>NW_028162154.1:600000-993000 GCF_964263955.1 Coregonus lavaretus | reverse complement strand
AATTTGAGTATCATATAGTAGCCTAAACCTATCGATGTTACATTGAACTGGCTGAATGGAATATGAATGACAGTCATCCAACATGCTGTAATAGAAATGAGGCCATGCTCATTAAAAAATTAATAATGGTCCTCCCTCATCTTAAACGGCACTTACGGCCACTGTTGTCTAGCAATGATCAACAAACAATTTGACGGAGCTTGAAGAATTTGTAAAATAACAATGGGAAAATGTTGCACAATCCAGGTTTAGAATACTCTTAGAGACTTACCCAGAAAGACTCAACTGTAACCGCTGCTAAAAGGTGCTTCTATAAAGTATTGACTCAGGTGTGAATACGTACACTACCGGTCAACATATTTAGAACACCTAATCATTTAAGGGTTTTTCTTTAATTTGACTATTTTCTACATTGTAGACTAATAGTGAAGACATCAAAACTATGAAATAACACATATGGAATCATGTAGTAACCAAAAAAGTGTTAAACAAATCAAAATATGTTTTATATTTGAGATTCTTCAAATAGCCACCCTTTGCCTTGATGACAGCTTTGCACACTCTTGTCATTCTCTCAACCAGCTTCACCTGGAGTGCAGTCTTGAAGGAGTTCCCACATATGCTGAGCACTTGTTGGCTGCTTTTCCTTCACTCTGCGGTCCGACTCATCCCAAACCATCTCAATTTGGTTGAGGTTGGGGGATTGTGGAGGCCTGGTTATCTGATGCAGCAGTTACATCACTTTCCTTGGTAAATTAGCCCTTACACAGCCTGGAAGTGGGTCATTGTCCTGTTGAAAAACAAATGATAGTCCCACTAAGTTCAAACCAGATGGGATGGTGTATTGCTGCAGAATGCTGTGGTAGCCATGTTGGTTAAGTGTGCCTTGAAATCTAAATAAATCACAGACAGTGTCACCAGTAAAGCACCCCCACACCATAACACCTCCTCCTGCATGCTTTACGGTGGGAAATACATATGCGGAGATCATCCGCCAAAGCCTATTCTCCCTCAGGAGACTGAAAATATTTGGCATGGGTCCTCAGATCCTCAAAAAATTACTCAGCTGCACAATCGAGAGCATACTGACTGGTTGCATCTCAGACTGTTATGGCAACTGCTTGGCCTCCGACCGCAAGGCACGACAGAGGGTAGTGCGTACGGCCCAGTACATCACTGGGGCCAAGCTTCCTGCCATCCAGGACCTCTATACCAGGCGGTGTCAGAGGAAGGCCCTCAAAATTGTTAAAGACTCCAGCCACCCTAGTCATAGACTGTTCTCTCTGCTACCGCACGGCAAGCGGTACCGGAGTGCCAAGTCTAGGTCCAAAAGACTTCTCAACAGCTTCTACCCCCAAGCCATAAGACTCCTGAACAGCTAATCATGGCTACCCGGACTATTTACACTGCCCCCCCATCCCAGCTTTTTACGCTGCTGCTACTCTGTTAATTATTTATGCATAGTCACTTTAACTCTACCCACATGTACATATTACTTCAACTACCTCAACTAGCCGGTGCCCCAGCACATTGACTCTGCACCTGTACCCCCCTGTATATAAAGCCTTCTTACTATTATTTTATTTTACTTCTGCTCTTTTTTTCTCAACACTTTTTTGTTATTTTATTAATTCTACTTTTTTTTTAATTAAATGCACTGTTGGTTAAGGGCTGTAAGTAAATATTTCACTGTAATGTCTGCACCTGTTGTATTCGGTGCATTTGGCCAATAAGATTTGATTTGATCCAATCACCCACACTGCGTCTCACACAGACACAGCGGTTTGAACCATAAATCTCCAATTTGGACTACAGACCAAAGGACAAATTTCCACCGGTCTAATGTCCATTGCTTGTGTTTCTTGGCCCAAGCAAGTCTCTTCTTCTTATTGGTGTCCTTTAGTAGTGGTTTCTTTGCAGCAGTTCGACCATGAAGGACTGATTCACACAGTCCCCTCTGAACAGTTGGTTGAGGTATGTCTGTGACTTGAACTCTGAAGCATTTATTTGGGCTGCAATTTCTGAGGCTGGTAACTCTAATGAACGTATCCTCTGCAGCAGAGGTAACTCTGGGTCTTCCATTCCTGTGGCGGTCCTCATGAGAGCCAGTTTCATCATAGAGCTTGATGGTTTTTGCGACTGCACTTTAAGAAACTTTCAAAGTTCTTGAAATTTTCCGGAGTGACTGATCTTCATGTCTTAAAGTAATGATGGACTGTCGTTTCTCTTTGCTTATGTGAGCTGTTCTTGCTCAACTGGTAGAGCACGGCGCTTGTAACGCCAAGGTAGTGGGTTCGATCCCCGGGACCACCCATACACAAAAATGTATGCACGCATGACTGTAAGTCGCTTTGGATAAAAGCGTCAGCTAAATGGCATATTATTATTATTATTATTATTATTATTATTATTATTATTATTATTATATTATTATTATAATATGGACTTGGTCTTTTACCAAATATGGCTATCTTCTGTGTACCCCCCCTTACCTTGTCACAACAAAACTGATTGAATCAAACACATTAAGAAGGAAAGAAATTCCACAAATTAACTTTGAAGAAGGCACACCTGTTTATTTAAATGCATTCCAGGTGACTACCTCATGAAGCTGGTTGAGAGAATGTCAAGAGTGTGCAAAGCTGTCATCAAGGCAAAGGGTGGCTATTTGAAGAATCACAAATATAATGGGGATTCCTAATGAATACAAATACTTTTTTGGTTACAACATGATTCCAAATGTGTTATTTCATAGTTTTGATGTCTTCACTATTATTCTACAATGTAGAGCATATTACAAATTAAGAAAAACCGTTGAATGAGTAGGTGTTCTAAAACTTTTGACCGGTAGTGTATGTAAATGAGATTTTTCTTTATTTAATTTCAATAGATTTATGCAGAACAGCGTTCTATCCAAGCTTGGAGAGAGCACGAGGAGGGTTCATGTCATGCAGGTTCAGGTAGCAGCTACAGGACAGTTGTATATTATTTTTAAAAATCTATTAGTAGCTGATTAGTATGAATGGAACATTTATTTTAAAATCTGCAATGTTTGAATGTCCAGTTTTAATTACTGAACAATAAATGACATTATTACCACCAGCCAGCAGGCTATAAAATTGCAGCATTACAACACCGTGTATAGATTTCGTGAAATGTTTGGCCCTGTGTAGCTCAGTTGGTAGAGCATGTCGTTTGCAACACCAGGGTTGTGAGTTCGATTCCCATGGGGGCCAGTATGAAAAAAAAATAAAAAAAATATGCACTCACTAACTGTAAGTCGCTCTGGATAAGAGCATCTGCTAAATTACTAAAATGTTTAACATGAGAAAATGACGACCAAATAGAGGCCTACCAATAAACCATTAGCTAAAGCAAAGCTTTACATTCTCTTGCACCACAGGAACCCTATCATCGATTAATTAGGCACGCAGCCGCATAGACATGTCTCTATTTCAGCACGATGTACAGCGATCGGTTTGTGAGTGGATATCTGGCTGAAACATTCAATGTTATTTTATATATAGAGGCCCAAAGTCCAACCTTGCGGGGTCCACAGAAACTGCGTTAACTTTAGAAAATGAGTTACTAAAAGCAGAAGGCTTCCTACGACTGGAGTATTATTTGTATGTTGGACGAATCCCAACGTTTAAGTTGAACGGAAGTGAAGGCGGAGCCTGGCTCTTTTCTCTTGTGACCTTACGCTCCGTGCAGAGTAGAACACCAGACAACATGATTGAACAAAGGAGGAATGTTAAAATGATATCGGACTGTAACTTTTGAAAATGAGCTAAGCAGACTACTGCTGTATTATTATTTGTATGTTGGCGGAAGTCCTTTTTTTCAGTCGAACGGAAGTGAAGGTGGAGTTACATGTTCTCTATTCTCCATTTTGTCTTTTGACTTTAGGCAGAGAGTCACATGTTGAAATATAATGTCTCGGTCCTCTACCTCCCTGATCTAAAAGATCCGTAGACTACAGATAAACATTGTGTAACTGCCTCTGTCGCCAGTTTATTTCATGTATTAGCACTTTAGTTTATTTCATGTATTTGCACTTTTTATTATTTAATTTCTTCTGAATTGTACGTTTACAGCAAGACGGAACTAATTATTGGTTCCGCCCGAGTGTTGTCACCCGAGCGCCTTTAGCGACGCACCGAGGAAACTTTACCTGCAAAAAGCGAATTATTTTTCCACTGTTATCGTGTTTAAGTGCATACTTTCAAAGAAAGTATACAGAAGAAGATAAAGGATATTTAAAAGGCTGTTTAGCACCTCTGTGTGATAAGCAGCAATGAGGTTTGTTGACTATTTATTTTGCTATGAGGGTGTTTGTGTTTACGTGCGTCATTTTTTGGTGTAAAATATACATAAAGTGTTTAGCTGTATGAGCTTGATTATAACGCCAGATGTGTGAGACATGCATATGGCATTATTTTGTTAATGTATTTTTTCTTTCTTTAAACCAGTTCTCACGGGTTGACCAGCATTAATCACTGCTAGGCAAATCCCCGCCTTATCTTAGCTCATTGGTCACCATAGCAACACCCACCCGTAGTCTGCGCTCCAGCGGGTATATCTCACTGGTCATCCCCAAAGCCAACACCTCCTTTGGCCGCAATTCCTTCCAGTTCTCTGCTGCCAATGACTGGAACAAATTGCAAAAATCTCTGAAGCTGGAGACACTTATCTCCCTCACTAACTTTAAGCATCAGTTGTCAGAGCACTTTATCGATCACTGCACCTATACACAGCCCATCTGAAATTAGCCCGCCCAACTACCTCATCCCTATATTGTTATTTATTTTGCTCATTTGTACCCCAGTATCTCTATTTGCACATCATCTCTTGCACATCTATCATTCCAGTGTTAATACTAATTGTAATTATTTTGCACCATAGCCTATTTTATTGCCTTACCTCCATAACTTGCTAAATTTGCACACACTGTATATTATATGTATTTATGTTGTATTTTTGACTTTGTTTTGTTTTACCCCATATGTAACTCTGTGTTGTTGTTTTTATCGCACTGCTTTGCTTTATCTTGGCCAGGTCGCAGTTGTAAATGAGAACTTGTTCTCAACTGGTTTACCTGGTTAAATAAAGGTGAAATAAAAAAATTTAATAAAAAATTAAAGCCCTGTATTCAAATCAAGACCTCTTGCCTCATGCCTGTCACTGGAGGAGCTACAGTGATAACTCATCTGCTCTGCATGAGTAGACGAGGAAGACAGTACCAAAGAGCCGTGATCCATGGACAAGAAGGGACATCTCTACATCCAAGAGTGTGCATCTGCTCCTGACATCTACACAGCCGCAGCATCCACAGAAGAATCCAGGCGCCTTACCATGAATCCAGCTGATGCAAAGAAGCTTAAACTATTTCCCACAAGACACATTTTTGCCTTCATATTCATACGGTATAGTTGTGTGTATGTTTAAGTGTTAACTAAGCTACAACCAAGAGACTGAATTTTGCATTTCATAGAACAACGTGATATTGATTTGTGTGAAGTAGATGTGAATATGTTCTAAAAAATCATATTAGTGGTAAAAATAGTATAAATGTGAATAGCTAATGGGAGCTGAATCACTTAGCTACAGGCCAAATTAGATTTAACCCAAATTTAAGTACACCAAGTAACAATGTCAGAGCCTAGTCTTACCTCTGGGAGAAAGCAGGTTAATGTAGGTGAAAGTATAGAACAGCAGTGCATAGACATGCAACCACAGGCTACTAAAGGCACAAGAGCTAATGACCACACTTCCTCACCACTTCCTCACCACGAAGAAGCCAAAGAGACCGAAAGTTAACAGAAAAGGGCCAAGAACTGTACAATGAGCAAATAAGAAGATTTGCTCACTGTGAGCTATGAGGAGTGGAAGGCTATTGCTAAAGACGCCAAGCAAGCTTTGAGTGGACAATGCTCAAACAACCTGCTACATGAACACATAAGCAAAATAAGTGCTGCCTCAGAGAATCTGAACATTGCTTATGATGAGTTAAGGCGCATAGACAACCCTGACCATGACACACGTCGCAGAATTGACACCTGTGATGCAGTAACCAGGAAGATCATCCAAACTGCAAAAGATCGTTTGGAGACAGCAGATAACGGTGGAGGAGATGAACAACGAGGCAACAGGGCGACATCGTCTATATTCAAGTCTGTAGCCTCAGACAAGATAAGTATCAAATCCCAATGCACTAAGTCCTCTCATGCTCAAAGCAGCTCCAGACATTCAAGTCGGATTTCTGTTAGCAGACAAGATGCAGCTGCTGAAGTTGCTGCCAATGAAGCTACTCTAGAAGTACTACTAGAACAAGAGTGTTGCATTGAGGAATTGGAAAGGCTTGAAGCTGAAGCTGCAGAGAGACAAAAGGTGCTAGATGCAAAGCGGAGACAACTGGAGCGACTAGAGACAGTTAAAAAGTTAAAGGCTGCTAAGGCACGTCAGCGAGTGTATGATCAGAGTGAGTGCTCAGATAAAGAAATAAGCAGTCTACTCCATCAAAGTGTCTGTATGAAGGAAAAGGAAGAAGTTAAACATGAAAATAATCTGTTGCAGCACCATTCTTCACCACAAGACCGGGCACATTCAAAGCAGGATGACAGCACAGCAGCTCTTGTTAGAGCACTTGCAGAGTCCATCAGTGCAGGTCGTCTTCCTATACCTGAACCAACAATATTCAATGGCGACCCACTCAGATTCAATGACTGGAAGGTTTCATTTCAGACACTCATTGATCGGAAAAACATTCCAGCCGAAGAAAAGATATATTACTTGCGAAAGTATGTGGGTGGACCTGCTAAAAAGGCTATAGAGAGCTACTTCCTGCTTAGTTCAGAGTCAGCCTATCACGCAGCATGGAGGATTCTCCAGGAAAGATATGGAAATCCATTCCTCATAGCCAAAGCATTCAGAGATAAGCTGGAGGCATGGCCCAAGATAAGCTCCAAAGGCAGTATCGAACTTCAAGAGTTTGCTGATTTTCTTCGGAGCTGTGAGGCTGCTATGACTCAGATCAGAGGCCTCGAAGTACTTAATGACTGCAATGGGAACCAGAAGTTACTTGCAAAGCTTCCAGACTGGCTGACCTCGAGATGGAACAGAAAGGTCATAGAAGTGGAGGAAGAAAGTCACACATTCCCAAGCTTCCAGCAGTTTGTAAAGTTTCTCACACGTGAAGCTAAGATTGCTAATAACCCAATAACATCTCTCCATGCTCTGAAACCTGCTGAAGGTGAGCAGATCAAGGTTTTAAAGAGCAGAGCTCTCGGAGCAAAGGTACTAGCAACTAACTCAGATGAAAAAGCTTCCTCCACAAGCTGTGTTTTTTTGTGTGAAGTCAGGTCACAGTCTACACAAGTGTTGGACATTTATGAATAAAACCATCTCTGAGCGAGTCAAGTTTGTTCAAGGGATGAAGTTGTGCTTTGGCTGTCTGAAGCCTGGCCATCGCTCAAAGGAGTGTGAAAATAGAAGGATCTGTGATACTTGTGAGAAAGGACATCCAACCTGCCTACACGATAATCGCAGCAAAGAAAGAGGAATGACAACAAGGACTGATGGAGAAATGGAGAGTGACAAGTCAAGAGAAGGAACGACAGATCGTTCACAAGAAAGGGTGACAAAACCACCACGCGAGGTAACATCTAACAGAGTTATCCAGAATGTTAAAGGCACCCATACATCCTCAGTCATTCCTGTGTGGTTGTCCACTACAAGTAAGCCAAATCATGAAGTTCTTGTGTACGCTCTTCTCGATACACAGAGTGACACGACCTTCATCCTTGAAGAGACAGCAAAGGTGCTTCACACTAAAAATGAACCAGTCCAGTTAAAGCTCTCCACGATGGCTTCAAGAAATACAGTGGTGCCTAGCAGAAGGCTGACTGATCTACAAATAAGAGGATTCTACTCCGATAAGATAATCTACCTGCCAGTAACTTACTCAAGAGAATTCATCCCTGCAAACAGAGATCATATTCCCACACCAGAGACTGCCAAGGCATGGTCTCATCTTGAGCACATTGCAGATGAAATTGCTCCTCTGCAGAGCTGTGACATCGGCCTACTAATTGGCTACAACTGTCCTCAAGCTCTTGTACCAAGACAAGTGGTTGCTGGAGAAGAAAATGAGCCCTTTGCTCAGTGAACAGACTTGGGTTGGAGTGTAGTCGGCTATGGCAACCCATGTCTTGACTTTGGAGATGCCTTTGGAATAAACCATCAAGTCATTGTGAAGCAAGTGACATCAGTTCTTCCAAATCTCCCAAACGAAGTGCACTATGTCTGTAGAATACAGATCAAAGAAGTAGTCCTTCCAACAGACTTCGTCATCAAGGTGTTGGAATCTGATTTTGTAGAAAGGGCTTCAGAAGATGAACACCTTTCTCAAGAGGATCTCCAGTTCATGTCAATTATGGAGAGTGGCATCAGACTCAAGGATGATGGGCACTATGAAATGCCACTTCCCTTCAAGAAAGGAAGCCCAAACTTACCAGATAACAAGGTATGTGGCCTCCACCGTCTCAGATGTCTGGAGAAGAAGTTAAAGGGAAATGAGCAGTACTGCAGAGACTATAAGACCTTTATGGATGAGACACTAGCTTATGGAGACGCCGAGCTTGTCCCTGAAGAGGATATTAGCAAGACCCCAGCGTGGTACATCCCCCACCATGGGGTGTATCATCCCCAAAAGCCCGGTAAGATCCGTGTTGTTTTTGACTGCTCTGTAAGGTTTCAAGGGACAGCCTTGAATGACCATATCCTGACTGGCCCAGAGTTAACAAACACCTTGGTGGGAGTTTTGTGTCGGTTCAGAAAGGGTTGTGTGGCAGTTATGTGTGACATAGAACGTATGTTCCACCAGTTCCATGTTAAGCCATAGGACCAAGATTACCTAAGATTCTTGTGGTGGAAGGATGGAGATCTTAAAGCCCAGCCCTCCATCTATCGAATGAAGGTCCACTTGTTCGGTGCAGCTTCATCACCTGGATGTGCTAACTATGGCCTGAAGCACCTTGCCGCTCAAGGACAAGGACACTTTAGAGAAGAAACCATCAGGTTCATCCAGAAGAACTTCTACGTCGATGATGGATTGGCAAGTGTAGAATCTGAAAACCAAGCAATCCAACTAGTGAAGGAAGCAAGAGAGCTTTTTTAATTTTTATTTTTTATTTAACCTTTATTTAACCATGTAAGCCAGTTGAGAACAGGTTCTCATTTACAACTGCGACCTGGCCAAGATAAAGCAAAGTAGTGCAATAAAAACAACACAGAGTTACATATGGGGTAAACACAACTGATTGGCTCAAACTGATCTCCAATGCGACGAATAATGGCGGACGGAAGACAGGGTGGTGCGGCAGGTGCCGCTTCTCATTCGAATGCTGTAATTTTATCTAAACCATCAGGTGTACGCCGACCCCAGCTAAGTAACTCATGCAAAGAGTTAAAGCGCAATTATGTGTTTTGTCTCCAGTACTCTGCCATGATTGTCAGTTATGTAGCTGCTCTACTGATAATCTCAGTGCGTCCTTGCTGGGATGACACAATCAGTCTACTACCGGAGAATATTAACACCAAACACAAACACATTGGTTCACCGTTCCACAGGAGCGGACAGTACACAGCATACCATAATGTTCTGAATAATGGCCAAGTCTACCTCGCTCCTTATTCTACTGAACCGCTTAGGCGCAACAAACACAAGTCCAACATTTATCGGAAACTGTTAAACTACCTGTTCACTACCCTCCTGCTCTCCGGGGATGTGCAACTCAATCCTGGGCCCAACATCACCGAGCCAGCGATACGCACCGGAGTGGAGGGCGGTGGATGGCCTCGTCCACTGATCGTCGCCGCTGTGGAGGTGGGTGAGTGCTATGGTCCTGTGGTTTCTCTCGACTCACCCGGCTCCAGGATGGATTTTGACTCTTCAAACATACCAAAGTCGCTATATGCGATCCCTGACTCTGCTTCTGGTACGCAAGCTGTTTTAATTAGTTCCCCGCATCCAGTGCAGGCGGGAGGGATTGTTAATTGCGCTACCGAACTGCCCCTAATCAAAACGAAACAAAACGGCCTAAACCCAGCCGTCAGAAAACACAGAAAATTTAACTTTTTTCAATGTGTCAATCACTCTCGAGTCATCTGGGACCCACGAGCTAAACCCAAGGGACTACTAGGGGGGCACTTGAACATTCGTAGTGTCATTCCAAAAAGTGATCAAATTCAACATCTACTCACAGACTCCAACCTTGACTTTCTCTGCCTCTCAGAGACATGGCTCCATAGAAACTCTCCATCTGCTGCTTTGATTGTGCCTGGCTACAATGTTTTCAGGAGAGACAGGACTGAAGGAAGAGGAGGGGGTGTGATGATTTATATTAAAGAACATATCCGATGTAAACAAATTGAGTGGTCATGTGATAATGAACTAGAATGTATTGGCCTGAACATTATACTGTCTCCCCAAATGTCTTTTACCCTCATTGGAATGTATAGGCCACCTTCCACCAAAAGTGTGTTTTTTGATCAGTTTAATAACATGCTTAGGGAATGTGATTTTGGGAAAGAGGTAATCTTAATGGGAGATTTTAACATTAATTATGAAGACAAGTGTTGTAGGAAAACCCTCAAACGGATCACTAATACCTTTGACCTTACACAGCTAGTTAAAGGGCCAACCAGGGTGACTTGTTGCTCTAAAACACAGATTGATTTGGTGTTCAGTAATAAACCAGAGAGAGTGACTAAATCATTCAATATGGTTACTGGGCTATCTGATCATAATCTGACACTTATAGCCAGAAAGCTGTCTAAGAGCAGGTTTCACCTCTCTACTGTTAGAAAGCCTGATCAACTAAGAATACCTAAGAGTGAATTAAGCCATTTTGAAAATGCAATTAAGGGAATTAACTGGAATGATCTCTTGTCCTATGCAGACGTGGAAGCTGATAGTCAAGTTTTTCTATCCACAATCCAGACTACATTAAATGGTTTCCTAAAGAAAATCAAATCCAAACCTGGCCAAAAGAGCACTCTTCCTTGGCTAAATGGAGAAATCTGGAAATTGATGAAAGAACGAGATTATTATCTAAAAATAGCCCTAAGATCCAAATTAGAGCATGACAGACGTAGGTTTACCATGTTGAGAAATAAGGTGATGAAAGAAATCAGACAGGCCAAGGCAAACTTTTTTATTAACATAATTGGTGAAGCAAAGGGAAATTCTAAACTGATCTGGGGGAATCTAAAAAAGTTAACAGGGAAAGACCATAGTAACACTGCAAAAAGACTAGAAATCATGGTGAATAACAATCTAACACAGGATGCAGTCGAAATAGCAATAGCCTTCAATTCCTACTTTATTGACTCTGTCAGGGTACTGACACAGAACCCCTCCACTGGTTTCTTGGGCTCAGTGCTAGTAAATGATGCTCAACCTGTCTTCATCATAAGGGAGGTTTCTGAGTCAAAGGTAGACAAGGTGATTAGCTCACTAAAGAACTCTAAAGCCAAAGATGTGTTTGGGATGGACTCTACCTTTCTTAAAAACTACAAAGAGTCACTCATTGGCCCCATTACTAAGGTCACCAACACATCTATTGGTCTCGGGGTGTTTCCAAGGGTATGGAAGTCGGCCATAATAACGGCCATCTTTAAATCAGGCGACCCTGCTGACGTGAGTAACTACAGGCCCACAGGGACGGCTTGTTCAATAGGGCGATATGGGCGACGCACTGCCAAACGGGAAAAGGAAGGGATTTTTTTTCTAATCAATTATGAAAAAATAAAATAAAAAAAATAATATTTTTTTTTTATAAATTTATAAAAAATTATATCACGGCAACAGCAGTTATCAGTGTTCACGTCTGATCTGCCAGCCACTAAATGTCAAATCAGGCTAAAGTCGTGCTTCAAATGGCCCCGCCCGTTTTTTGGGCGATTTCAGTCAGGTTGAAAATCGCCCAGAAGTCTGTCATAGACTCCCATGTAAAATCTATTTTTGTCACATTTCAAAGCTTTCAATACATTCTCTATGGGTGTCTGTGGGCATGCACTTACGCGCTTTCGTCATACATAACGTAACCACGAATGAACGTAACTAAGAAAAGACCAGGTAGCAGCCTCAATCAATTCACTACTACTATCAAAATGGCTAGGCTTCAGTCCAACTCGATTGTGTCTTTGAAAGAAGTTCCTTTTTGTCGGCGAACAAATGAAGATAAATTGGCAACGAAACAATTAGGACCTCCCAGACCAAATGTAATAATTCAACAGGTGTCTACTAAAGGGGGGAAGTCCTACACCCGAGGATTTTCCAAAAATTGGTATGAACGGAAAACCTGGCTAGCAGGCTGCGATGTAGCTAATGCAGTTTTTTGCTACCCCTGCTTACTCTTCCACCCTGAAGGCGGCACAGCAGACAGCACCGCTTGGACAGCGACTGGTGTAACCGACATGCACCATCTTTCAGAAAAGATTAAGAAAAATGAGCTGTCAAAGACCCACATATAGCTGTTTGAGATTGTCTGCTTTTGGGAGAGTGAATATTGCCACTCAACTGGATGAGGGATACAGGCTAGCTGTCCGCCGCCACAACGATGAGGTTAGCAACAGCAGAGTCGTGAACACTGTCTACGAGAATCGAGACGACCTCATATAATGTTTTGAAGCCATCCGGACGGGTTCATTGGGTTCATTTGACCAGCACACCTTGAGAGAGGCAGCTGGCTACGTGAGGATACTACATGATGAAGATTTAATTTTTTTCCTGCGGCTTTTTCACAAAATCATGCCCCACGTCGACATTCTGTACCAGAAGCTACAGAAGGACATCGATGCTGTCTCTATCAAACGTGCCCTCGACAGCTTCACAAGCAAGTGCAGGCCATAAGGTAAGATTAAACAATATCAAAAAATGTGGTAAAAGCTCTTGTTGATCCTGCAATCTGAACAAATACCAAGATGCTGTATTTTCAGCTGATATTTCATTTGTTTATGGAAATGCATATTGTTTATGCAGTGTTGAGGAATGTGAAAGAACACCCTTGATTATTTTTACTGTGATAACTTATTTTGCTTTTGTAAGCCAACACTTTTGAGATCAGTCAATAAATGCTTCTGGTATTGACTTATATGCTGCCCCTGTCTTCATGTTGTTGCTGGACATATCTTTTTAAAAATGTGTGTAGGTCACCTAAATCATCAGAAAAATTGCCCTCCCTGAGAATTTGTTCAGGAGCCGCCACTGCAGGCCCATTAGTATACTACCTGTGGTGTCAAAGGTTGTTGAAAAGTGTGTAGCAGAACAACTGATTGCCCACCTCAACAACAGCCCCTTCACATTACATTCCATGCAGTTTGGCTTCAGAGCGAAACACTCCACAGAAATGGCCAACTGCTTTTTTCTGGAAAATGTGAAGTCCAAGATGGACAAAGGGGGCGTTGTTGGGGCTGTGTTTCTGGACCTAAGGAAGGCTTTTGATACTGTTAACCATGAGATTCTCATCACAAAATTGTCCAAGTTCAACTTTTCCCCCGATGCCTTGAGATGGATGAAATCATACCTTGAAGGCAGAACTCAGTGTGTCAGAGTGAGCAATGAGCTGTCGCCCACTCTTAGCTATGATGTGGGTGTGCCCCAAGGGTCAATACTGGGGCCCCTCCTGTTCAGCCTGTACATTAATGATCTGCCTTCTGTCTGTACTGGGTCTGAAGTTCAAATGTATGCAGATGATACAGTGATATATGTGCATGCAAAGAGCAAACAACAAGCTGCACAAGAACTCACTACTGTAATGGTCCAGGTTACAAAGTGGCTCAGTGACTCGTGTTTGCATCTCAATGTGAAAAAAACTGTTTGCATGTTCTTCACAAAGAGGGCAACAGATGCTACTGAGCCAGAAGTCTATGTGTCAGGGGAGAAGCTCCAGGGGGTATCTGATTTTAAGTACCTTGGCATCATACTTGATTCCAACCTCTCTTTTAAAAAGCATGTGAAAAAGGTCATTCAAATAACCAAATTCAACCTAGCTAATTTCCGATTTATACGAAATTGTTTGACTACAGAGGTAGCAAAACTGTACTTCAAATCTATGATACTCCCCCACTTAACATACTGCTTGACTAGTTGGGCCCAAGCTTGCTGTACAACAGTAAGACCTATTCAGTCTGTCTACAAACAGGCTCTCAAAGTGCTTGATAGGAAGCCCAATAGCCATCATCACTGTCACATCCTTAGAAAGCATGAGCTCCTGAGTTGGGAAAATCTTGTGCAATACACCGATGCATGTCTTGTATTCAAGATCCTAAATGGCTTGGCTCCCCCTCCACTCAGTATTTTTGTTAAACAGAAAACCCAAACATATGGCAGCAGATCCACAAGGTCTGCCATGAGAGGTGACTGTGTAGTTCCCTTAAGGAAAAGCACCTTTAGTAAATCCGCTTTTTCTGTGAGAGCTTCCCATGTCTGGAATACACTGCCATCAGACACACATAACTGCACCACATATCACACTTTCACAAAATGCTTGAAGACATGGCTAAAGGTCAATCAGATTTGTGAACATGGTCCCTAGCTGTGTGTTGCCGCGTTCCATGTCTGTTGTCTGTAACTTGTGAGGTGTGGAAACACTTTGTTGCTTTTAAGAATTTTGTCTTGCTGCTTTTTGTTCTATGTTGCTCTGTCTGTATGCTACGTCTTGCTTGTCCTATGTTGCTATGTCTGTATGCTGTGTCTTGTTCTATGTTGTTATTGTCTATATTGTAATTGTTTTTAATAACCTGCCCAGGGACTGCGGTTGAAAATTAGCCGGCTGGCTAAAACCGGCACTTTTACTGAAACGTTGATTAATGTGCACTGTCCCTGTAAAAATAAAAATAAATAAACTCAAAAACTCAAAAAACATAAAGTCAGAAATACAACAGAAAAATATATATACAGTGTGTGCAAATGTAGCAAGTTATGGAGGTAAGGCAATAAATAGGCTATAGTGCAGAATAATTACAATAGTATTAACACTGGAATGCTAGATGTGCAAGAGATTATGTGCAAATAGAGATACTGGGGTGCAAAAGAGCAAAATAAATAACAATATAGGGATGAGGTAGTTGGGTGGGCTAATTTCAGATGGGCTGTGTACAGGTGCAGTGATCGGTAAGGTGCTCTGACAACTGATGCTTGAAGTTATTGAGGGAGATAAGAGTCTCCAGCTTCAGAGATTTTTGCAATTCGTTCCAGTCATTGGCAGCAGAGAACTGGAAGGAATGGCGGCCAAAGGAGGTGTTGGCTTTGGGAATGACCAGTGAGAAATACCTGCTGGAGCCCAGACTACGGGTGGGTGCTGCTATGGTGACCAATGAGCTAAGATAAGGCGGGGATTTGCCTAGCAGTGATTTATAGATGGCCTGGAGCCAGTGGGTTTGACGACGAACATGTAGTGAGGACCAGCCAACAAGAGCGTACAGGTCACAGTGGTGGGTAGTGTATGGGGCTTTGGAGACCAAACGGATGGCACTGTGATAGACTACATCCAATTTGCTGAGTAGAGTGTTGGAGGCCATTTTGTAAATGACATCGCCGAAGTCAAGGATCGGTAGGATTTTACGAGGGCATGTTTGGCAGCATGAGTGAAGGAGGCTTTGTTGCGAAATAGGAAGACGATTCTAGATTTAACTTTGGATTAGAGATTCTTTATGTGAGTCTGGAAGTTGAGTTTACAGTCTAACCAGACACCTAGGTATTTGTAGTTGTCCACATACTCTAGGTCAGACCCGTCGAGAGTGGTGATTCTAGTCGGGTGGGCGGGTGCCAGCAGCATGCATTTAGTTTTACTAGTGTTTAAGAGCAGTTGAAGGCTACTGAAGGATTGTTGTATGGCATTGAAGCTCGTTTGGAGGTTTGTTAACACAGTGTCCAATGAAGGGCCAGATGTATACAAAATGGTGTCGTCTGCGTAGAGGTGGATCTGAGAGTCACCAGCAGCAAGAGCGACATCATTGATATACACAGAGAAAAGTGTCGGCCCAAGAATTGAACCCTGTGGCACCCCCATAGAGACTGCCATAGGTCCAGACAACAGGCCCTCCGATTTGACACACTGAACTCTATCTGAGAAGTAGTTGGTGAACCAGGCGAGGCAGTCATTTGAGAAACCAAGGCTATTTAGTGCCTGTGCTTTGTCGCACAGGCAAAACTTTGATTGCACAAGTTCATCTCCAACAGCAAAGCAGTCTTAGCCACAATTCCTGAGGAAGAGTGTGCTAAAGCCGTCAAGGACCTGACCCATGATGTTGGGAGAACCACACATGGAAAGAGCACTAGGAGTACAGTGGTGTGTGACTTCTGATGAGCTGCAGTTCAGCGTGGTTGTCAAAGAAAGTCCACTTACCCGCAGAGGGGTCTTGTCCACAGTTGCCTCTGTGTATGACCCACTTGGATTTGTGGCACCCTTCATCCTGGTAGGAAAGCAGATCCTGCAGCAGATGTGTCGTGACAAGCTCAGTTGGGATGATCCTTTGCCTGATGACCTTCGACCCCTGTGGGAGTCTTGGTTGCAAGATATAAAAAACTTGGCTGGTGTGAGAATCCAAAGATACTATCCAGACAGATCCAGACCTTCTTTGGCAAAAAGTGCTACCAACTGGAGTTGTCATGGTGGGAGAGATCGAGAGCAGTGACCCAGAGGTCAAGAAAGCTCAGGTTCATGACACTCAAGCAGAAGAAGCAAAAACAATTTTAGATCGTCTACACAAGTTCTCAGACTGGGCAAGAATGGTGAAGGCTGTTGCCAGACTCAAGCGCCGTGCTAAGGAAATCAAAGGTCTCAAGCCAAAGTCCTGTGAGGCCTCGAACTTGGAGGAAAGGAAAGAGCCGGAGCTGACCATAATCAAGATGGTCCAGGAAGCAACTCTCTCAAGAAATTCAACGCCTTAGACATCATAAGGAGACAAAGGTCAAAGACAAAGCCAACCAGTTGCACAAACTATGTCCGTTCCTGGATGATCAAGGTGTAATCAGAGTAGGAGGCCGCTTAGCTAATGCTGCCCTACATCCACATGTGAGGCATCCAGCAGTACTTCCTAGAGACAGTCATGTTTCTGCATTGCTCGTCAAGCACTATCATGAGAGAGTGTACCAAAGATCGCAGAAATGCAAAGGTCGGTGACATTGTTCTGTTACAAGATGCTGCCACACCACGAAACCAATGGAAGCTAGCAAGATGCTGCCACACCACGAAACCAATGGAAGCTAGCAAGAGTCATCGAGGTGTTAAACAGCGCCGGAAGAAGATGGCTGCCGTTTTACAGCCCTCTAACCAATTGTACTATTATGTGTGTTTTTCCGCGTTATTTGTAATTTATTTTGTACATAATGTTTCTGCCATCGTCTCTTATAACCAAAGAGAGCTTCTGGATATCAGGACAGCGATTACTCACCTCGCGTTGGACGATGACTTTTTCTTCAACGAGGCGTTCGCGAAGGATATCATACAGACACCCAACAAGGCCCAAATCCCCGTCATTCGCGTGAGGAAGAGACGGAGATATCGTGGACGTAGATCGGGGTGCCTTGTAAGGATCCGACGGCGAACGAGTAAACTGCCTCTCCCATCAATCCTATTAGCCAACGTTCAAGCTTTTGAGAATAAAATGGACAATTTAAGATTACGGTTATCCTACCAACGGGACATTAAAGACTGTAATATCTTATGTTTCACGGAGTCGTGGCTGAACGACAACAATGACAACATTCAGCTAGCGGGCTATACGCTACATCGGCAGGATAGAACGGCAGACTCGGGTAAGACGAGGGGTGGCGGTCTCTGTATATTTGTAAACAACAGCTGGTGCACAAAATCAAATACTAAGGAAGTCTCTAGGTTTTGCTCGCCTGAGGTAGAGTATCTCATGATAAGCTGTAGACCACACTATTTACCAAGAGAGTTTTCATCTATATTTTTCATAGCTGTCTATTTACCACCACAAACCAATGCTGGCATTAAGATTGCACTGAATGAGTTGTACAAGGCCATTAATCAACAGGAAAATGCTCATCCAGATGCAGCGCTCCTAGTAGCCGGGGACTTTAATGCAGGGAAACTTAAATCCGTTCTACCTCATTTCTACCAGCATGTTAAATGTGCAACCAGAGGGAAAAAACTCTAGACCACCTTTACTCCACACACAGAGACGCATACAAAGCTCTCCCTCGCCCCCCATTTGGCAAATCTGACCATAACTCTATCCTCCTGATTCCTGCTTATAAGCAAAAACTGAAGCAGGAAGCACCAGTGATTCGGCTAATAAAAAAGTGGTCGGATGACGCAGATGCTAAGCTACAGGACTGTTTTGCTAGCACAGACTGGAACATGTTCCGGGATTCTTCAGACAGCATTGAGGAGTACACCACATCAGTCACTGGCTTCATCAATAAGTGCATCGATGATGTTGTCCCCACAGTGACCGTACGTACATACCCCAACCAGAAGCCATGGATTACAGGAAACATCCGCACTGAGCTAAAGGGTAGAGCTGCCGCTTTCAAGGAACGGGACTCTAACCCGGACGCTTATAAGAAATCCCGCTATGACCTCCGACGATCCATCAAACAGGCAAAGAGTCAATACAGGTCTAAGATTGAATCATACTACACTGGCTCTGACGCTCGTCGGATGTGGCAGGGCTTGAAAACTATTACAGACTACAAAGGGAAGCACAGCCGCGAGCTGCCCAGTGACACAAGCCTACCAGACGAGCTAAACCACTTCTATGCTCGCTTCGAGGCAAGCAACACTGAAGCATGCATGAGAGCACCAGCTGTTCCGGACGACTATGTGATCACGCTCTCCGTAGCCGATGTGAGTAAGACTTTTAAGCAGGTCAACATTCACAAGGCCGCAGGGCCAGACGGATTACCAGGACGTGTACTCCGAGCATGTGCTGACCAACTGGCAAGTGTCTTCACTGACATTTTCAACATGTCCCTGACTGAGTCTGTAATACCAACATGTTTCAAGCAGACCACCATAGTCCCCGTGCCCAAGAACTCTAAGATAACCTGCCTAAATGACTACCGACCCGTAGCACTGACGTCTGTAGCCATGAAGTGCTTTGAAAGACTGGTCATGGCTCACATCAACAGCATAATCCCAGAAACCCTAGACCCACTCCAATTTGCATACCGCCCCAACAGATCCACAGATGATGCAATCTCTATCGCACTCCACACTGCCCTTTCCCACCTGGACAAGAGGAACACCTACGTGAGAATGCTATTCATTGACTACAGCTCAGCATTCAACACCATAGTGCCCTCTAAGCTCATCACTAAGCTAAGGATCCTGGGACTAAACACCTCCCTCTGCAACTGGATCCTGGACTTCCTGACGGGCCGCCCCCAGGTGGTAAGGGTAGGTAACAACACATCTGCCACACTGATCCTCAACACGGGGGCCCCTCAGGGGTGCGTGCTCAGTCCCCTCCTGTACTCTCTGTTCACCCATGACTGCATGGCCAGGCACGACTCCAACACCATCATTAAGTTTGCCGACGACACAACAGTGGTAGGCCTGATCACCGACAACGATGAGACAGCCTATAGGGAGGAGGTCAGAGATCTGGCCGTGTGGTGCCAGGACAACAACCTCTCCCTCAACGTGACCAAGACAAAGGAGATGATTGTGGACTACAGGAAAAAAAAGAGGACTGAGCACGCCCCCATTCTCATCGACGGAGATGTAGTGGAACAGGTTGAGAGCTTCAAGTTCCTTGGTGTCCACATCACCAACGAACTATCATGGTCCAAACACACCAAGACAGTCGTGAAGAGGGCACGACAAAGCCTATTCCCCCTCAGGAGACTAAAAAGATTTGGCATGGGTCCTCAGATCCTCAAAAAATTCTACAGCTGCACCATCGAGAGCATCCTGACTGGTTGCATCACCGCCTGGTATGGCAACTGCTTGGCCTCTGACCGCAAGGCACTACAGAGGGTAGTGCGTACGGCCCAGTACATCACTGGGGCAAAGCTCCCTGCCATCCAGGACCTCTATACCAGGCGGTGTCAGAGGAAGGCCCTCAAAATTGTCAAAGACTCCAGCCACCCTAGTCATAGACTGTTCTCTCTGCTACCGCACGGCAAGCGGTACCGGAGTGCCAAGTCTAGGTCCAAAAGGCTTCTCAACAGCTTCTACCCCCAAGCCATAAGACTCCTGTACAGCTAATCATGGCTACCCGGACTATTTGCACTGCCCCCCCATCCCACCCTTTTTACGCTGCTGCTACTCTGTTAAGTATTTATGCATAGTCACTTTAACTCTACCCACATGTACATATTACCTCAACTACCTCAACTAGCCGGTGCCCCCGCACATTGACTATGCAACGGTACCCCCTGTATAAATAGCCTCCCTACTGTCACTTTATTTTACTGTATATATAGCCTCCCTACTGTCACTTTATTTTACTTCTGCTCTTTTTTTCTCAACACTTTTTTTGTTGTTGTTTTATTCTTACTTTTTTGTTTAAAATAAATGCACTGTTGGTTAAGGGCTGTAAGTAAGCATTTCACTGTAATGTCTGCACCTGTTGTATTCGGCGCATGTGACCAATAAAATTTGATTTGATTTGATTTGATTTGTATCCTGGAAGTGATGAAAGAGTGAGGAGACTCAAGTTACTCATCAGTGACTCCTCCCTGGATGGAAGAGGAAAGCGTACAGCCAAACCTGTTTACCTGGAGAGACCCATTCAGAAAACAGTTACATTGCTAGAAGCAGACTGATGGTTCTATCATACACTCACACACAGTTTATTAGTTGTTTATTAGGACAGAGTTTCATTTAATTTATTCATGCAGTAGGTTTGTCTCCAAGTTTAAAGAAATCACTTGTGATATGGTGGGAGTGTAACTGCCTCTGTCGCCAGTTTATTTCATGTATTAGCACTTTAGTTTATTTCATGTATTTGCACTTTTTATTATTTAATTTCTTCTGAATTGTACGTTTACAGCAAGACGGAACTAATTATTGGTTCCGCCCGAGTGTTGTCACCCGAGCGCCTTTAGCGACGAACCGAGAAAACTTTACCGCAAAAAAGCGAATTATTTTTCCACTGTTATCGTATTTAAGTGCATACTTACAAAGAAAGTATACAGAAGAAGATAAAGGACATTTAAACGGATATTTAGCACCTCTGTGTGATAAGCAGCAATGAGGTTTGTTGACTAAATATTTTGCTATGAGGGTGTTTGTGTTTACGTGCGTCATTCTTTGGTGTAAAATATACATAAAGTGTCTAGCTGTATGAGCTTGATTATAACGCCAGATGTGTGAGACATGCATATGGCATTATTTTGTTAATGTATTTTTTCTTTCTTTAAACCAGTTCTCACGGGTTGACCAGCATTAAAGCCCTGTATTCAAATCAAGACCTCTTGCCTCATGCCTGTCACTGGCGGAGCTACAATATTTATGCACAACAGTGTTCTATCCAAGCTGGGAGAGACACAACAAAATGTGGAATAAGTCAAGGGGTATGGATCCATTCTGAAGGCACAGTAGCTATAGATAGTACACTGAATAATGAAACAATTCCTAGTAAGCTAATGTTTCGAGGGCGTGCTGACAGTATTATTTGGCATTAATAGACTGGTTTTAAGCACAACAGCGTTCTATCCAAGCTGGGAGAGAGGAGGGTTCATGTCATGCAGGTTCAGGTAGCAGCTACAGGACAGTTGTATATTATTTAAAAAATCAATTGGTAGCTGATTAGTATGCATGGATAATTTATTTTAAAATCTGCAATGTTTGAATGTCCAGCTTTAATTACTGAACAAGTAATGACATTATTGCCATTAGCCAGCAGTCTAAAGAAATTCCAGCATTATGACACCGTGTATAGATTTCGTGAAACATTAAGCCCCGTGTAGTTCAGTTGGTAGAGCATGGCGTTTGCAACGCCAGGGTTGTGGGTTCGATTCCCACGGGGGCCAGTATATATTTTAAAAAATGCGCTCAGTAACTGTAAGTCGCTCTGGATGAGAGCGTCTGCTAAATTACTAAAATGTAAACATGAGAAAATGACGACCAAATAGAGGCCTACCAATAAACCTTTATCCATTAGCTAAAGCAAGGCTTTACATTCTCTTGCACCACAGGAACCCTATCATCGATTAATTAGGCACGAAGCCGCATAGACATGTCGCTATTTCAGCACGATGTACAGCGATCGGTTTGTGAGTGGATATCTGGCTGAAACATTCGATTTTATTTTAATATTAGGGAGAAGCCCACAGTCCAACCATGCGGGTGAACTTTTCAGTCGAACGGAAGTGAAGGTGGAGTCACGTGTTCTCTATTCTCCATTTTGTCTTGTCATGTTGAAATATAACGTCTCGGTCCTCTACCTCCCTGGTCTAAAAGGTCCGTAGACTACAGATAAACATCTAGTTAACTTCGCCTGAACTCTGCAATTGACCATAAACACACGTTTCTACAATGAATCAGGTGAGTTTAGATTAATTTAATCATTTTTATAACGGGTCTTTGTGGCCTACTTCATGCTTTTACACTGCGCGCATTTAATGGTCCTCGACTTTTGGAAAATCATTTGTGTAGTTTAGCTGGTTACTCGTAGCCAGGCCCGGCGGCAGGATGAACTCGGCAAGGGGGCATCAGAAATGACTAAGGGGGCACAACTATTTTCGCTTGCTGTTAACACAGGATGGATAATAATCGATAGTACAATTACACACAATGTATTTGCAGCCACGCACGGCTGTCTTGCAGCAAGAATACAGGCTACTGCACCGCTTTACAAACATGGTCAATTCATAAATAGCAAGTCATGACAACGCTACACAGCTACATGCACAATACCCAACAATCCAATGCAAAACAGTTGCTAATTACCGTAATAACACTTCCTCATGCCAATACAATGCATTTCCAATCGCGGAAAGCAAACAATAATGTACAATGCACTACCAACGACTTATCGGTACAATGCAGCTTGGACGCAGCTACCAGCTATCTTCCCACAAGAGTGCCATACTACGCTGCGTGTGATAACAGATACATTAGTATTCCATAGCTACGAGTTGTTTATTTAAAAATGTTTTAGTCATTTAGTAGATGCTGTTATCCAGAACGACAATGCTGCCGTTGTGCCCCGTCAAAGCCACTTTGTAATATCCATCATACTATCAGCTACCTACCTAACTGTTAACATGAGCTAAATTCCATCCAGATGCGCCTGAATGTTTTTCTTCTTCGTAGTAGTACGTAACTTTGAAAGTAAACGTAAACCGTCACATTTTTCAACCAGTAAAATGTGTATGACGTTTTGATGTCTTCACTATTATTCTACAATGTAAAACATTTTCAAAATAAAGAAAAACCCTTGAATGAGTAGGTGAGTCCAAACTTGATAAAGAAATGTGTGAGTGAGATATGACTAAAATGTCACACCCTCAGTTAAACTAATAATAGTACTAAAATGTAATACTCCTCCAATTTAGCCATGTGCAGAGTCAATGTCACGTTTGCCTCGTCAAGCTGAAAGCTATTGTAAACAATGCATTCGGAAAGTATTCAGACCCCTTGACTTTTTCCAGATTTTGTTATGTTACAGCCTTATTCTAAAATGGATTGAATTATTTTTTTCCCTCATCAATCTACACAGAATACCCCATAATGACAAAGCGAAAACATAAGTATTCAGAACCTTTGCTATGAGACTAAAAATTGAGCTCAGGTGCATCCTGTTTCCATTGATCATCCTTTAGATGTTTCAACAACTTGATTGGAGTCCACCTGTGGTAAATTCAATTGATTGGACATGATTTGGAAAGGCACACACCTGTCTATAAAATGTCCCACAGTTGACAGTGCATGTCAGAGCAAGAACCAAGCCATGAGGTCGAAGGAGTTGTCCGTAGAGCTCCGAGACAGGATTGTGTCGAGGTACAGATCTGGGGAAGGTACCAAAAAAATTCTGCAGCATTGAAGGTTCCCATGAACACAGTGGCCTCCATCATTCTTAAATATAAAAAGTTTGGAACCACCAAGACTCTTCCTAGAGCTGGCAGCCCCGCCAAACTGAGCAATCAGGGGAGAAGGGCCTTGGTCAGGGAGGTGACCAAGAACCCGATGGTCACTCTGGCAGAGTTCCTCTGTGGAGATCAGAGAACCTTCCAGAAGGACAACCATCTCTGCAGCACTCCACCAATCAGGCCTT
The DNA here is from genome assembly GCF_964263955.1 of Coregonus lavaretus. NCBI lineage: Eukaryota > Metazoa > Chordata > Actinopteri > Salmoniformes > Salmonidae > Coregonus > Coregonus lavaretus. Next base: position 968,739 of record NW_028162154.1, on the reverse strand, counting down.
TATGGTAGAGTGGCCAGACGGAAGCCAGTCCTCAGTAAAGGGCACGACAGCCCGCTTGGAGTTCTGGGCTGATTCCTCACTGTTCACTGTTCTCATGATCATTGCAACTCCACGAGGTGAGATCTTGCATGGAGCCCCAGGCCAAGGGAGACTGGCAGTTATTTTGTGTTTCTTCCATTTGCGAATAATGGCACCAACTGTTGTCACCTTCTCACCAAGCTGCTTGGCGATGGTCTTGTAGCCCATTCCAGCCTTGTGTAGGTCTACATCTTGTCCCTGACATCCTTGGAGAGCGCTTTGGTCTTGGCCATGGTGGAGAGTTTGGAATCTGATTGATTGCTTCTGTGGACAGGTGTCTTTTATACAGGTAACAAGCTCAGATTAGGAGCACTCCCTTTAAGAGTGTGCTCCTAATCTCAGCTCGTTACCTGTATAAAAGACACCTGGGAGCCAGAAATCTTTCTGATTGAGAAGGGGTCAAATACTTATTTCCCTCATTAAAATGCAAATCAATTTATAACATTTTTGACATGCGTTTTTCTGGATTTTTTTGTTGTTATTCTGTCTCTCACTGTTCAAATAAACCTACCATTAAAATTATAGACTGATCATTTCTTTGTCAGTGGGAAAACGTACAAAATCAGCAGGGGATCAAATACTTTTTTCCCTCACTGTACACTGTAACGTTACTGCATGATATAATAATAATAATATGCCATTTAGCAGACGCTTTTATCCAAAGCGACTTACAGTCATGCGTGCATACATTTTTGTGTATGGGTGGTCCCGGGGATCGAACCCACTACCTTGGCGTTACAAGCGCCGTGCTCTACCAGCTGAGCTACAGAGGACCACATGATTGTAGCGGGTTTACTAACGCATTAGTTTTTTCTTTTTTCTTTTCTTCTTTTTTTTTTGTCATTTAGCAGATGCCTTGTCCTCATCAACACTCTCACCTCTGTTAACGAGAGAATCACTGACATGATGTCAGCTGGTCCTTTTGTGGCAGGGCTGAAATGCAGTGGAAATGTTTTTTGGGGATTAAGTTCATTTTCATGGCAAAATGCAATTAATTGCAATTCATCTGATCACTCTTCATAACAGTCTGGAGTATATGCAAATTGCCATCATAAAAACTGAGGCAGCAGACATTGTGAAAATTAATATTTGTGTCATTCTCAACTTTTGACCACGACTGTATATTAACAGCAGGGTTTTAAACACAGTCTGTGTGCTTACTAGTTATTACATGTCATATACTGTTGAAGTCGGAAGTTTACATACACTTAGGTTGGAGTCATTAAAAGTCGTTTTTCAACCACTCCTCAAATGTCTTGTTAACAAACTATAGTTATGGCAAGTCGGTTAGGACATCTACTTTGGGCGTGACACAAGTAATTTTTCCAACAATTGTTTACAGACAGATTATTTAACTTATAATTCACTGTATCACAATTCCAGCAGGTCAGAAGTCTACGTTGACTGTGGCTTTAAACAGCTTGGAAAATTCCAGAAAATTATGTCATGGTTTTAGAAGCTTCTGATAGGCTAATTGACATAATTTGAGTCAATTGGAGGTGTACCTGTGGATGTATTTCCAGGCCTGAGGGTGGATATCTGATTAACAGCAGTGAGTTTTAACTATCCCAAAGCCTAGGACCAAGAGGCATGGAGAGGCAGCCTTTAGTTACTATGCCTCCCAGCCTCTGGAATAGCCAGAGAACCTGAGGGGGAAGGAAACTGTGGCATTTTTAAAAATAGATCTTAAAGCTTCAACGTTGACCTGTAACAACATCCTATCCCCCATAGGGTAAGAATATACTCTATCATCACAAACCCACCAAATATCTCTAAAATTCCCATAGTCACATTGTCAGTCAAAAGCTAATCTTTTAACCATCAAAGTCCTGCTCTTCTTACTACCTGATATATAAAAAGTAACCTATTATTTGTCATTACTACCCTTAAGGTCATACTTATCCAAAGTTATCATCTAGCTTCCATATGAGGTTTTACCATTATAAGAGGGATAGCATTGAACACAGCTAACTCTAGGGTTAAAAGGGTGACATTACATTTACATTTTAGTCATTTAGCAGACACATGGCGACATGTCATAGTCTTCAAGCCTATCATTGAAGGGTAAGTTTAAGGGAGAAGGGGGGACTTCATTCATGGTATGGTGTAACATTTGGGAAGATAATATTGATAAATATTAGTTATACTGTGAGTCCAGATAGTTCAGATAATATCACTGGGGTTATAGATGCATTATAAGGGATGCATTTGAAAGGATTTGGTTGCAAGATCAATTAGGCCAGTAGGGGCAGTGATGGGTCAGATTCTAGTTTAAGCTTTGATAACACTGTGTGATGTTTGTACTGACTTTTGAGAAAGTTATGAGATTGAGATAGGTTGGAGAAGTGGTGCCTGGAGACAACACTCAGATGCCGGTGTTGACTGTTCCGGATCTGGACGAAGACGGACGAGGGGGTCTAGATGGACTACTGAATGGATAAATATCCTTTTTGATTATTTGATCATTTTATTTTTATTGTTTCAAGGAAAACATTTTTTTTTTAGTATGATTTTAGTATGATTTATGAATCAAGGGGGGGATAGGTTAATGTGATTCATACATCATTTATGTATCATTTATGTATCATTTTTTAAAATTCTTAGGTGAAATTGAGGTTTAATTTGAAAATGTTGTTTTGCAAAAGATACTGTTTGGTTGTTTATTTTCTTGTCATTCCAGAAGCATTTGGGAGAACATGTGGAGATTGGAATACTCAAACAAAGACAATATGAAGGGACAATATGACTGGAGGAGATGAAACAAGGAGGGTGTGGCTGATTCCATCATCAACAAGTCCATTGGAAGAGGACACTACAGGGAGAGGAAGTGTAGTGGACTACATTCCAGTGTCTGCAATGAAATATAGACATATTTGATGTGTAATACATAATTGTGTCATATTCTTAGGTATTGATTTTAGTAGAATGATGTTTGATGTTATTGAATGCAGATGAGGATCTTAGATGCTTTTGTTTATTTCGATGGGGTTTAGGGACAGAAGGTTTAAGCAGGGAGAGATTCCCTTTCAGGTCCTATGGGTTGACCAGCCTGAGAGTGGATATTTATGGATAGGATTTTGTTTACATGTGTATTTAATTACATCATAGTTTCAAATGCATTTACATGGTTAATGAGGTTATCTGGAGTACCGACGGTGGTTGCCTGGGGCAGAGGGACCGTGAGAGAATTTTACTGTCTTGATTGATATGGATGGATGGCTGCTGGACAGTTTTTCGCTCTCACACTCCATAGAGATTTATTCATAATTCATAGTAATGTGTTCATACTTCATAAACAGTTGTTCATATGTCATAGTAATGTATTTACACTCCATAGAGATTTCTTCATAGGTCATAGTAATGTATTCACACTTCATAAACAGGTATTTCATAGAAAGGTATTTACACTCTAGAGGAGAATGTTTTTGGGTTTAAGGTTAAGAATATTCAATGAGATAAATGGTTAATAGTCATAATCTTATTCTGTTTGTTTTCGAGACGTTTATTTCGTCTCGAAAGGGGGGAATATCGTATCTGAAGATTATGCCTTTGTTAAATGTTTTTCATGACGAAATGGAATGTTGGTTGTTCAGGCCAAAGGGGGGATGTTTTATGATGTTATTTGAAATGTGCCGCTTGGAGGGTGACGCCCGAGGGGAGACTGGTGATTGGCCAGAAGAGGGAGTAGCCCCTCCCTTTGCATTGTTTATAAATAGGGGTTAAACGATGAGACGGCAGAACGGCCATATCAATCTGGGAGCCGTTCTCCGGACATCGCGAGTCTGTATCTATGCTGTAAATTCGTGATTTTAATAAAAGCCTCTAACACGATGCAGCATAGCGAACTCTTTGTTGACAGCGATAATTGCCACCATTCATCATATACGACAACGTTAATGTGATTCATATATCATTTTTATATTCTTAGTTGATATCATTTATATATCATTTTTATATTCTTAGTGGATATTGATGTTTAATTCGAAAATGTTGTTTTGCAAAAGATACTGTTGGGTTTTTTCTTTTCTTCCAGAAGCATTTGGGGGAATATGGGAAGGGACAATATGACTGGAGGAGATGAAACAAGGAGGGTGTGGCCGATTCCATCAACAAATCCATTGGAAGTCGAGACTACGGGAAGATGAAGTGTAGTGGACTACATTCCAGTGATTGCAATGAAATATAGAAGTGTGTAATACATAATTGTGTCATATTCTTAGGTATTAATTTTTGTAGAATGATGTTTGATGTTATTGAATACATGTGAGGATCTTAGATGTTTTTGTTTATTTCGGTGGTGTTTAGGGACAGGAGTTTAGGCAGGGAGAGGTTCACTGTAGGGTCCAATGGGTTGACCAGCCTTACAAGTGGATGTTTTTGGATAGGATTTTGTTTGCAGGGGCTTACATGTGTATTTAATTGCATCATAGTTTCAAATGCATTTACATGGTTTATGAGGTTATCTGGAGTACCGAAGGTGGTTGCCTGGGGCAGAGGGACCGTGAGAGAATTTTACTGTCTTGATTGATGGATGGATATCTGAAAAGATGGCTGCCGGACAGTTTTTCGCTCTTACACTCCATAAAGATTTGTTCATATTTCATAGAAAGATATTTACACTCTAGAGGAGAATGTTTTTGGTTTAATGTTAAAGATACTCAATAAGATAAATTGTTACTTCTCATAATCCTATTCTGTTTGGTTTCGAGACTTTTAGTTTTTCTCGAAAGGGGGGAATGTAGTGTATTGACATTATGATGGTGTTAAATGTTTTTTAAGTGGAACTGAAAGAATGTTCATTTTGGTATCAAGAGGGAATGTTTTAGCGTAACGCCACATACAACAGACAGGAAGTGTGGTGTAGACACGGGGATTGGACAGTAGAGGGAGACACCCACATCTTGGGAGGTTATATATACTGGGGGAATAACGACAGAGGTCCAGAAAGCATTGAGATTCATTTGGGACTGCTTCTCCGGATCTCCGCGGGTCTGTTAACTTATGCTGTAACCTCGTGGTATGAATAAAAGCCTCTAAAACACGATACAGCTTAAGTGGATTCTTTGATCGACAGCAATACCCACCAGCATCCGACGCGATACCACACTACTCCACTAGCAGCTTGCCAGTTGGCTGTAGGCTACTCCACTAGCAGCTTGCCAGTTGGTTGTAGGCTACTCCACTAGTAGCTTGCCAGTTGGCTGTAGGCTACTCTACTAGCAGCTTGCCAGTTGGCTGTAGGCTACTCCACTAGCAGCTTGCTAAAAACTGTAAGCAAGCTAGCCTTTTAGCTTCCCACAGATTTAGATGTGGCTTAGTGTTGTAGATTACGGTCTTGCTGAAAGGTGAATTCCTCTCCCAGTGTCTGGTGTAAAGCAGACTGAAGCAGTCTTTCCTCTAGGAAATCCTGTTTCTTTTCATCCTGTAAAACTCCCCAGTTTTTGAAGATGTGGTCCTCTGTAGCTCAGCTGGTAGAGCACGGCGCTTGTAATGCCAAGGTAGTGGGTTCGATCCCCGGGACCACCCATACACAAAAAATTTATGCACGCATGACTGTAAGTCGCTTTGGATAAAAGCGTCTGCTAAATGGCATATTATTATTATTATTATATTAAGATGTCAAGCATTCCTTTACCATGATTTAGCCATCACCATGCTTGAAAATAAGGAGGCAGTTTCTCAGTGATATTATGTTGGATTTGACCCAAATTTAAGGCTTTGCATTTAGGCCCAAAAAGTGTGTTCATTTGCGTGTTAATTTTTTAACAGTATTACTTTAGTGCCTTGTTGCAAACAAGATGGATGTTTTGGAATATTGATACTCTCCTTTCTCTCTGTCATTTAGGTCATTATTGTGGATTATTGTGAATAGTCACATGTACAGGGTTGCAGGTGGTCATTATTGGGGATTATTGTGAACATCTGATGTGTCTGGGTGGCTTAATACACCATAAGCAACATCATTATTAACAGAGGAAGGGTTAGTCATTAAAAAAAATCTTGTTAACTGCTATTATTTTACAGTCCATATCACTTATTATGTGATTTCTTAACACCAACTTTACTTATGAACTAATTTAGGCTTACCTAAACAAAGGGGGTGAATACTTATGCAATGACTATATTTTAGATATTTATTTGTTTGTACAAATTTGTAGAATTTTGTTTTCACTTTCACATTATGGAGTATTTTGTGTAGATCAATTACAAAAAATTCTAATCAAATCTATTTCAATCCCACTTTTTTAAAGCAACAAAATGTGAAAAAAGTTATAGTGGGTGTAGACTTTCCATAGGAACTGTATAGCCTAATAATATTTAGGAAGTTCATTTCCTTGGGAAGATAACTGCCCGTGCTTCTCCATCCATTCATATATAGACTACTCTATTTAATTGAGACCAAACGCTCCCCTAATCTGGCACGCCCAACTAGGAGAGGCTGCCGAACTAGGAGAGGAGAGGAGAGGAGAGGCTGCCGAACTAGGAGAGGAGAGGAGAGGTGTGGCTGCCGAACTAGGAGAGGAGAGGAGAGGTGTGGCTGCCGAACGAGGAGAGGAGAGGAGAGGTGTGGCTGCCGAACTAGGAGAGGAGAGGAGAGGTGTGGCTGCCGAACTAGGAGAGGAGAGGAGAGGTGTGGCTGCCGAACTAGGAGAGGAGAGGTGTGGCTGCTGAACTAGGAGAGGAGAGGTATGGCTGCCGAACTTGAAGCAGCAAGAAAGATGAGCGGTCTCTTGACCTACGTTTTGCATGTAGGATATAGCCTATCTTTCAGGAGCGGGAATATTTTCAGTCAGAGACAAATAAATGGATAATTAATATATAATGAAAAGGAGAAGACTCAACGCTCGATCCCCATGTTGCGCCTTTTGCTTTATATTGATAATCACATTTTGGGATTTCACCTCGACTCACGTTGGTTGAGCGTCCCCAACTTCTTTCTATTAACAGACACTGTAGTAAACTATAGCCTAATTATATTTAAGTGAATTTCCTTGGAAAGATAACTGTCACGTGATTTATTCGCCCATTCATAGGTAGCCTGGTAGGCTAGTGTGTGAATAATTTGACAGAGGTGCTTTTAGTACAATAGCTAGGCTAACGCACACACAGCAGAAAGACACCGTTTCCAAATAATCTGCGGGTCAAGTATATTTATCACAACGTTTTCTGTCTGACCGCCTGCAACATGAAAAATACGGACCGCGCTGCAATGATCTCTGTCAGAGCCCGCAGCCCTCTACCTCCAAACGTCTTTGTTGTACCATTTCAAAGTGGAAATAAATATATACAGTACCAGTCAAAACTTTGGACACACCTACTCATTCAATGGTTTTTCTTTATTTTTACTATTTTCACATTGTAGAATAATAGTGAAGACATCAAAACTATGAAAAAACACATGGAATCAAGTAGTAACCAACAAAGTGTTAAACAAATCAAAATATGTTTTATATTTGAGATTCTTCAAATAGCCACCCTTTGCCTTGATGACAGATTTGCACACGCTTGCCATTCTCTCTACCAGCTTCACCTGGAATGCTTTTCCAACAGTCTTGAAGGAGTTCCCACATATGCTGAGCACTTGTTGGCTGCTTTTCCTTCACTCTGCGGTCCGACTCATCCGAAACCATCTTAATTTAGTTTAGGTCGGGGGATTGTGGAGGCCAGGTTATCTGATGCAGCACTACATCACTCTCCTTCTTGGTAACATAGCCCTTACACAGCCTGGAGGTGTGTTGGGTCATTGTCCTGTTGAAAAACAAATGATAAACCCACTAAGCCCAAACCAGATGCGATGGCGTATCGCTGCAGAATTCTGTGGTAGCCATGCTGGTTAAGTGTGCCTTGAATTCTAAATAAATCACAGTGTGTCACCAGCAAAGCACCCCTCACACCATAACACCTCCTCCATGCTTTACGGTGGGAAATCCACATGCGATCATCCGTTCACCCACACCGCGTCTCACAAAGACACGGCGGTTGGAACCAAAAATCTCCAATTTGGACTCCAGACCAAAGGACACATTTCCACCGGCTAATGTCCATTGCTCGTGTTTCTTGGCCAAGCAAGTCTCTTCTTCTTTTTGGTGTCCTTTAGTAGTGGTTTCTTTGCAGCAGTTCGACCATGAAGGACTGATTCACACAGTCCCCTCTGAACAGTTGATGTTGAGGTGTGTCTGTGACTTGAACTCTGAAGCATTTATTTGGGCTGCAATTTCTGAGGCTGGTAACTCTAATGAACTTATCCTCTGCAGCAGAGGTAACTCAGGGTCTTCCATTCCTGAGGCGGTCATCATGAGAGCCAGTTTCATCATAGAGCTTGATGGTTTTTGCGACTGTACTTTAAGAAACTTTCAAAGTTCAGAGTTCCTCAAAGAGTGACTGATCTTCATGTCTTAAAGTAATGATGGACTGTCGTTTCTCTTTGCTTATGTGAGCTGTTCTAGCCATAATATGGACTTGTTATTTTACCAAATATGGCTATCTTCTGTATACCCCCCTTACCTTGTCACAACAAAACTGATTGAATCAAACGCATTAAGAAGGAATGAAATTCCACAAATTAACTTTGAAGAAGGCACACCTGTTTATTGAAATGCATTCCAGGTGACTACCTCATGAAGCTGGTTGAGAGAATGTCAAGAGTGTGCAAAGCTGTCATCAAGGCAAAGGGTGGCTATTTGAAGAATCACAAATATTTTTTTGACCCCAGAAAGAGTAGCTGCTGCCTTGGGAGCAGCTAATGGGGATCCCTAATGAATACAAATACTTTTTTGGTTACATGATTCCATATGTGTTATTTCATAGTTTTGATGTCTTCACTATTATTCTACAATGTAGAGCATAGTAAAAAAAAAAAAAAAAAAACTTGAATTAGTAGGTGTTCTAAAACTTTTGACCGGTAGTGTATGTAAATGAGATTTTTCAGTATTTAATTTAAATAGATTTATGCACAACAGCGTTCTATCCAAGCTGGGAGAGAGCACGAGGAGGGATCATGTCATGTAGGTTCAGGTAGCAGCTACAGGACAGTTGTATATTATTTAAAACATCAATTGGTAGCTGATTAGTATGCATGGACAATTTATTTTAAAATCTGCAATGTTTGAATGTCCTGTTTTAATTACTGAATAAGAAATGACATTATTACCACCAGCCAGCAGGCTATAAAATTGCAGCATTACTACACCGTGTATAGATTTCGTGAAATGTTAGGCCCTGTGTTGCTCAGTTGGTAGAGCATGTCGTTTGCAACGGAAGGGTTGTGGGTTCGATTCCCACGGGGGGCTAGTATAAAAAGAATATATATATGCACTTACTAACTGTAAGTCGCTCTGGATAAGAGCATCTGCTAAATGACTAAAATGAGAAAATGACGACCAAATAGAGGCCTACCAATAAACCTTTATCCATTAGCTAAAGCAAAGCTTTACATGCTCTTGCACCACAGGAACCCTATCATCGATTAATTAGGCACGCAGCCGCATAGACATGTCACTATTTCAGCACGATGTACAGCGATCGGTTTGTGAGTGGCTGTCTGGCTGAAACATTTGATTTGATTTTATATTAGGGAGAGGCCCAAAGTCCAACGTTGTGGGGTCCAGAGAAACTGCGTTAACTTTAGAAAATGAGTTACTAAAAGCAGAAGGCTTCCTACGACTGGAGTAAAATTAATTTCCTCTCAATCTTAAATAAACATGCCCCATTCAAAAAATACAGAACTAAGAACAGATATAGCCCCTGGTTCTCCTCAGACTTGACTGCCCTTGACCAGCACAAAAACATCCTGTGGCGTACTGCATTTGCATCGAATAGCCCCCGCGATATGCAACTTTTCAGGGAAGTTAGGAACCAATTTACACAAGCAGTTAGGAAAGCAAAGGCAAGCTTTTCAAACAGAAATTTGCATCCTGTAGCACTAACTCCAAAAGGTTTTGGGACACTGTAACGTCCATGGAGAATAAGAGCACCTCCTCCCAGCTGCCCACTGCACTGAGGCTAGGAAACACCATCACCACCGATAAATCTACAATAATCAAGAATTTCAACAAGCATTTTGCTATGGCTGGCCATGCTTTCCACCTGGCTAACACTACCCTGGCCACCAGCTCTGCACCCTCCGCTGCAACTTGCCCATGCCCCCCCCCCCCCCCCCCCCCCCCCCGCTTCTCCTTCACACTAATTCAGACAGCTGATGTTCTGAAAGAGCTGCAAAATCTGGACCCCTACAAATCATCTGGGCTAGACAATCTGGACCCTTTCTTTCTAAAATTAGCCTACCGAAATTGTCGCAACCCCAATTACTAGCCTGTTCAACCTCTCTTTCGTAATGTCTGAGATCCCCAGAGATTGGAAAGCTGCCCATCTTCAAAAGGGGGTGACACTCTAGATCCAAACTGTTACAGACCTATATCCATCCTGCCCTGCCTTTCAAAAGTTTTTGAAAGCCAAGTTAACAAACAGATCACCGACCATTTCGAATCCCACCGTACCTTCTCCGCTATGCAATCCGGTTTCCGAGCTGGTCATGGGTGCACCTCAACCACGCTCAAGTTCCTAAACGATATTATAACCGCGATCGATAATAGACAGTACTGTGCAGCCGTCTTCATCGACCTGGCCAAGGCTTTCGACTCTGTCAACCACCGCATTCTTATTGGCAGACTAAATAGCCTTGGTTTCTCAAATGACTGCCTCGCCTGGTTCACCAACTACTTCTCAGATAGAGTTCAATGTGTCAAATCGGAGGGCCTGTTGTCTGGACCTATGGCAGTCTCTATGGGGGTGCCACAGGGTTCAGTTCTTGGGCCGACTCTTTTCTCTGTGTATATCAATGATGTCGCTCTTGCTGCTGGTGACTCTCAGATCCACCTCTACGCAGACGACACCATTTTGTATACATCTGGCCCTTCATTGGACACTGTGTTAACAAACCTCCAAACGAGCTACAATGCCATACAACACTCCTTCAGTAGCCTCCAACTGCTCTTAAACACTAGTAAAACTAAATGCATGCTCTTCAATCGAACGCTGCTGGCACCCGCCCACCCGACTAGAATCACTACTCTCGACGGGTCTGACCTAGAGTATGTGGACAACTACAAATACCTAGGTGTCTAGTTAGACTGTAAACTCTCCTTCCAGACTCACATTAAGCATCTCCAATCCAAAGTTAAATCTAGAATCGGCTTCCTATTTCGCAACAAAGCCTCCTTCACTCATGCTGCCAAACATGCCCTCGTAAAACTGACTATCCTACCGACCCTTGACTTCGGCCATGTCATTTACAAAATAGCCTCCAACACTCTTCTCAGCAAATTGGATGTAGTCTATCACAGTGCCATCCGTTTTTCACCAAAGCCCCATATACTACCCACCACTGTGACCTGTACGCTCTTGTTGGCTGGTCCTCACTACATATTCGTCGCCAAACCCACTGGCTCCAGGCCATCTATAAATCACTGCTAGGCAAATCCCTGCCTTATCTTAGCTCATTGGTCACCATAGCAACACCCATCCGTAGAATGCGCTCCAGCAGGTATATCTCACTGGTCATCCCCAAAGCCAACACCTCCTTTGGCCGCCATTCCTTCCAGTTCTCTGCTGCCAATGACTGGAACGAACTGCAAAAATCTCTGAAGCTGGAGACTCTTATCTCCCTCACTAACTTTAAGCATCAGTTGTCAGAGCACCTTACCGATCACTACACCTGTACACAGCCCATCTGAAATTAGCCCACCCAACTACCTCATCCCCATATTGTTATTTATTTTGCTCATTTGCACCCCAGTATCTCTATTTGCACATCATCTCTTGCACATCTATCATTCCAGTGTTAATACTAATTGTAATTATTTTGCACTATGGCCTATTTATTGCCTTATCTCCATAACTTGTTACATTTGCTTTATCTTGGCCAGGTCGCAGTTGTAAATGAGAACTTGTTCTCAACTGGCTTACCTGGTTAAATAAACGTTAAATAAAATAAAATAAATAAAAATGATTTGTATGTTGGCCGAATCCCAACGTTTCAGTTGAACGGAAGTGAAGGCGGAGCCTGGCTCTTTTCTCTTGTGACTTTACGCTCCGTGCAGAGTAGAACACCAGACAACATGATTGAACAAAGGAGGAATGTTAAAATGATATCGGACGGTCACTTTTGAAAATGAGCTAAACAGAAGCCTACTGCTGGAGTATTATTTGTATGTTAGCAGAAGTCCTATTTTTCAGTCGAACGGAAGTGAAGTTGGAGTCACATGTTCTCTATTCTCCATTTTGTCTTGTGTCTTTAGGCAGAGAGTCACATGTTGAAATATAACGTCTCGGTCCTCTACCTCCCTGATCTAAAAGGTCCGTAGACTAGAGATACACATCTAGTTAACTTCGCCCGAACTCTGCAATCGACCATAAACACACGTTTCTACAATGAATCAGGTGAGTTTAGATTAATTTAATCATTTTTATAACGGGTCTTTGTAGCCTACTTCCTGCTTTTACACTGCGCGCATTTAATGGTCCTTGACTTTTGGAAAATGATTTGTGTAGTTTAGCTGGTTACTCGTAGCCAGGCCCGGCGGCAGGATGAACTCGGTAAGAGGGTATCAGAAATGACTAAGGGGGCACAACTATTTTTCGCTTGCTGATAACACAGGATGGATAATAATCGATAGTACATTTACCCACAATGTATTTGCAGCCACGCACGGCTGTCTTGCAGCAAGAATACAGGCTACTGCACCGCTTTACAAACATGGACAATCCATAAATAGCAAGTTATGACAACGCTACACAGCTACAAGCACAATACCCAACAATCCAATGCAAAACAGTTGCTAATTACCGTAATAACACTTCCTCATGCCTATAAAATTTATTTCCAATCGCGGAAAGCAAACAATTTACAATGCACTACCAACGACACCAAGCTGTCTTCCCACTAGAGTGCATATGATAACAGAATATTACTATTCCATAGCTACGAGTTTATTTTAAAAATGTTTTAGTCATTTTGTAGATGCTCTTATCCAGAGTGACTTACAGTTAGTGAGTGCATACAATTTTCATACTGCCCCCCGTGGGAATCGAACCCACATCACTGGGGTTGCAAGCTCCATGCCCTACCAATTGAGCTACACGGGGCAACACTATAGCTACATCGTTACTCAACCATTGATCAAATGCCATTTGAATCAGCTGCGCTTTCCTCCTGTGCAACTGAGCTCCTTGGTCTTCATTGTGCCGCTTGCTTGGTGGTGCTCCTTGCTTAGTGGTGTTGCAGACTCTGGGGCCTTTCAGAACAGGTGTATATATACTGAGATCATGTGACACTGAGGTTGCACACAGGTGGACTTTATTTAACTAATTATGTGACTTCTGAAGGTAATTGGGTGCACCAGATCTTATTTAGGGATTTCATAGCAAAGGGGGTCTCATCACAGTAGACTTTGCTGTTAGAGGCCCGGAGTATCTCTCCAAAATGCTCTGCGTCTCCAGATCGGGCGATTTCAGTCTGTAGAAACTGGCGTGAGACAGTAAACTCAGTTTCCACAAAATCTCCTGAGATTAAGTCCACCAGTGGTTTCACTTTTTCCACATCCATAAATGTTTCATTCTCTGGGTGCAAGGCACACAGGGCCTCAACCAGTTGGCTGTTTCGTTCATTAAATCTTGCTGACATTTCTCCCAGTACAGCATCCAGAGTGCTGAAAAACAGTCTGTTCCACTCCCTCTCATTGTCCTCTTCTAGCTGGCCCATTGTTGTTTCCACCACATATTCTTTCAGATTACTACTCACTACTCTTTGCCGTTTGCTTGGAGCGGGGGTGTCCAAGTGTGCTTGAATTTCTCCCATAACTCATCAAACTATATCTGCCTTGCAGGAATATTCCAGTCACCCTCTGCCTTTGAACCACGCGCCCGTTTTCTCCCACAGTACAGGCGGGTTGGGTATTTCCCCAGACAACCCTGCGCTGGCTCCTCATCCCCGAGGTCGCCAGGCACTAACGGAGGCGTCGGTGCTTGTAATATACTGTCGGTGCTGCTGCTAGGTTCGGTCTTGGCAGCTGCAGGCCCCTCCTTGGGTTGGTTACCTCCTACGTCACCAGTTCGCAAGACGGTTGCTCAGGTGCCTTTGCTGCTGGGCTCGGCGGCCTTGGCCTCAGTGATTAGCGTCGGCCCAGCGACCTTGCCTTTGGCCTCTGTGGCAGGCTTCTCCCCTCCGCTTTGATCCGATGCTGCCGTTGTGCCCTGTCGAAGCCACTTTCTAATATCCATCATACTATCAGCTACCTTCCTAATTGTTATCATTAGCTAAATTCCATCCAGATGCTCCGGTGAATGTTTTTTTTCTTTTTCGTAGTAGTATCCTAAGAACACAGCCAAGACAACGCAGGAGTCAAGACAAGTCTCTGAATGTCCTTGAGTGGCCCAGCCAGAGCCCGGACTTGAACCTGATCTAATATCTCTGGAGAAACCTGACAATAGCTGTGCAGCAACAGGCCCCATCCAACCCGACAGAGCTTGAGAAACTCCCCAAATACAGGTGTGCCAAGCTTGTAGCGTCATACCCAAGAATACTCTAGGCTGTAATCGCTCTCAAAGGTACTTCAACAAAGTACTGAGTAAAGGGTCTGAATAATTATGTAAAGGTGCATTTTTCAGTTTAATGTTTAATTTTTTGATACATTTGCAAACAGTTCTAAAAACCTGTTTTCACTTTGTCATTATGGGTTATTTGTGTGTAGATATGTAATTTTTTTTATACATCCATTTTAGAATAAGGCTGTAACATAGCAATGTGGAAAAAAGTCAAGGGGTCTGCATACTGTGAGTGCACTGCATGTCCAATGCATTCTCTCCAATAACATACAGAACAATGGAAGCTTTCAATTAGTCATCATCTCCCCCTGCTCTACTGGCTGCTGGTAGATATGGAATCTCTGCTTACATTTTACATTTTTAGTCATTTAGCAGACGCTCTTATCCAGAGCGACTTACAGTTAGTGCATACATTATTTTTAATTTTTCATACCCCCCGTGGGAATCGAACCCACAACCCTGGCGTTGCAAACGCCATGCTCTACCAACTGAGCTACATCCCCGCCGGCCATTCCCTCCCCTTCCCTGGACGACGCTGGGCCAATTGTGCGCCGCCCCATGGGTCTCACGGTCGCGGCCGGCTACGACAGAGCCTGGATTCGAACCAGGATCTCTAGTGGCACAGCTAGCACTGCGATGCAGTGCCTTAGACCACTGCGCCACTCGGAAAATGTTTCCAATAGCTAGATTGCCTTTTAACTGCATAGGAGTAGGAGGACTTAGCCTATCCATGACAGGAAACACTTGGGGAACAGGTACAGTTTCAATTTCTCTTACTTCGGTAGGTTGCTCGGCAACAGATTCCAATGCATCTTGTTCTCTCTGCTGTCACGTTTTTGCTAGCTAGCGTCTTCGACTACTCACGTCTATTGACTTGTAGAATGTTTGCGTACATTTTCAGAGTTAGTGCTTTCTTTTCTCTGTCTCGTCATAGCGACTACCAATCTGACACCATGTTATGTTTGTTCCTTGTTTAATGACAAACCGGGGCGTAGGTTGAACTTCTTTTAATAATCAGATACTACAGCTACCAATATCCTTGTGTAGCCACGGAAGGCATTCTTCAACTCCCCCACCCTCGCATTGCCTGCTGGGTAACGTAGTCTTAATGTTATTAACACACAACAACACACTCTGGTTTCATTATGGATTCGTTATATTCATGACTGACAAAAATGTTTTTTTAGCAAATAGCTCAAGTTGTTGATACCAGACATTTGCTTAATATCTATCAGTTATTTTGGTACTTTTGACATTTGACATTTTAACATTGTTGCGTAGGCCTACTGTAGCATATTATAATTAGTCTCTGACATCCCTGACCTAGGGAAACAGCACGTGGTCTGGGTAAAGTGGGGGGTTAAGGCCAATCCAGAGATCACTGGGGTTTTTTGTTGGTGTGGGCATGTGCTTGGGCGGACTGAGATCTTTTGGAGCAATATGCACCTGTTGGTAACATGATATCCTCACCGTTCCATGTGTGCCTAGACCCCCAAATAGCAATATTCACAATGGGGATAGCAGTGACTCTCCATTTGGGATAAAGCAAAAAATAATCCTGTTGAAAACATCACCACTATTAGCTCATTTCAAAGAAATTGCATATTTGAATAATAGCTACATGTAATACAAGTTTAGGTTTGTATTACATTTACATAGTTTTGTGCCAGTTGGCTGTAGGCTCCACTAGCAGCTTACCAGTTGGCTGTAGGCTACTCTACTAGCAGCTTGCCAGTTGGCTGTAGGCTACTCCACTAGCAGCTTACCAGTTGGCTGTAGGCTACTCCACTAGCAGCTTACCAGTTGACTGTAGGCTACTCCACTAGCAGCTTGCCAATTGGCTGTAGGCTACTCCACTAGCAGCTTGCCAGTTGGCTGTAGGCTACTCTACTAGCAGCTTGCCAGTTGGCTGTAGGCTACTCTACTAGCAGCTTGCCAGTTGTCTGTAGGCTACTCTACTAGCAGCTTGCCAGTTGGCTGTAGGCTACTCTACTAGCAGCTTACCAGTTGGCTGTAGGCTACACCACTAGCAGCTTACCAGTTGGCTGTAGGCTACACCACTAGCAGCTCACCAGTTGGCTGTAGGCTACTCTACTAGCAGTTTTCCAGGTGGCTGTAGGCTACTCCACTAGCAGCTTGCCAGTTGGCTGTAGGCTACTCTACTAGCAGCTTACCAGTTGGCTGTAGTTGGCTGTAGGCTACTCTACTAGCAGTTTACCAGTTGGCTGTAGGCTACTCTACTAGCAACTTACCAGTTGGCTGTAGGCCACTCTACTAGCAGCTTGCCAGTTGGCTGTAGGCTACTCTACTAGCAGCTTGCCAGTTGGCTGTAGGCTACTCTGCTAGCAGCTTACCAGTTGGCTGTAGGCTACTCCACTAGCAGCTTGCCAGTTGGCTGTAGGCTACTCTACTAGCAATTTACCAGTTGGCTGTAGGCCACTCTACTAGCAGCTTGCCAGTTGGCTGTAGGCTACTCTACTAGCAGCTTGCCAGTTGGCTGTAGGCTACTCTACTAGCAGCTTGCCAGTTGTCTGTAGGCTACTCTACTAGCAGCTTGCCAGTTGGCTGTAGTTGGCTGTAGGCTACTCTACTAGCAGCTTACCAGTTGGCTGTAGGCTACTCCACTAGCAGCTTGCCAGTTGGCTGTAGGCTACTCCACTAGCAGCTTGCCAGTTGGCTGTAGTCTACTCTACTAGCAGCTTACCAGTTGGCTGTAGGCTACTCCACTAGCATCTTGCTAGTTGGCTGTAAGCTACACCACTAGCAGCTTACCAGTTGTCTGTAGGCTACTCTACTAGCAGTTTACCAGTTGGCTGTAGGCTACTCCACTAGCAGCTTGCCAGTTGGCTGTAGGCTACTCCACTAGCAGTTTACCTGTTGGCTGTAGGCTACTCCACTAGCAGCTTACCAGTTGTCTGTAGGCTACTCTACTAGCAGTTTACCAGTTGGCTGTAGGCTACTCTACTAGCAGCTTACCAGTTGGCTGAAGGCTACTCCACTAGCAGCTTGCCAGTTGGCTGTAAGCTACACCACTAGCAGCTTACCAGTTGTCTGTAGGCTACTCTACTAGCAGTTTACCAGTTGGCTGTAGGCTACTCCACTAGCAGCTTGCCAGTTGGCTGTAGGCTACTCCACTAGCAGCTTGCCAGTTGGCTGTAAGCTACACCACTAGCAGCTTACCAGTTGTCTGTAGGCTACTTCTACTAGCAGCTTAACAGTTGGCTGTAGGCTACTCCGCTAGCAGCTTAACAGTTGGCTGTAGGCTACTCTGCTAGCAGCTTGCCAGTTGGCTGTAGGCTACTCCACTAGCAGCTTGCCAGTTGGCTGTAGGCTACACCACTAGCAGCTTACCAGTTGGCTGTAGGCTACACCACTAGCAGCTTACCAGTTGGCTGTAGGCTACTCCACTAGCAGCTTAACAGTTGGCTGTAGGCTACTCTACTAGCTGCTTACCAGTTGTCTGTAGGCTACTTCTACTAGCAGCTTAACAGTTGGCTGTAGGCTACTCTGCTAGCAGCTTGCCAGTTGGCTGTAGGCTACTCCACTAGCAGCTTGCCAGTTGGCTGTAGGCTACTCCACTAGCAGCTTGCCAGTTGGCTGTAGGCTACACCACTAGCAGCTTACCAGTTGGCTGTAGGCTACACCACTAGCAGCTTACCAGTTGGCTGTAGGCTACTCTACTAGCTGCTTACCAGTTGGCTTTAGGCTACTCCACTATTAGCTTACCAGTTGGCTGTAGGCTACTATACTAGCAGCTTACCAGTTGGCTGTAGGCTTCTCCATTAGCAGCTTACCAGTTGGCTGTAGGCCACTCCACTAGCAGCTTACCAGTTGGCTGTAGGCTACTCTACTAGTATCTTACCAGTTGGCTGTAGGCTACTCTACTAGCAGCTTACCAGTTGGCTGTAGGCTACTCTACTAGCAGCTTACCAGTTGGTTGTAGGCTTCTCCATTAGCAGTTTACCAGTTGGCTGTAGGCCACTCCACTAGCAGCTTGCCAGTTGGCTGTACGCTACTCCACTAGCAGCTTGCCAGTTGGCTGTAGGCTACTCTACTAGCTGCTTACCAGTTGGCTTTAGGCTACTCCACTATTAGCTTACCAGTTGGCTGTAGGCTACTCTACTAGCAGCTTACCAGTTGGCTGTAGGCTACTATACTAGCAGCTTACCAGTTGGCTGTAGGCTTCTCCATTAGCAGCTTACCAGTTGGCTGTAGGCCACTCCACTAGCAGCTTACCAGTTGCCTGTAGGCTACTCTACTAGTATCTTACCAGTTGGCTGTAGGCTTCTCCATTAGCAGCTTGCCAGTTGGCTGTAGGCTACTCTACTAGCAGCTTGCCAGTTGGCTGTAGGCTACTCTACTAGCAGCTTGACAGTTGGCTGTAGGCTACACCACTAGCAGCTTACCAGTTGGCTGTAGGCTACACCACTAGCAGCTTACCAGTTGGCTGTAGGCTACTCCACTAGCAGCTTACCAGTTGGCTGTAGGCTACTCCGCTAGCAGCTTACCAGTTGGCTGTAGGCTACTCTGCTAGCAGCTTACCAGCAGCTTACCAGTTGGCTGTAGGCTACTCTGCTAGCAGCTTACCAGTTGCCTGTAGGCTACTCTACTAGTATCTTACCAGTTGGCTGTAGGCTTCTCCATTAGCAGCTTACCAGTTGGCTGTAGGCCACTCCACTAGCAGCTTACCAGTTGCCTGTAGGCTACTCTACTAGTATCTTACCAGTTGGCTGTAGGCTTCTCCATTAGCAGCTTGCCAGTTGGCTGTAGGCTACTCTACTAGCAGCTTGCCAGTTGGCTGTAGGCTACTCTACTAGCATCTTGACAGTTGGCTGTAGGCTACACCACTAGCAGCTTACCAGTTGGCTGTAGGCTACACCACTAGTAGCTTACCAGTTGTCTGTAGGCTACTCTACTAGCAGTTTACCAGTTGGCTGTAGGCTACTCCACTAGCAGCTTGCCAGTTGGCTGTAGGCTACTCCACTAGCAGCTTGCCAGTTGGCTGTAAGCTACACCACTAGCAGCTTACCAGTTGTCTGTAGGCTACTTCTACTAGCAGCTTAACAGTTGGCTGTAGGCTACTCTGCTAGCAGCTTGCCAGTTGGCTGTAGGCTACTCCACTAGCAGCTTGCCAGTTGGCTGTAGGCTACACCACTAGCAGCTTACCAGTTGGCTGTAGGCTACACCACTAGCAGCTTACCAGTTGGCTGTAGGCTACTCTACTAGCAGCTTACCAGTTGGCTGTAGGCTACTCTACTAGCAGCTTACCAGTTGGTTGTAGGCTTCTCCATTAGCAGTTTACCAGTTGGCTGTAGGCCACTCCACTAGCAGCTTGCCAGTTGGCTGTACACTACTCCACTAGCAGCTTGCCAGTTGGCTGTAGGCTACTCTACTAGCTGCTTACCAGTTGGCTTTAGGCTACTCCACTATTAGCTTACCAGTTGGCTGTAGGCTACTCTACTAGCAGCTTACCAGTTGGCTGTAGGCTACTATACTAGCAGCTTACCAGTTGGCTGTAGGCTTCTCCATTAGCAGCTTACCAGTTGGCTGTAGGCCACTCCACTAGCAGCTTACCAGTTGCCTGTAGGCTACTCTACTAGTATCTTACCAGTTGGCTGTAGGCTTCTCCATTAGCAGCTTGCCAGTTGGCTGTAGGCTACTCTACTAGCAGCTTGCCAGTTGGCTGTAGGCTACTCTACTAGCAGCTTGACAGTTGGCTGTAGGCTACACCACTAGCAGCTTACCAGTTGGCTGTAGGCTACACCACTAGCAGCTTACCAGTTGGCTGTAGGCTACTCCACTAGCAGCTTACCAGTTGGCTGTAGGCTACTCCGCTAGCAGCTTACCAGTTGGCTGTAGGCTACTCTGCTAGCAGCTTACCAGCAGCTTACCAGTTGGCTGTAGGCTACTCTGCTAGCAGCTTACCAGTTGCCTGTAGGCTACTCTACTAGTATCTTAGCAGTTGGCTGTAGGCTTCTCCATTAGCAGCTTACCAGTTGGCTGTAGGCCACTCCACTAGCAGCTTACCAGTTGCCTGTAGGCTACTCTACTAGTATCTTACCAGTTGGCTGTAGGCTTCTCCATTAGCAGCTTGCCAGTTGGCTGTAGGCTACTCTACTAGCAGCTTGCCAGTTGGCTGTAGGCTACTCTACTAGCAGCTTGACAGTTGGCTGTAGGCTACACCACTAGCAGCTTACCAGTTGGCTGTAGGCTACACCACTAGCAGCTTACCAGTTGGCTGTAGGCTACTCCACTAGCAGCTTACCAGTTGGCTGTAGGCTACTCCGCTAGCAGCTTACCAGTTGGCTGTAGGCTACTCTACTAGCAGCTTACCAGCAGCTTACCAGTTGGCTGTAGGCTACTCTGCTAGCAGCTTACCAGTTGGCTGTAGGCTACTCCACTAGCAGCTTGCCAGTTGGCTGTAGTCTACTCTACTAGCAGCTTACCAGTTGGCTGTAGGCTACTCCACTAGCATCTTGCTAGTTGGCTGTAAGCTACACCACTAGCAGCTTACCAGTTGTCTGTAGGCTACTCTACTAGCAGTTTACCAGTTGGCTGTAGGCTACTCCACTAGCAGCTTGCCAGTTGGCTGTAGGCTACTCCACTAGCAGTTTACCTGTTGGCTGTAGGCTACTCCACTAGCAGCTTGCCAGTTGGCTGTAGGCTACTCTACTAGCAGCTTACCAGTTGGCTGTAGGCTACTCCACTAGCAGCTTGCCAGTTGGCTGTAGGCTACTCCACTAGCAGCTTGCCAGTTGGCTGTAAGCTACACCACTAGCAGCTTACCAGTTGTCTGTAGGCTACTTCTACTAGCAGCTTAACAGTTGGCTGTAGGCTACTCCGCTAGCAGCTTAACAGTTGGCTGTAGGCTACTCTGCTAGCAGCTTGACAGTTGGCTGTAGGCTACTCCACTAGCAGCTTGCCAGTTGGCTGTAGGCTACACCACTAGCAGCTTACCAGTTGGCTGTAGGCTACACCACTAGCAGCTTACCAGTTGGCTGTAGGCTACTCCACTAGCAGCTTAACAGTTGGCTGTAGGCTACTCTACTAGCTGCTTACCAGTTGTCTGTAGGCTACTTCTACTAGCAGCTTAACAGTTGGCTGTAGGCTACTCCGCTAGCAGCTTAACAGTTGGCTGTAGGCTACTCTGCTAGCAGCTTGCCAGTTGGCTGTAGGCTACTCCACTAGCAGCTTGCCAGTTGGCTGTAGGCTACACCACTAGCAGCTTACCAGTTGGCTGTAGGCTACACCACTAGCAGCTTACCAGTTGGCTGTAGGCTACTCCACTAGCAGCTTACCAGTTGGCTGTAGGCTACTCTACTAGCTGCTTACCAGTTGGCTTTAGGCTACTCCACTATTAGCTTACCAGTTGGCTGTAGGCTACTATACTAGCAGCTTACCAGTTGGCTGTAGGCTTCTCCATTAGCAGCTTACCAGTTGGCTGTAGGCCACTCCACTAGCAGCTTACCAGTTGGCTGTAGGCTACTCTACTAGTATCTTACCAGTTGGCTGTAGGCTACTCTACTAGCAGCTTGCCAGTTGGCTGTAGGCTACTCTACTAGCAGCTTGACAGTTGGCTGTAGGCTACACCACTAGCAGCTTACCAGTTGGCTGTAGGCTACACCACTAGCAGCTTACCAGTTGGCTGTAGGCTACACCACTAGCAGCTTACCAGTTGGCTGTAGGCTACTCCACTAGCAGCTTACCAGTTGGCTGTAGGCTACTCTACTAGCAGCTTACCAGTTGGTTGTAGGCTTCTCCATTAGCAGTTTACCAGTTGGCTGTAGGCCACTCCACTAGCAGCTTGCCAGTTGGCTGTACGCTACTCCACTAGCAGCTTGCCAGTTGGCTGTAGGCTACTCTACTAGCTGCTTACCAGTTGGCTTTAGGCTACTCCACTATTAGCTTACCAGTTGGCTGTAGGCTACTCTACTAGCAGCTTACCAGTTGGCTGTAGGCTACTATACTAGCAGCTTACCAGTTGGCTGTAGGCTTCTCCATTAGCAGCTTACCAGTTGGCTGTAGGCCACTCCACTAGCAGCTTACCAGTTGCCTGTAGGCTACTCTACTAGTATCTTACCAGTTGGCTGTAGGCTACTCCACTAGCAGCTTACCAGTTGACTGTAGGCTACTCCACTAGCAGCTTGCCAATTGGCTGTAGGCTACTCCACTAGCAGCTTGCCAGTTGGCTGTAGGCTACTCTACTAGCAGCTTGCCAGTTGGCTGTAGGCTACTCTACTAGCAGCTTGCCAGTTGTCTGTAGGCTACTCTACTAGCAGCTTGCCAGTTGGCTGTAGGCTACTCTACTAGCAGCTTACCAGTTGGCTGTAGGCTACACCACTAGCAGCTTACCAGTTGGCTGTAGGCTACACCACTAGCAGCTCACCAGTTGGCTGTAGGCTACTCTACTAGCAGTTTTCCAGGTGGCTGTAGGCTACTCCACTAGCAGCTTGCCAGTTGGCTGTAGGCTACTCTACTAGCAGCTTACCAGTTGGCTGTAGGCTACTCTACTAGCAGTTTACCAGTTGGCTGTAGGCTACTCTACTAGCAACTTACCAGTTGGCTGTAGGCCACTCTACTAGCAGCTTGCCAGTTGGCTGTAGGCTACTCTACTAGCAGCTTGCCAGTTGGCTGTAGGCTACTCTGCTAGCAGCTTACCAGTTGGCTGTAGGCTACTCCACTAGCAGCTTGCCAGTTGGCTGTAGGCTACTCTACTAGCAATTTACCAGTTGGCTGTAGGCCACTCTACTAGCAGCTTGCCAGTTGGCTGTAGGCTACTCTACTAGCAGCTTGCCAGTTGGCTGTAGGCTACTCTACTAGCAGCTTGCCAGTTGTCTGTAGGCTACTCTACTAGCAGCTTGCCAGTTGGCTGTAGTTGGCTGTAGGCTACTCTACTAGCAGCTTACCAGTTGGCTGTAGGCTACTCCACTAGCAGCTTGCCAGTTGGCTGTAGTCTACTCTACTAGCAGCTTACCAGTTGGCTGTAGGCTACTCCACTAGCATCTTGCTAGTTGGCTGTAAGCTACACCACTAGCAGCTTACCAATTGTCTGTAGGCTACTCTACTAGCAGTTTACCAGTTGGCTGTAGGCTACTCCACTAGCAGCTTGCCAGTTGGCTGTAGGCTACTCCACTAGCAGTTTACCTGTTGGCTGTAGGCTACTCCACTAGCAGCTTGCCAGTTGGCTGTAGGCTACTCTACTAGCAGCTTACCAGTTGGCTGTAGGCTACTCCACTAGCAGCTTGCCAGTTGGCTGTAAGCTACACCACTAGCAGCTTACCAGTTGTCTGTAGGCTACTCTACTAGCAGTTTACCAGTTGGCTGTAGGCTACTCCACTAGCAGCTTGCCAGTTGGCTGTAGGCTACTCCACTAGCAGCTTGCCAGTTGGCTGTAAGCTACACCACTAGCAGCTTACCAGTTGTCTGTAGGCTACTTCTACTAGCAGCTTAACAGTTGGCTGTAGGCTACTCCACTAGCAGCTTAACAGTTGGCTGTAGGCTACTCTACTAGCTGCTTACCAGTTGTCTGTAGGCTACTTCTACTAGCAGCTTAACAGTTGGCTGTAGGCTACTCTGCTAGCAGCTTGCCAGTTGGCTGTAGGCTACTCCACTAGCAGCTTGCCAGTTGGCTGTAGGCTACTCCACTAGCAGCTTGCCAGTTGGCTGTAGGCTACACCACTAGCAGCTTACCAGTTGGCTGTAGGCTACACCACTAGCAGCTTACCAGTTGGCTGTAGGCTACTCTACTAGCTGCTTACCAGTTGGCTTTAGGCTACTCCACTATTAGCTTACCAGTTGGCTGTAGGCTACTATACTAGCAGCTTACCAGTTGGCTGTAGGCTTCTCCATTAGCAGCTTACCAGTTGGCTGTAGGCCACTCCACTAGCAGCTTACCAGTTGGCTGTAGGCTACTCTACTAGTATCTTACCAGTTGGCTGTAGGCTACTCTACTAGCAGCTTGCCAGTTGGCTGTAGGCTACTCTACTAGCAGCTTGACAGTTGGCTGTAGGCTACACCACTAGCAGCTTACCAGTTGGCTGTAGGCTACACCACTAGCAGCTTACCAGTTGGCTGTAGGCTACTCCACTAGCAGCTTACCAGTTGGCTGTAGGCTACTCTACTAGCAGCTTACCAGTTGGTTGTAGGCTTCTCCATTAGCAGTTTACCAGTTGGCTGTAGGCCACTCCACTAGCAGCTTGCCAGTTGGCTGTACGCTACTCCACTAGCAGCTTGCCAGTTGGCTGTAGGCTACTCTACTAGCTGCTTACCAGTTGGCTTTAGGCTACTCCACTATTAGCTTACCAGTTGGCTGTAGGCTACTCTACTAGCAGCTTACCATTTGGCTGTAGGCTACTATACTAGCAGCTTACCAGTTGGCTGTAGGCTTCTCCATTAGCAGCTTACCAGTTGGCTGTAGGCCACTCCACTAGCAGCTTACCAGTTGCCTGTAGGCTACTCTACTAGTATCTTACCAGTTGGCTGTAGGCTTCTCCATTAGCAGCTTGCCAGTTGGCTGTAGGCTACTCTACTAGCAGCTTGCCAGTTGGCTGTAGGCTACTCTACTAGCAGCTTGACAGTTGGCTGTAGGCTACACCACTAGCAGCTTACCAGTTGGCTGTAGGCTACACCACTAGCAGCTTACCAGTTGGCTGTAGGCTACTCCACTAGCAGCTTACCAGTTGGCTGTAGGCTACTCCGCTAGCAGCTTACCAGTTGGCTGTAGGCTACTCTGCTAGCAGCTTACCAGCAGCTTACCAGTTGGCTGTAGGCTACTCTGCTAGCAGCTTACCAGTTGCCTGTAGGCTACTCTACTAGTGTCTTACCAGTTGGCTGTAGGCTTCTCCATTAGCAGCTTACCAGTTGGCTGTAGACCACTCCACTAGCAGCTTACCAGTTGCCTGTAGGCTACTCTACTAGTATCTTACCAGTTGGCTGTAGGCTTCTCCATTAGCAGCTTGCCAGTTGGCTGTAGGCTACTCTACTAGCAGCTTACCAGTTGGCTGTAGGCTACTCCACTAGCAGCTTGCCAGTTGGCTGTAAGCTACACCACTAGCAGCTTACCAGTTGTCTGTAGGCTACTCTACTAGCAGTTTACCAGTTGGCTGTAGGCTACTCCACTAGCAGCTTGCCAGTTGGCTGTAGGCTACTCCACTAGCAGCTTGCCAGTTGGCTGTAAGCTACACCACTAGCAGCTTACCAGTTGTCTGTAGGCTACTTCTACTAGCAGCTTAACAGTTGGCTGTAGGCTACTCCGCTAGCAGCTTAACAGTTGGCTGTAGGCTACTCTGCTAGCAGCTTGCCAGTTGGCTGTAGGCTACTCCACTAGCAGCTTGCCAGTTGGCTGTAGGCTACACCACTAGCAGCTTACCAGTTGGCTGTAGGCTACACCACTAGCAGCTTACCAGTTGGCTGTAGGCTACTCCACTAGCAGCTTAACAGTTGGCTGTAGGCTACTCTACTAGCTGCTTACCAGTTGTCTGTAGGCTACTTCTACTAGCAGCTTAACAGTTGGCTGTAGGCTACTCTGCTAGCAGCTTGCCAGTTGGCTGTAGGCTACTCCACTAGCAGCTTGCCAGTTGGCTGTAGGCTACTCCACTAGCAGCTTGCCAGTTGGCTGTAGGCTACACCACTAGCAGCTTACCAGTTGGCTGTAGGCTACACCACTAGCAGCTTACCAGTTGGCTGTAGGCTACTCTACTAGCTGCTTACCAGTTGGCTTTAGGCTACTCCACTATTAGCTTACCAGTTGGCTGTAGGCTACTATACTAGCAGCTTACCAGTTGGCTGTAGGCTTCTCCATTAGCAGCTTACCAGTTGGCTGTAGGCCACTCCACTAGCAGCTTACCAGTTGGCTGTAGGCTACTCTACTAGTATCTTACCAGTTGGCTGTAGGCTACTCTACTAGCAGCTTGCCAGTTGGCTGTAGGCTACTCTACTAGCAGCTTGACAGTTGGCTGTAGGCTACACCACTAGCAGCTTACCAGTTGGCTGTAGGCTACACCACTAGCAGCTTACCAGTTGGCTGTAGGCTACACCACTAGCAGCTTACCAGTTGGCTGTAGGCTACTCCACTAGCAGCTTACCAGTTGGCTGTAGGCTACTCTACTAGCAGCTTACCAGTTGGTTGTAGGCTTCTCCATTAGCAGTTTACCAGTTGGCTGTAGGCCACTCCACTAGCAGCTTGCCAGTTGGCTGTACGCTACTCCACTAGCAGCTTGCCAGTTGGCTGTAGGCTACTCTACTAGCTGCTTACCAGTTGGCTTTAGGCTACTCCACTATTAGCTTACCAGTTGGCTGTAGGCTACTCTACTAGCAGCTTACCATTTGGCTGTAGGCTACTATACTAGCAGCTTACCAGTTGGCTGTAGGCTTCTCCATTAGCAGCTTACCAGTTGGCTGTAGGCCACTCCACTAGCAGCTTACCAGTTGCCTGTAGGCTACTCTACTAGTATCTTACCAGTTGGCTGTAGGCTTCTCCATTAGCAGCTTGCCAGTTGGCTGTAGGCTACTCTACTAGCAGCTTGCCAGTTGGCTGTAGGCTACTCTACTAGCAGCTTGACAGTTGGCTGTAGGCTACACCACTAGCAGCTTACCAGTTGGCTGTAGGCTACACCACTAGCAGCTTACCAGTTGGCTGTAGGCTACTCCACTAGCAGCTTACCAGTTGGCTGTAGGCTACTCCGCTAGCAGCTTACCAGTTGGCTGTAGGCTACTCTGCTAGCAGCTTACCAGCAGCTTACCAGTTGGCTGTAGGCTACTCTGCTAGCAGCTTACCAGTTGCCTGTAGGCTACTCTACTAGTATCTTACCAGTTGGTTGTAGGCTTCTCCATTAGCAGCTTACCAGTTGGCTGTAGACCACTCCACTAGCAGCTTACCAGTTGCCTGTAGGCTACTCTACTAGTATCTTACCAGTTGGCTGTAGGCTTCTCCATTAGCAGCTTGCCAGTTGGCTGTAGGCTACTCTACTAGCAGCTTGCCAGTTGGCTGAAGGCTACTCTACTAGCAGCTTGACAGTTGGCTGTAGGCTACACCACTAGCAGCTTACCAGTTGGCTGTAGGCTACACCACTAGCAGCTTACCAGTTGGCTGTAGGCCACTCTACTAGCAGCTTGCCAGTTGGCTGTAGGCTACTCTACTAGCAGCTTGCCAGTTGGCTGTAGGCTACTCTACTAGCAGCTTGCCAGTTGTCTGTAGGCTACTCTACTAGCAGCTTGCCAGTTGGCTGTAGTTGGCTGTAGGCTACTCTACTAGCAGCTTACCAGTTGGCTGTAGGCTACTCCACTAGCAGCTTGCCAGTTGGCTGTAGGCTACTCCACTAGCAGCTTGCCAGTTGGCTGTAGTCTACTCTACTAGCAGCTTACCAGTTGGCTGTAGGCTACTCCACTAGCATCTTGCTAGTTGGCTGTAAGCTACACCACTAGCAGCTTACCAATTGTCTGTAGGCTACTCTACTAGCAGTTTACCAGTTGGCTGTAGGCTACTCCACTAGCAGCTTGCCAGTTGGCTGTAGGCTACTCCACTAGCAGTTTACCTGTTGGCTGTAGGCTACTCCACTAGCAGCTTGCCAGTTGGCTGTAGGCTACTCTACTAGCAGCTTACCAGTTGGCTGTAGGCTACTCCACTAGCAGCTTGCCAGTTGGCTGTAAGCTACACCACTAGCAGCTTACCAGTTGTCTGTAGGCTACTCTACTAGCAGTTTACCAGTTGGCTGTAGGCTACTCCACTAGCAGCTTGCCAGTTGGCTGTAGGCTACTCCACTAGCAGCTTGCCAGTTGGCTGTAAGCTACACCACTAGCAGCTTACCAGTTGTCTGTAGGCTACTTCTACTAGCAGCTTAACAGTTGGCTGTAGGCTACTCCGCTAGCAGCTTAACAGTTGGCTGTAGGCTACTCTGCTAGCAGCTTGCCAGTTGGCTGTAGGCTACTCCACTAGCAGCTTGCCAGTTGGCTGTAGGCTACACCACTAGCAGCTTACCAGTTGGCTGTAGGCTACACCACTAGCAGCTTACCAGTTGGCTGTAGGCTACTCCACTAGCAGCTTAACAGTTGGCTGTAGGCTACTCTACTAGCTGCTTACCAGTTGTCTGTAGGCTACTTCTACTAGCAGCTTAACAGTTGGCTGTAGGCTACTCTGCTAGCAGCTTGCCAGTTGGCTGTAGGCTACTCCACTAGCAGCTTGCCAGTTGGCTGTAGGCTACTCCACTAGCAGCTTGCCAGTTGGCTGTAGGCTACACCACTAGCAGCTTACCAGTTGGCTGTAGGCTACACCACTAGCAGCTTACCAGTTGGCTGTAGGCTACTCTACTAGCTGCTTACCAGTTGGCTTTAGGCTACTCCACTATTAGCTTACCAGTTGGCTGTAGGCTACTATACTAGCAGCTTACCAGTTGGCTGTAGGCTTCTCCATTAGCAGCTTACCAGTTGGCTGTAGGCCACTCCACTAGCAGCTTACCAGTTGGCTGTAGGCTACTCTACTAGTATCTTACCAGTTGGCTGTAGGCTACTCTACTAGCAGCTTGCCAGTTGGCTGTAGGCTACTCTACTAGCAGCTTGACAGTTGGCTGTAGGCTACACCACTAGCAGCTTACCAGTTGGCTGTAGGCTACACCACTAGCAGCTTACCAGTTGGCTGTAGGCTACACCACTAGCAGCTTACCAGTTGGCTGTAGGCTACTCCACTAGCAGCTTACCAGTTGGCTGTAGGCTACTCTACTAGCAGCTTACCAGTTGGTTGTAGGCTTCTCCATTAGCAGTTTACCAGTTGGCTGTAGGCCACTCCACTAGCAGCTTGCCAGTTGGCTGTACGCTACTCCACTAGCAGCTTGCCAGTTGGCTGTAGGCTACTCTACTAGCTGCTTACCAGTTGGCTTTAGGCTACTCCACTATTAGCTTACCAGTTGGCTGTAGGCTACTCTACTAGCAGCTTACCATTTGGCTGTAGGCTACTATACTAGCAGCTTACCAGTTGGCTGTAGGCTTCTCCATTAGCAGCTTACCAGTTGGCTGTAGGCCACTCCACTAGCAGCTTACCAGTTGCCTGTAGGCTACTCTACTAGTATCTTACCAGTTGGCTGTAGGCTTCTCCATTAGCAGCTTGCCAGTTGGCTGTAGGCTACTCTACTAGCAGCTTGCCAGTTGGCTGTAGGCTACTCTACTAGCAGCTTGACAGTTGGCTGTAGGCTACACCACTAGCAGCTTACCAGTTGGCTGTAGGCTACACCACTAGCAGCTTACCAGTTGGCTGTAGGCTACTCCACTAGCAGCTTACCAGTTGGCTGTAGGCTACTCCGCTAGCAGCTTACCAGTTGGCTGTAGGCTACTCTGCTAGCAGCTTACCAGCAGCTTACCAGTTGGCTGTAGGCTACTCTGCTAGCAGCTTACCAGTTGCCTGTAGGCTACTCTACTAGTGTCTTACCAGTTGGCTGTAGGCTTCTCCATTAGCAGCTTACCAGTTGGCTGTAGACCACTCCACTAGCAGCTTACCAGTTGCCTGTAGGCTACTCTACTAGTATCTTACCAGTTGGCTGTAGGCTTCTCCATTAGCAGCTTGCCAGTTGGCTGTAGGCTACTCTACTAGCAGCTTACCAGTTGGCTGTAGGCTACTCCACTAGCAGCTTGCCAGTTGGCTGTAAGCTACACCACTAGCAGCTTACCAGTTGTCTGTAGGCTACTCTACTAGCAGTTTACCAGTTGGCTGTAGGCTACTCCACTAGCAGCTTGCCAGTTGGCTGTAGGCTACTCCACTAGCAGCTTGCCAGTTGGCTGTAAGCTACACCACTAGCAGCTTACCAGTTGTCTGTAGGCTACTTCTACTAGCAGCTTAACAGTTGGCTGTAGGCTACTCCGCTAGCAGCTTAACAGTTGGCTGTAGGCTACTCTGCTAGCAGCTTGCCAGTTGGCTGTAGGCTACTCCACTAGCAGCTTGCCAGTTGGCTGTAGGCTACACCACTAGCAGCTTACCAGTTGGCTGTAGGCTACACCACTAGCAGCTTACCAGTTGGCTGTAGGCTACTCCACTAGCAGCTTAACAGTTGGCTGTAGGCTACTCTACTAGCTGCTTACCAGTTGTCTGTAGGCTACTTCTACTAGCAGCTTAACAGTTGGCTGTAGGCTACTCTGCTAGCAGCTTGCCAGTTGGCTGTAGGCTACTCCACTAGCAGCTTGCCAGTTGGCTGTAGGCTACTCCACTAGCAGCTTGCCAGTTGGCTGTAGGCTACACCACTAGCAGCTTACCAGTTGGCTGTAGGCTACACCACTAGCAGCTTACCAGTTGGCTGTAGGCTACTCTACTAGCTGCTTACCAGTTGGCTTTAGGCTACTCCACTATTAGCTTACCAGTTGGCTGTAGGCTACTATACTAGCAGCTTACCAGTTGGCTGTAGGCTTCTCCATTAGCAGCTTACCAGTTGGCTGTAGGCCACTCCACTAGCAGCTTACCAGTTGGCTGTAGGCTACTCTACTAGTATCTTACCAGTTGGCTGTAGGCTACTCTACTAGCAGCTTGCCAGTTGGCTGTAGGCTACTCTACTAGCAGCTTGACAGTTGGCTGTAGGCTACACCACTAGCAGCTTACCAGTTGGCTGTAGGCTACACCACTAGCAGCTTACCAGTTGGCTGTAGGCTACACCACTAGCAGCTTACCAGTTGGCTGTAGGCTACTCCACTAGCAGCTTACCAGTTGGCTGTAGGCTACTCTACTAGCAGCTTACCAGTTGGTTGTAGGCTTCTCCATTAGCAGTTTACCAGTTGGCTGTAGGCCACTCCACTAGCAGCTTGCCAGTTGGCTGTACGCTACTCCACTAGCAGCTTGCCAGTTGGCTGTAGGCTACTCTACTAGCTGCTTACCAGTTGGCTTTAGGCTACTCCACTATTAGCTTACCAGTTGGCTGTAGGCTACTCTACTAGCAGCTTACCATTTGGCTGTAGGCTACTATACTAGCAGCTTACCAGTTGGCTGTAGGCTTCTCCATTAGCAGCTTACCAGTTGGCTGTAGGCCACTCCACTAGCAGCTTACCAGTTGCCTGTAGGCTACTCTACTAGTATCTTACCAGTTGGCTGTAGGCTTCTCCATTAGCAGCTTGCCAGTTGGCTGTAGGCTACTCTACTAGCAGCTTGCCAGTTGGCTGTAGGCTACTCTACTAGCAGCTTGACAGTTGGCTGTAGGCTACACCACTAGCAGCTTACCAGTTGGCTGTAGGCTACACCATTAGCAGCTTACCAGTTGGCTGTAGGCTACTCCACTAGCAGCTTACCAGTTGGCTGTAGGCTACTCCGCTAGCAGCTTACCAGTTGGCTGTAGGCTACTCTGCTAGCAGCTTACCAGCAGCTTACCAGTTGGCTGTAGGCTACTCTGCTAGCAGCTTACCAGTTGCCTGTAGGCTACTCTACTAGTATCTTACCAGTTGGCTGTAGGCTTCTCCATTAGCAGCTTACCAGTTGGCTGTAGACCACTCCACTAGCAGCTTACCAGTTGCCTGTAGGCTACTCTACTAGTATCTTACCAGTTGGCTGTAGGCTTCTCCATTAGCAGCTTGCCAGTTGGCTGTAGGCTACTCTACTAGCAGCTTGCCAGTTGGCTGAAGGCTACTCTACTAGCAGCTTGACAGTTGGCTGTAGGCTACACCACTAGCAGCTTACCAGTTGGCTGTTGGCTACACCACTAGCAGCTTACCAGTTGGCTGTAGGCTACTCCGCTAGCAGCTTACCAGTTGGCTGTAGGCTACTCTACTAGCAGCTTACCAGCAGCTTACCAGTTGGCTGTAGGCTACTCTGCTAGCAGCTTACCAGTTGGCTGTAGGCTACTCCACTAGCAGCTTGCCAGTTGGCTGTAGTCTACTCTACTAGCAGCTTACCAGTTGGCTGTAGGCTACTCCACTAGCATCTTGCTAGTTGGCTGTAAACTACACCACTAGCAGCTTACCAGTTGTCTGTAGGCTACTCTACTAGCAGTTTACCAGTTGGCTGTAGGCTACTCCACTAGCAGCTTGCCAGTTGGCTGTAGGCTACTCCACTAGCAGTTTACCTGTTGGCTGTAGGCTACTCCACTAGCAGCTTGCCAGTTGGCTGTAGGCTACTCTACTAGCAGCTTACCAGTTGGCTGTAGGCTACTCCACTAGCAGCTTGCCAGTTGGCTGTAGGCTACTCCACTAGCAGCTTGCCAGTTGGCTGTAAGCTACACCACTAGCAGCTTACCAGTTGTCTGTAGGCTACTTCTACTAGCAGCTTAACAGTTGGCTGTAGGCTACTCCGCTAGCAGCTTAACAGTTGGCTGTAGGCTACTCTGCTAGCAGCTTGCCAGTTGGCTGTAGGCTACTCCACTAGCAGCTTGCCAGTTGGCTGTAGGCTACACCACTAGCAGCTTACCAGTTGGCTGTAGGCTACACCACTAGCAGCTTACCAGTTGGCTGTAGGCTACTCCACTAGCAGCTTAACAGTTGGCTGTAGGCTACTCTACTAGCTGCTTACCAGTTGTCTGTAGGCTACTTCTACTAGCAGCTTAACAGTTGGCTGTAGGCTACTCCGCTAGCAGCTTAACAGTTGGCTGTAGGCTACTCTGCTAGCAGCTTGCCAGTTGGCTGTAGGCTACTCCACTAGCAGCTTGCCAGTTGGCTGTAGGCTACACCACTAGCAGCTTACCAGTTGGCTGTAGGCTACACCACTAGCAGCTTACCAGTTGGCTGTAGGCTACTCCACTAGCAGCTTACCAGTTGGCTGTAGGCTACTCTACTAGCTGCTTACCAGTTGGCTTTAGGCTACTCCACTATTAGCTTACCAGTTGGCTGTAGGCTACTATACTAGCAGCTTACCAGTTGGCTGTAGGCTTCTCCATTAGCAGCTTACCAGTTGGCTGTAGGCCACTCCACTAGCAGCTTACCAGTTGCTACTAGTATCTTACCAGTTGGCTGTAGGCTACTCTACTAGCAGCTTGCCAGTTGGCTGTAGGCTACTCTACTAGCAGCTTGACAGTTGGCTGTAGGCTACACCACTAGCAGCTTACCAGTTGGCTGTAGGCTACACCACTAGCAGCTTACCAGTTGGCTGTAGGCTACACCACTAGCAGCTTACCAGTTGGCTGTAGGCTACTCCACTAGCAGCTTACCAGTTGGCTGTAGGCTACTCTACTAGCAGCTTACCAGTTGGTTGTAGGCTTCTCCATTAGCAGTTTACCAGTTGGCTGTAGGCCACTCCACTAGCAGCTTGCCAGTTGGCTGTACGCTACTCCACTAGCAGCTTGCCAGTTGGCTGTAGGCTACTCTACTAGCTGCTTACCAGTTGGCTTTAGGCTACTCCACTATTAGCTTGCCAGTTGGCTGTAGGCTACTCTACTAGCAGCTTACCAGTTGGCTGTAGGCTACTATACTAGCAGCTTACCAGTTGGCTGTAGGCTTCTCCATTAGCAGCTTACCAGTTGGCTGTAGGCCACTCCACTAGCAGCTTACCAGTTGCCTGTAGGCTACTCTACTAGTATCTTACCAGTTGGCTGTAGGCTTCTCCATTAGCAGCTTGCCAGTTGGCTGTAGGCTACTCTACTAGCAGCTTGCCAGTTGGCTGTAGGCTACTCTACTAGCAGCTTACCAGTTGGTTGTAGGCTTCTCCATTAGCAGTTTACCAGTTGGCTGTAGGCCACTCCACTAGCAGCTTGCCAGTTGGCTGTACGCTACTCCACTAGCAGCTTGCCAGTTGGCTGTAGGCTACTCTACTAGCTGCTTACCAGTTGGCTTTAGGCTACTCCACTATTAGCTTACCAGTTGGCTGTAGGCTACTCTACTAGCAGCTTACCAGTTGGCTGTAGGCTACTATACTAGCAGCTTACCAGTTGGCTGTAGGCTTCTCCATTAGCAGCTTACCAGTTGGCTGTAGGCCACTCCACTAGCAGCTTACCAGTTGCCTGTAGGCTACTCTACTAGTATCTTACCAGTTGGCTGTAGGCTTCTCCATTAGCAGCTTGCCAGTTGGCTGTAGGCTACTCTACTAGCAGCTTGCCAGTTGGCTGTAGGCTACTCTACTAGCAGCTTGACAGTTGGCTGTAGGCTACACCACTAGCAGCTTACCAGTTGGCTGTAGGCTACACCACTAGCAGCTTACCAGTTGGCTGTAGGCTACTCCACTAGCAGCTTACCAGTTGGCTGTAGGCTACTCCGCTAGCAGCTTACCAGTTGGCTGTAGGCTACTCTGCTAGCAGCTTACCAGCAGCTTACCAGTTGGCTGTAGGCTACTCTGCTAGCAGCTTACCAGTTGCCTGTAGGCTACTCTACTAGTATCTTACCAGTTGGCTGTAGGCTTCTCCATTAGCAGCTTACCAGTTGGCTGTAGGCCACTCCACTAGCAGTTTACCAGTTGCCTGTAGGCTACTCTACTAGTATCTTACCAGTTGGCTGTAGGCTTCTCCATTAGCAGCTTGCCAGTTGGCTGTAGGCTACTCTACTAGCAGCTTGCCAGTTGGCTGTAGGCTACTCTACTAGCAGCTTGACAGTTGGCTGTAGGCTACACCACTAGCAGCTTACCAGTTGGCTGTAGGCTACACCACTAGCAGCTTACCAGTTGGCTGTAGGCTACTCCACTAGCAGCTTACCAGTTGGCTGTAGGCTACTCCGCTAGCAGCTTACCAGTTGGCTGTAGGCTACTCTACTAGCAGCTTACCAGCAGCTTACCAGTTGGCTGTAGGCTACTCTGCTAGCAGCTTACCAGTTGGCTGTAGGCTACTCCACTAGCAGCTTGCCAGTTGGCTGTAGTCAACTCTACTAGCAGCTTACCAGTTGGCTGTAGGCTACTCCACTAGCATCTTGCTAGTTGGCTGTAAGCTACACCACTAGCAGCTTACCAGTTGTCTGTAGGCTACTCTACTAGCAGTTTACCAGTTGGCTGTAGGCTACTCCACTAGCAGCTTGCCAGTTGGCTGTATGCTACTCCACTAGCAGTTTACCTGTTGGCTGTAGGCTACTCCACTAGCATCTTGCTAGTTGGCTGTAAGCTACACCACTAGCAGCTTACCAGTTGTCTGTAGGCTACTCTACTAGCAGTTTACCAGTTGGCTGTAGGCTACTCCACTAGCAGCTTGCCAGTTGGCTGTAGGCTACTCCACTAGCAGTTTACCTGTTGGCTGTAGGCTACTCCACTAGCAGCTTGCCAGTTGGCTGTAGGCTACTCCACTAGCAGCTTGCCAGTTGGCTGTAAGCTACACCACTAGCAGCTTACCAGTTGTCTGTAGGCTACTTCTACTAGCAGCTTGCCAGTTGGCTGTAGGCTACTCCACTAGCAGCTTGCCAGTTGGCTGTAGGCTACACCACTAGCAGCTTACCAGTTGGCTGTAGGCTACACCACTAGCAGCTTACCAGTTGGCTGTAGGCTACTCCACTAGCAGCTTAACAGTTGGCTGTAGGTTACTCTACTAGCTGCTTACCAGTTGTCTGTAGGCTACTTCTACTAGCAGCTTAACAGTTGGCTGTAGGCTACTCCGCTAGCAGCTTAACAGTTGGCTGTAGGCTACTCTGCTAGCAGCTTGCCAGTTGGCTGTAGGCTACTCCACTAGCAGCTTGCCAGTTGGCTGTAGGCTACACCACTAGCAGCTTACCAGTTGGCTGTAGGCTACACCACTAGCAGCTTACCAGTTGGCTGTAGGCTACTCCACTAGCAGCTTACCAGTTGGCTGTAGGCTACTCTACTAGCTGCTTACCAGTTGGCTTTAGGCTACTCCAGTATTAGCTTACCAGTTGGCTGTAGGCTACTATACTAGCAGCTTACCAGTTGGCTGTAGGCTTCTCCATTAGCAGCTTACCAGTTGGCTGTAGGCCACTCCACTAGCAGCTTACCAGTTGGCTGTAGGCTACTCTACTAGTATCTTACCAGTTGGCTGTAGGCTACTCTACTAGCAGCTTGCCAGTTGGCTGTAGGCTACTCTACTAGCAGCTTGATAGTTGGCTGTAGGCTACACCACTAGCAGCTTACCAGTTGGCTGTAGGCTACACCACTAGCAGCTTACCAGTTGGCTGTAGGCTACACCACTAGCAGCTTACCAGTTGGCTGTAGGCTACTCCACTAGCAGCTTACCAGTTGGCTGTAGGCTACTCTACTAGCAGCTTACCAGTTGGTTGTAGGCTTCTCCATTAGCAGTTTACCAGTTGGCTGTAGGCCACTCCACTAGCAGCTTGCCAGTTGGCTGTACGCTACTCCACTAGCAGCTTGCCAGTTGGCTGTAGGCTACTCTACTAGCTGCTTACCAGTTGGCTTTAGGCTACTCCACTATTAGCTTACCAGTTGGCTGTAGGCTACTCTACTAGCAGCTTACCAGTTGGCTGTAGGCTACTATACTAGCAGCTTACCAGTTGGCTGTAGGCTTCTCCATTAGCAGCTTACCAGTTGGCTGTAGGCCACTCCACTAGCAGCTTACCAGTTGCCTGTAGGCTACTCTACTAGTATCTTACCAGTTGGCTGTAGGCTTCTCCATTAGCAGCTTGCCAGTTGGCTGTAGGCTACTCTACTAGCAGCTTGCCAGTTGGCTGTAGGCTACTCTACTAGCAGCTTGACAGTTGGCTGTAGGCTACACCACTAGCAGCTTACCAGTTGGCTGTAGGCTACACCACTAGCAGCTTACCAGTTGGCTGTAGGCTACTCCACTAGCAGCTTACCAGTTGGCTGTAGGCTACTCCGCTAGCAGCTTACCAGTTGGCTGTAGGCTACTCTGCTAGCAGCTTACCAGCAGCTTACCAGTTGGCTGTAGGCTACTCTGCTAGCAGCTTACCAGTTGCCTGTAGGCTACTCTACTAGTATCTTACCAGTTGGCTGTAGGCTTCTCCATTAGCAGCTTACCAGTTGGCTGTAGGCCACTCCACTAGCAGCTTACCAGTTGCCTGTAGGCTACTCTACTAGTATCTTACCAGTTGGCTGTAGGCTTCTCCATTAGCAGCTTGCCAGTTGGCTGTAGGCTACTCTACTAGCAGCTTGCCAGTTGGCTGTAGGCTACTCTACTAGCAGCTTGACAGTTGGCTGTAGGCTACACCACTAGCAGCTTACCAGTTGGCTGTAGGCTACACCACTAGCAGCTTACCAGTTGGCTGTAGGCTACTCCACTAGCAGCTTACCAGTTGGCTGTAGGCTACTCCACTAGCAGCTTACCAGTTGGCTGTAGGCTACTCCGCTAGCAGCTTACCAGTTGGCTGTAGGCTACTCTGCTAGCAGCTTACCAGCAGCTTACCAGTTGGCTGTAGGCTACTCTGCTAGCAGCTTACCAGTTGCCTGTAGGCTACTCTACTAGTATCTTACCAGTTGGCTGTAGGCTTCTCCATTAGCAGCTTACCAGTTGGCTGTAGGCCACTCCACTAGCAGCTTACCAGTTGCCTGTAGGCTACTCTACTAGTATCTTACCAGTTGGCTGTAGGCTTCTCCATTAGCAGCTTGCCAGTTGGCTGTAGGCTACTCTACTAGCAGCTTGCCAGTTGGCTGTAGGCTACTCTACTAGCAGCTTGACAGTTGGCTGTAGGCTACACCACTAGCAGCTTACCAGTTGGCTGTAGGCTACACCACTAGCAGCTTACCAGTTGGCTGTAGGCTACTCCACTAGCAGCTTACCAGTTGGCTGTAGGCTACTCCGCTAGCAGCTTGCCAGTTGGCTGTAGGCTACTCTACTAGCAGCTTGCCAGTTGTCTGTAGGCTACTCTACTAGCAGCTTGCCAGTTGGCTGTAGGCTACACCATTAGCAGCTTACCAGTTGGCTGTAGGCTACACCACTAACAGCTTACCAGTTGGCTGTAGGCTACTCTACTAGCAGTTTTCCAGGTGTGCCAGTTGGCTGTAGGCTACTCTACTAGCAGCTTACCAGTTGGCTGTAGGCTACTCCACTAGCAGCTTGCCATTTGGCTGTAGGCTACTCCACTAGCAGCTTGCCAGTTGGCTGTAGGCTACACCACTAGCAGCTTACCAGTTGGCTGTAGGTTACACCACTAGCAGCTTACCAGTTGGCTGTAGGCTACTCTACTAGCAGTTTTCCAGGTGTGCCAGTTGGCTGTAGGCTACTCTACTAGCAGCTTACCAGTTGGCTGTAGGCTACTCCACTAGCAGCTTGCCAGTTGGCTGTAGGCTACTCCACTAGCAGCTTGCCAGTTGGCTGTAGGCTACACCACTAGCAGCTTACCAGTTGGCTGTAGGTTACACCACTAGCAGCTTACCAGTTGGCTGTAGGCTACTCCACTAGCAGCTTACCAGTTGGCTGTAGGCTACTCTACTAGCAGCTTACCAGTTGGCTGTAGGCTACTCTACTAGCAGCTTACCAGTTGGCTGTAGGCTACTCCACTAGCAGCTTGCCAGTTGGCTGTAGGCTACTCCACTAGCAGCTTGCCAGTTGGCTGTAGGCTACTCTACTAGCAGCTTACCAGTTGGCTGTAGGCTACTCCACTAGCATCTTGCTAGTTGGCTGTAAGCTACACCACTAGCAGCTTACCAGTTGTCTGTAGGCTACTCTACTAGCAGCTTGCCAGTTGGCTGTAGGCTACTCCACTAGCAGCTTGCCAGTTGGCTGTAGGCTACTCCACTAGCAGCTTGCCAGTTGGCTGTAGGCTACTCCACTAGCAGTTTACCAGTTGGCTGTAGGCTACTCCACTAGCAGCTTGCCAGTTGGCTGTAGGCTACTCTACTAGCAGCTTACCAGTTGGCTGTAGGCTACTCCACTAGCAGCTTGCCAGTTGGCTGTAAGCTACACCACTAGCAGCTTACCAGTTGTCTGTAGGCTACTCTACTAGCAGTTTACCAGTTGGCTGTAGGCTACTCCACTAGCAGCTTGCCAGTTGGCTGTAGGCTACTCCACTAGCAGCTTGCCAGTTGGCTGTAAGCTACACCACTAGCAGCTTACCAGTTGTCTCTAGGCTACTCCGCTAGCAGCTTAACAGTTGGCTGTAGGCTACTCCGCTAGCAGCTTACCAGTTGGCTGTAGGCTACACCACTAGCAGCTTACCAGTTGGCTGTAGGCTACACCACTAGCAGCTTACCAGTTGGCTGTAGGCTACTCCACTAGCAGCTTACCAGTTGGCTGTAGGCTACTCTACTAGCAGCTTAACAGTTGGATGTAGGCTACTCTACTAGCAGCTTAACAGTTGGCTGTAGGCTACTCCGCTAGCAGCTTACCAGTTGGCTGTAGGCTACTCTACTAGCAGCTTACCAGTTGGTTGTAGGCTTCTCCATTAGCAGTTTACCAGTTGGCTGTAGGCCACACCACTAGCAGCTTGCCAGTTGGCTGTACGCTACTCCACTAGCAGCTTGCCAGTTGGCTGTAGGCTACTCTACTAGCTGCTTACCAGTTGGCTTTAGGCTACTCCACTATTAGCTTACCAGTTGGCTGTAGGCTACTCTACTAGCAGCTTACCAGTTGGCTGTAGGCTACTATACTAGCAGCTTACCAGTTGGCTGTAGGCTTCTCCATTAGCAGCTTACCAGTTGGCTGTAGGCCACTCCATTAGCAGCTTGCCAGTTGGCTGTAGGCTACTCTACTAGCAGCTTGCCAGTTGGCTGTAGGCTACTCTACTAGCAGCTTGACAGTTGGCTGTAGGCTACACCACTAGCAGCTTACCAGTTGGCTGTAGGCTACACCACTAGCAGCTTACCAGTTGGCTGTAGGCTTCTCCACTAGCAGCTTACCAGTTGGCTGTAGGCTACTCCGCTAGCAGCTTACCAGCAGCTTACCAGCAGCTTACCAGTTGGCTGTAGGGTACTCTGCTAGCAGCTTACCAGTTGCCTGTAGGCTACTCTACTAGTATCTTACCAGTTGGCTGTAGGCTTCTCCATTAGCAGCTTACCAGTTGGCTGTAGGCCACTCCACTAGCAGCTTACCAGTTGCCTGTAGGCTACTCTACTAGTATCTTACCAGTTGGCTGTAGGCTTCTCCATTAGCAGCTTGCCAGTTGGCTGTAGGCTACTCTACTAGCAGCTTGCCAGTTGGCTGTAGGCTACTCTACTAGCAGCTTGACAGTTGGCTGTAGGCTACACCACTAGCAGCTTACCAGTTGGCTGTAGGCTACTCCACTAGCAGCTTACCAGTTGGCTGTAGGCTACTCCGCTAGCAGCTTACCAGTTGGCTGTAGGCTACTCTGCTAGCAGCTTACCAGCAGCTTACCAGTTGGCTGTAGGCTACTCTGCTAGCAGCTTACCAGTTGGCTGTAGGCTACTCCACTAGCAGCTTGCCAGTTGGCTGTAGGCTACTCTACTAGCAACTTACCAGTTGGCTGTAGGCCACTCTACTAGCAGCTTGCCAGTTGGCTGTAGGCTACTCTACTAGCAGCTTGCCAGTTGGCTGTAGGCTACTTCACTAGCAGCTTGCCAGTTGGCTGTAGGCTACTCTACTAGCAGCTTGCCAGTTGTCTGTAGGCTACTCTACTAGCAGCTTGCCAGTTGGCTGTAGGCTACACCACTAGCAGCTTACCAGTTGGCTGTAGGTTACACCACTAGCAGCTTACCAATTGGCTGTAGGCTACTCTACTAGCAGTTTTCCAGGTGTGCCAGTTGGCTGTAGGCTACTCTACTAGCAGCTTACCAGTTGGCTGTAGGCTACTCCACTAGCAGCTTGCCAGTTGGCTGTTGGCTACTCCACTAGCAGCTTGCCAGTTGGCTGTAGGCTACACCACTAGCAGCTTACCAGTTGGCTGTAGGTTACACCACTAGCAGCTTACCAGTTGGCTGTAGGCTACTCTACTAGCAGTTTTCCAGGTGTGCCAGTTGGCTGTAGGCTACTCTACTAGCAGCTTACCAGTTGGCTGTAGGCTACTCTACTAGCAGCTTACCAGTTGGCTGTAGGCTACTCCACTAGCAGCTTGCCAGTTTGCTGTAGGCTACTCCACTAGCAGCTTGCCAGTTGGCTGTAGGCTACTCTACTAG
Source organism: Coregonus lavaretus (assembly GCF_964263955.1). Lineage (NCBI taxonomy): Eukaryota > Metazoa > Chordata > Actinopteri > Salmoniformes > Salmonidae > Coregonus > Coregonus lavaretus. The sequence goes on along the minus strand of NW_028162154.1, from coordinate 927,203 downwards.
CAGCTTACCAGTTGGCTGTAGGCTACTCCACTAGCATCTTGCTAGTTGGCTGTAAGCTACACCACTAGCAGCTTACCAGTTGTCTGTAGGCTACTCTACTAGCAGCTTGCCAGTTTGCTGTAGGCTACTCCACTAGCAGCTTGCCAGTTGGCTGTAGGCTACTCCACTAGCAGTTTACCAGTTGGCTGTAGGCTACTCCACTAGCAGCTTGCCAGTTGGCTGTAGGCTACTCTACTAGCAGCTTACCAGTTGGCTGTAGGCTACTCCACTAGCAGCTTGCCAGTTGGCTGTAAGCTACACCACTAGCGGCTTACCAGTTGTCTGTAGGCTACTCTACTAGCAGTTTACCAGTTGGCTGTAGGCTACTCCACTAGCAGCTTGCCAGTTGGCTGTAGGCTACTCCACTAGCAGCTTGCCAGTTGGCTGTAAGCTACACCACTAGCAGCTTACCAGTTGTCTGTAGGCTACTCCGCTAGCAGCTTAACAGTTGGCTGTAGGCTACTCCGCTAGCAGCTTACCATTTGGCTGTAGGCTACACCACTAGCAGCTTACCAGTTGGCTGTAGGCTACACCACTAGCAGCTTACCAGTTGGCTGTAGGCTACTCCACTAGCAGCTTACCAGTTGGCTGTAGGCTACTCTACTAGCAGCTTAACAGTTGGATGTAGGCTACTCTACTAGCAGCTTAACAGTTGGCTGTAGGCTACTCCGCTAGCAGCTTAACAGTTGGCTGTAGGCTACTCCGCTAGCAGCTTACCAGTTGGCTGTAGGCTACTCTGCTAGCAGCTTGCCAGTTGGCTGTAGGCTACTCCACTAGCAGCTTGCCAGTTGGCTGTAGGCTACACCACTAGCAGCTTACCAGTTGGCTGTAGGCTACTCCACTAGCAGCTTACCAGTTGGCTGTAGGCTACTCTACTAGCAGCTTAACAGTTGGATGTAGGCTACTCTACTAGCAGCTTAACAGTTGGCTGTAGGCTACTCCGCTAGCAGCTTAACAGTTGGCTGTAGGCTACTCCGCTAGCAGCTTACCAGTTGGCTGTAGGCTACTCTGCCAGCAGCTTGCCAGTTGGCTGTAGGCTACTCCGCTAGCAGCTTAACAGTTGGCTGTAGGCTACTCCGCTAGCAGTTTACCAGTTGGGTGTAGGTTACTCCACTAGCAGCTTGCCAGTTGGCTGTAGGCTACACCACTAGCAGCTTACCAGTTGGCTGTAGGCTACTATACTAGCAGCTTACCAGTTGGCTGTAGGCTTCTCCATTAGCAGCTTACCAGTTGGCTGTAGGCCACTCCACTAGCAGCTTACCAGTTGGCTGTAGGCTACTCTACTAGTATCTTACCAGTTGGCTGTAGGCTTCTCCATTAGCAGCTTGCCAGTTGGCTGTAGGCTACTCTACTAGCAGCTTGCCAGTTGGCTGTAGGCTACTCTACTAGCAGCTTGACAGTTGGCTGTAGGCTACACCACTAGACAGCTTACCAGTTGGCTGTAGGCTACTCTACTAGCAGCTTACCAGTTGGCTGTAGGCTACTCTACTAGCAGTTTACCAGTTGGCTGTAGGCTACTCTACTAGCAGTTTACCAGTTGGCTGTAGGCTACTCCACTAGCAGTTTACCAGTTGGCTGTAGGCTACTCTACTAGCAGCTTGCCAGTTGGCTGTAGGCTACTCTACTAGCAGCTTACCAGTTGGCTGTAGGCTACACCACTAGCAGCTTACCAGTTGGCTGTAGGCTACACCACTAGCAGCTTACCAGTTGGCTGTAGGCTACTCCACTAGCAGCTTACCAGTTGGCTGTAGGCTACTCTACTAGCAGTTTACCAGTTGGCTGTAGGCTACTCCACTAGCAGCTTACCAGTTGGCTGTAGGCTACTCCACTAGCAGCTTGCCAGTTGGCTGTAGGCTACTCTACTAGCAGCTTACCAGTTGGTTGTAGGCTTCTCCACTAGCAGCTTGCCAGTTGGCTGTAGGCTACTCTACTAGCAGCTTGCCAGTTGGCTGTAGGCTACTCTACTAGCAGCTTGCCAGTTGGCTGTACGCTACTCTACTAGCAGCTTACCAGTTGGCTGTAGGCTACTCCACTAGCAGTTTACCAGTTGGCTGTAGGCTACTCCACTAGCAGCTTACCAGTTGGCTGTAGGCTACTCTACTAGCAGTTTACCAGTTGGCTGTAGGCTACTCCACTAGCAGCTTACCAGTTGGCTGTAGGCTACTCCACTAGCAGCTTGCCAGTTGGCTGTAGGCTACTCTACTAGCAGCTTACCAGTTGGTTGTAGGCTTCTCCACTAGCAGTTTACCAGTTGGCTGTAGGCTACTCCACTAGCAGCTTGCCAGTTGGCTGTAGGCTGCTCTACTAGCAGCTTGCCAGTTGGCTGTAGGCTACTCTACTAGCAGCTTACCAGTTGGCTTTAGGCTACTCCACTACCAGCTTACCAGTTGGCTGTAGGCTACTCCACTAGCAGCTTACCAGTTGGCTGTAGGCTACTCCACTAGCAGCTTGCCAGTTGGCTGTAAGCTACACCACTAGCAGCTTACCAGTTGTCTGTAGGCTACTCTATTAGCAGTTTACCAGTTGGCCGTAGGCTACTCCACTAGCAGCTTACTAGTTGGCTGTAGTCTACTCCACTAGCAGCTTGCCAGTTGGCTGTAAGCTACACCACTAGCAGCTTGCCAGTTGGCTGTAGGCTACACCACTAGCAGCTTGCCAGTTGGCTGTAGGCTACTCCACTAGCAGCTTGCCAGTTGGCTGTAGGCTACTCTACTAGCATCTTGCCAGTTGGCTGTAGGCTACTCTACTAGCAGCATGCCAGTTGGCTGTAGGCTACTCCGCTAGCAGCTTACCAGCAGCTTACCAGTTGGCTGTAGGCTACTCTGCTAGCAGCTTACCAGTTGGCTGTAGGCTACTCCACTAGCAGCTTACCAGTTGGCTGTATGCTACTCTACTAGCAGCTTGCCAGTTGGCTGTAGGCTACTCCACTAGCAGCTCACCAATTGGCTGTAGGCTACTCCGCTAGCAGCTTACCAGTTGGCTGTAGGCTACTCCGCTAGCAGCTTACCAGTTGGCTGTAGGCTACTCTGCTAGCAGCTTACCAGCAGCTTACCAGTTGGCTGTAGGCTACTCTGCTAGCAGCTTACCAGTTGGCTGTAGGCTACTCTACTAGCAGCTTGCCAGTTGGCTGTAGGCTACTCTACTAGCAGCTTGACAGTTGGCTGTAGGCTACTCTACTAGCAGCTTGACAGTTGGCTGTAGGCTACACCACTAGCAGCTTACCAGTTGGCTGTAGGCTACACCACTAGCAGCTTACCAGTTGGCTGTAGGCTACTCCACTAGCAGCTTACCAGTTGGCTGTAGGCTACTCCGCTAGCAGCTTACCAGTTGGCTGTAGGCTACTCTACTAGCAGCTTAGCAGCAGCTTACCAGTTGGCTGTAGGCTACTCTGCTAGCAGCTTACCAGTTGGCTGTAGGCTACTCCACTAGCAGCTTGCCAGTTGGCTGTAGGCTACTCTACTAGCAGCTTGCCAGTTGGCTGTAGGCTACTTCACTAGCAGCTTGCCAGTTGGCTGTAGGCTACTCTACTAGCAGCTTGCCAGTTGTCTGTAGGCTACTCTACTAGCAGCTTGCCAGTTGGCTGTAGGCTACACCACTAGCAGCTTACCAGTTGGCTGTAGGCTACACCACTAGCAGCTTACCAGTTGGCTGTAGGCTACTCTACTAGCAGTTTTCCAGGTGTGCCAGTTGGCTGTAGGCTACTCTACTAGCAGCTTACCAGTTGGCTGTAGGCTACTCCACTAGCAGCTTGCCAGTTGGCTGTAGGCTACTCCACTAGCAGCTTGCCAGTTGGCTGTAGGCTACACCACTAGCAGCTTACCAGTTGGCTGTAGGTTACACCACTAGCAGCTTACCAGTTGGCTGTAGGCTACTCCACTAGCAGCTTACCAGTTGGCTGTAGGCTACTCTACTAGCAGCTTACCAGTTGGCTGTAGGCTACTCTACTAGCAGCTTACCAGTTGGCTGTAGGCTACTCCACTAGCAGCTTGCCAGTTGGCTGTAGGCTACTCCACTAGCAGCTTGCCAGTTGGCTGTAGGCTACTCTACTAGCAGCTTACCAGTTGGCTGTAGGCTACTCCACTAGCATCTTGCTAGTTGGCTGTAAGCTACACCACTAGCAGCTTACCAGTTGTCTGTAGGCTACTCTACTAGCAGCTTGCCAGTTGGCTGTAGGCTACTCCACTAGCAGCTTGCCAGTTGGCTGTAGGCTACTCCACTAGCAGCTTGCCAGTTGGCTGTAGGCTACTCCACTAGCAGTTTACCAGTTGGCTGTAGGCTACTCCACTAGCAGCTTGCCAGTTGGCTGTAGGCTACTCTACTAGCAGCTTACCAGTTGGCTGTAGGCTACTCCACTAGCAGCTTGCCAGTTGGCTGTAAGCTACACCACTAGCAGCTTACCAGTTGTCTGTAGGCTACTCTACTAGCAGTTTACCAGTTGGCTGTAGGCTACTCCACTAGCAGCTTGCCAGTTGGCTGTATGCTACTCCACTAGCAGCTTGCCAGTTGGCTGTAAGCTACACCACTAGCAGCTTACCAGTTGTCTCTAGGCTACTCCGCTAGCAGCTTAACAGTTGGCTGTAGGCTACTCCGCTAGCAGCTTACCAGTTGGCTGTAGGCTACACCACTAGCAGCTTACCAGTTGGCTGTAGGCTACACCACTAGCAGCTTACCAGTTGGCTGTAGGCTACTCCACTAGCAGCTTACCAGTTGGCTGTAGGCTACTCTACTAGCAGCTTAACAGTTGGCTGTAGGCTACTATACTAGCAGCTTACCAGTTGGCTGTAGGCTTCTCCATTAGCAGCTTACCAGTTGGCTGTAGGCCACTCCACTAGCAGCTTACCAGTTGGCTGTAGGCTACACCACTAGCAGCTTACCAGTTGGCTGTAGGCTACTCCACTAGCAGCTTACCAGTTGGCTGTAGGCTACTCTACTAGCAGCTTACCAGTTGGTTGTAGGCTACTCTACTAGCTGCTTACCAGTTGGCTTTAGGCTACTCCACTATTAGCTTACCAGTTGGCTGTAGGCTACTCTACTAGCAGCTTACCAGTTGGCTGTAGGCTACTATACTAGCAGCTTACCAGTTGGCTGTAGGCTTCTCCATTAGCAGCTTACCAGTTGGCTGTAGGCCACTCCATTAGCAGCTTGCCAGTTGGCTGTAGGCTACTCTACTAGCAGCTTGCCAGTTGGCTGTAGGCTACTCTACTAGCAGCTTGACAGTGGGCTGTAGGCTACACCACTAGCAGCTTACCAGTTGGCTGTAGGCTACACCACTAGCAGCTTACCAGTTGGCTGTAGGCTTCTCCACTAGCAGCTTACCAGTTGGCTGTAGGCTACTCCGCTAGCAGCTTACCAGCAGCTTACCAGCAGCTTACCAGTTGGCTGTAGGGTACTCTGCTAGCAGCTTACCAGTTGCCTGTAGGCTACTCTACTAGTATCTTACCAGTTGGCTGTAGGCTTCTCCATTAGCAGCTTACCAGTTGGCTGTAGGCTACTCCGCTAGCAGCTTACCAGTTGGCTGTAGGCTACTCTGCTAGCAGCTTACCAGCAGCTTACCAGTTGGCTGTAGGCTACTCTGCTAGCAGCTTACCAGTTGGCTGTAGGCTACTCCACTAGCAGCTTGCCAGTTGGCTGTAGGCTACTCTACTAGCAACTTACCAGTTGGCTGTAGGCCACTCTACTAGCAGCTTGCCAGTTGGCTGTAGGCTACTCTACTAGCAGCTTGCCAATTGGCTGTAGGCTACTTCACTAGCAGCTTGCCAGTTGGCTGTAGGCTACTCTACTAGCAGCTTGCCAGTTGTCTGTAGGCTACTCTACTAGCAGCTTGCCAGTTGGCTGTAGGCTACACCACTAGCAGCTTACCAGTTGGCTGTAGGTTACACCACTAGCAGCTTACCAATTGGCTGTAGGCTACTCGACTAGCAGTTTTCCAGGTGTGCCAGTTGGCTGTAGGCTACTCTACTAGCAGCTTACCAGTTGGCTGTAGGCTACTCCATTAGCAGCTTGCCAGTTGGCTGTAGGCTACTCCACTAGCAGCTTGCCAGTTGGCTGTAGGCTACACCACTAGCAGCTTACCAGTTGGCTGTAGGTTACACCACTAGCAGCTTACCAGTTGGCTGTAGGCTACTCTACTAGCAGTTTTCCAGGTGTGCCAGTTGGATGTAGGCTACTCTACTAGCAGCTTAACAGTTGGCTGTAGGCTACTCCGCTAGCAGCTTAACAGTTGGCTGTAGGCTACTCCGCTAGCAGCTTACCAGTTGGCTGTAGGCTACTCTGCTAGCAGCTTGCCAGTTGGCTGTAGGCTACTCCACTAGCAGCTTGCCAGTTGGCTGTAGGCTACACCACTAGCAGCTTACCAGTTGGCTGTAGGCTACTCCACTAGCAGCTTACCAGTTGGCTGTAGGCTACTCTACTAGCAGTTTACCAGTTGGCTGTAGGCTACTCCACTAGCAGCTTACCAGTTGGCTGTAGGCTACTCCACTAGCAGCTTGCCAGTTGGCTGTAGGCTACTCTACTAGCAGCTTACCAGTTGGTTGTAGGCTTCTCCACTAGCAGCTTGCCAGTTGGCTGTAGGCTACTCTACTAGCAGCTTGCCAGTTGGCTGTAGGCTACTCTACTAGCAGCTTGACAGTTGGCTGTAGGCTACACCACTAGGCAGCTTACCAGTTGGCTGTAGGCTACACCACTAGCAGCTTACCAGTTGGCTGTAGGCTACTCCACTAGCAGCTTACCAGTTGGCTGTAGGCTACTCTACTAGCAGTTTACCAGTTGGCTGTAGGCTACTCTACTAGCAGTTTACCAGTTGGCTGTAGGCTACTCCACTAGCAGTTTACTAGTTGGCTGTAGGCTACTCTACTAGCAGCTTGCCAGTTGGCTGTAGGCTACTCTACTAGCAGCTTACCAGTTGGCTGTAGGCTACTCCACTAGCAGCTTACCAGTTGGCTGTAGGCTACTCTACTAGCAGTTTACCAGTTGGCTGTAGGCTACTCTACTAGCAGTTTACCAGTTGGCTGTAGGCTACTCCACTAGCAGTTTACCAGTTGGCTGTAGGCTACTCTACTAGCAGCTTGCCAGTTGGCTGTAGGCTACTCTACTAGCAGCTTACCAGTTGGCTGTAGGCTACACCACTAGCAGCTTACCAGTTGGCTGTAGGCTACACCACTAGCAGCTTACCAGTTGGCTGTAGGCTACTCCACTAGCAGCTTACCAGTTGGCTGTAGGCTACTCTACTAGCAGTTTACCAGTTGGCTGTAGGCTACTCCACTAGCAGCTTACCAGTTGGCTGTAGGCTACTCCACTAGCAGCTTGCCAGTTGGCTGTAGGCTACTCTACTAGCAGCTTACCAGTTGGTTGTAGGCTTCTCCACTAGCAGCTTGCCAGTTGGCTGTAGGCTACTCTACTAGCAGCTTGCCAGTTGGCTGTAGGCTACTCTACTAGCAGCTTGCCAGTTGGCTGTACGCTACTCCACTAGCAGTTTACCAGTTGGCTGTAGGCTACTCCACTAGCAGCTTACCAGTTGGCTGTAGGCTACTCCACTAGCAGCTTGCCAGTTGGCTGTAGGCTACTCTACTAGCAGCTTACCAGTTGGTTGTAGGCTTCTCCACTAGCAGTTTACCAGTTGGCTGTAGGCTACTCCACTAGCAGCTTGCCAGTTGGCTGTAGGCTGCTCTACTAGCAGCTTGCCAGTTGGCTGTAGGCTACTCTACTAGCAGCTTACCAGTTGGCTTTAGGCTACTCCACTACCAGCTTGCCAGTTGGCTGTAGGCTACACCACTAGCAGCTTGCCAGTTGGCTGTAGGCTACTCCACTAGCAGCTTGCCAGTTGGCTGTAGGCTACTCTACTAGCATCTTGCCAGTTGGCTGTAGGCTACTCTACTAGCAGCATGCCAGTTGGCTGTAGGCTACTCCGCTAGCAGCTTACCAGCAGCTTACCAGTTGGCTGTAGGCTACTCTGCTAGCAGCTTACCAGTTGTTTGTAGGCTACTCCACTAGCAGCTTACCAGTTGGCTGTATGCTACTCTACTAGCAGCTTGCCAGTTGGCTGTAGGCTACTCCACTAGCAGCTCACCAATTGGCTGTAGGCTACTCCGCTAGCAGCTTACCAGCAGCTTACCAGTTGGCTGTAGGCTACTCTGCTAGCATTTTACCAGTTAGCTGTAGGCTACTCCACTAGCAGCTTGCCAGTTGGCTGTAGGCTACTCTACTAGCAACTTACCAGTTGGCTGTAGGCCACTCTACTAGCAGCTTGCCAGTTAGCTGTAGGCTACTCTACTATCAGCTTGCCAGTTGGCTGTAGGCTACTCCACTAGCAGCTTGCCAGTTGGCTGTAGGCTACACCACTAGCAGCATGCCAGTTGGCTGTAGGCTACTCCGCTAGCAGCTTACCAGCAGCTTACCAGTTGGCTGTAGGCTACTCCGCTAGCAGCTTACCAGTTGGCTGTAGGCTACTCCACTAGCATCTTACCAGTTGGCTGTATGCTACTCTACTAGCAGCTTGCCAGTTGGCTGTAGGCTACTCCACTAGCAGCTTGCCAGTTGGCTGTAAGCTACACCACTAGCAGCTTACCAGTTGTCTGTAGGCTACTCCGCTAGCAGCTTAACAGTTGGCTGTAGGCTACTCCGCTAGCAGCTTACCAGTTGGCTGTAGGCTACACCACTAGCAGCTTACCAGTTGGCTGTAGGCTACACCACTAGCAGCTTACCAGTTGGCTGTAGGCTACTCCACTAGCAGCTTACCAGTTGGCTGTAGGCTACTCCGCTAGCAGCTTAACAGTTGGCTGTAGGCTACTCCGCTAGCAGCTTACCAGTTGGCTGTAGGCTACTCTGCTAGCAGCTTGCCAGTTGGCTGTAGGCTACTCTACTAGCAGCTTGCCAGTTGGCTGTAGGCTACACCACTAGCAGCTTACCAGTTGGCTGTAGGCTACTATACTAGCAGCTTACCAGTTGGCTGTAGGCTTCTCCATTAGCAGCTTACCAGTTGGCTGTAGGCCACTCCACTAGCAGCTTACCAGTTGGCTGTAGGCTACTCCACTAGCAGCTTACCAGTTGGCTGTATGCTACTCTACTAGCAGCTTGCCAGTTGGCTGTAGGCTACTCCACTAGCAGCTTGCCAGTTGGCTGTAAGCTACACCACTAGCAGCTTACCAGTTGTCTGTAGGCTACTCCGCTAGCAGCTTAACAGTTGGCTGTAGGCTACTCCGCTAGCAGCTTACCAGTTGGCTGTAGGCTACACCACTAGTAGCTTACCAGTTGGCTGTAGGCTACACCACTAGCAGCTTACCAGTTGGCTGTAGGCTACTCCACTAGCAGCTTATCAGTTGGCTGTAGGCTACTCTCCTAGCAGCTTAACAGTTGGATGTAGGCTACTCTACTAGCAGTTTAACAGTTGGCTGTAGGCTACTCCGCTAGCAGCTTAACAGTTGGCTGTAGGCTACTCCGCTAGCAGCTTACCAGTTGGCTGTAGGCTACTCTGCTAGCAGCTTGCCAGTTGGCTGTAGGCTACTCCACTAGCAGCTTGCCAGTTGGCTGTAGGCTACACCACTAGCAGCTTACCAGTTGGCTGTAGGCTACTATACTAGCAGCTTACCAGTTGGCTGTAGGCTTCTCCATTAGCAGCTTACCAGTTGGCTGTAGGCCACTCCACTAGCAGCTTACCAGTTGGCTGTAGGCTACTCCACTAGCAGCTTACCAGTTGGCTGTAGGCTACTCTACTAGCAGCTTAACAGTTGGATGTAGGCTACTCTACTAGCAGCTTAACAGTTGGCTGTAGGCTACTCCGCTAGCAGCTTAACAGTTGGCTGTAGGCTACTCCGCTAGCAGCTTACCAGTTGGCTGTAGGCTACTCTGCTAGCAGCTTGCCAGTTGGCTGTAGGCTACTCCACTAGCAGCTTGCCAGTTGGCTGTAGGCTACACCACTAGCAGCTTACCAGTTGGCTGTAGGCTACTATACTAGCAGCTTACCAGTTGGCTGTAGGCTTCTCCATTAGCAGCTTACCAGTTGGCTGTAGGCCACTCCACTAGCAGCTTACCAGTTGGCTGTAGTCTACTCTACTAGTATCTTACCAGTTGGCTGTAGGCTTCTCCATTAGCAGCTTGCCAGTTGGCTGTAGGCTACTCTACTAGCAGCTTGCCAGTTGGCTGTAGGCTACTCTACTAGCAGCTTGACAGTTGGCTGTAGGCTACACCACTAGCAGCTTACCAGTTGGCTGTAGGCTACACCACTAGCAGCTTACCAGTTGGCTGTAGGCTACACCACTAGCAGCTTACCAGTTGGCTGTAGGCTACTCCACTAGCAGCTTACCAGTTGGCTGTAGGCTACTCTACTAGCAGTTTACCAGTTGGCTGTAGGCTACTCCACTAGCAGTTTACCAGTTGGCTGTAGGCTACTCCACTAGCAGTTTACTAGTTGGCTGTAGGCTACTCCACTAGCAGCTTGCCAGTTGGCTGTAGGCTACTCTACTAGCAGCTTACCAGTTGGTTGTAGGCTTCTCCATTAGCAGTTTATCAGTTGGCTGTAGGCCACTCCACTAGCAGCTTGCCAGTTGGCTGTACGCTACTCCACTAGCAGCTTGCCAGTTGGCTGTAGGCTACTCTACTAGCTGCTTACCAGTTGGCTTTAGGCTACTCCACTATTAGCTTACCAGTTGGCTGTAGGCTACTCTACTAGCAGCTTACCAGTTGGCTGTAGGCTACTATACTAGCAGCTTACCAGTTGGCTGTAGGCTTCTCCATTAGCAGCTTACCAGTTGGCTGTAGGCCACTCCACTAGCAGCTTACCAGTTGCCTGTAGGCTACTCTACTAGTATCTTACCAGTTGGCTGTAGGCTTCTCCATTAGCAGCTTGCCAGTTGGCTGTAGGCTACTCTACTAGCAGCTTGCCAGTTGGCTGTAGGCTACTCTACTAGCAGCTTGACAGTTGGCTGTAGGCTACACCACTAGCAGCTTACCAGTTGGCTGTAGGCTACACCACTAGCAGCTTACCAGTTGGCTGTAGGCTACTCCACTAGCAGCTTACCAGTTGGCTGTAGGCTACTCTACTAGCAGTTTACCAGTTGGCTGTAGGCTACTCCACTAGCAGCTTGCCAGTTGGCTGTAGGCTACTCTACTAGCAGCTTACCAGTTGGTTGTAGGCTTCTCCATTAGCAGTTTACCAGTTGGCTGTAGGCCACTCCACTAGCAGCTTGCCAGTTGGCTGTAGGCTACTCCACTAGCAGCTTGCCAGTTGGCTGTAGGCTACTCTACTAGCAGCTTGCCAGTTGGCTGTAGGCTACTCTACTAGCAGCTTGCCAGTTGGCTGTACGCTACTCTACTAGCAGCTTACCAGTTGGCTGTAGGCTAATCCACTAGCAGTTTACCAGTTGGCTGTAGGCTACTCCACTAGCAGCTTGCCAGTTGGCTGTAGGCTGCTCTACTAGCAGCTTGCCAGTTGGCTGTAGGCTACTCCACTAGCAGCTTGCCAGTTGGCTGTAGGCTACTCCACTAGCAGCTTGCCAGTTGGCTGTAGGCTACTGCACTAGCAGCTTACCAGTTGGCTGTAGTCTACTCCGCTAGCAGTTTACCAGTTGGCTGTAGGCTACTCCGCTAGCAGCTTACCAGCAGCTTACCAGTTGGCTGTAGGCTACTCTGCTAGCAGCATACCAGTTGGCTGTAGGCTACTCCACTAGCAGCTTACCAGTTGGCTGTATGCTACTCTACTAGCAGCTTGCCAGTTGGCTGTAGGCTACTCCACTAGCAGCAGCTTGCCAGTTGGCTGTAGGCTACTCTACTAGCAGTTTGCCAGTTGGCTGTAGGCTACTCTACTAGCAGCTTACCAGTTGGCTTTAGGCTACTCCACTACCAGCTTTCCAGTTGGCTGTAGGCTACTCCACTAGCAGCTTACCAGTTGGCTGTAGGCTACTCCACTAGCAGCTTGCCAGTTGGCTGTAAGCTACACCACTAGCAGCTTACCAGTTGTCTGTAGGCTACTCTATTAGCAGTTTACCAGTTGGCCGTAGGCTACTCCACTAGCAGCTTACTAGTTGGCTGTAGTCTACTCCACTAGCAGCTTGCCAGTTGGCTGTAAGCTACACCACTAGCAGCTTACCAGTTGGCTGTAGGTTAGTCCACTAGCAGCTTGCCAGTTGGCTTTAGGCTACAACACTAGCAGCTTGCCAGTTGGCTGTAGGCTACTCCACTAGCAGCTTGCCAGTTGGCTGTAGGCTACTCTACTAGCATCTTGCCAGTTGGCTGTAGGCTACTCTACTAGCAGCTTGCCAGTTGGCTGTAGGCTACTCTACTAGCAGTTTACCAGTTGGCTGTAGGCTACTCCACTAGCAGCTCACCAATTGGCTGTAGGCTACTCCGCTAGCAGCTTACCAGCAGCTTACCAGTTGGCTGTAGGCTACTCTGCTAGAATTTTACCAGTTAGCTGTAGGCTACTCCACTAGCAGCTTGCCAGTTGGCTGTAGGCTACACCACTAGCAGCATGCCAGTTGGCTGTAGTCTACTCCGCTAGCAGTTTACCAGTTGGCTGTAGGCTACTCCGCTAGCAGCTTACCAGCAGCTTACCAGTTGGCTGTAGGCTACTCTGCTAGCAGCATACCAGTTGGCTGTAGGCTACTCCACTAGCAGCTTACCAGTTGGCTGTATGCTACTCTACTAGCAGCTTGCCAGTTGGCTGTAGGCTACTCCACTAGCAGCAGCTTGCCAGTTGGCTGTAGGCTACTCTACTAGCAGTTTGCCAGTTGGCTGTAGGCTACTCTACTAGCAGCTTACCAGTTGGCTGTAGGCTACTCCACTAGCAGCTTACCAGTTGGCTGTAGGCTACTCCACTAGCAGCTTACCAGTTGGCTGTAGGCTACTCTACTAGCAGTTTACCAGTTGGCTGTAGGCTACTCCACTAGCAGCTTGCCAGTTGGCTGTAGGCTACTCTACTAGCAGCTTACCAGTTGGTTGTAGGCTTCTCCATTAGCAGTTTACCAGTTGGCTGTAGGCCACTCCACTAGCAGCTTGCCAGTTGGCTGTAGGCTACTCGACTAGCAGCTTGCCAGTTGGCTGTAGGCTACTCTACTAGCAGCTTGCCAGTTGGCTGTAGGCTACTCTACTAGCAGCTTGCCAGTTGGCTGTACGCTACTCTACTAGCAGCTTACCAGTTGGCTGTAGGCTAATCCACTAGCAGTTTACCAGTTGGCTGTAGGCTACTCCACTAGCAGCTTGCCAGTTGGCTGTAGGCTACTCCACTAGCAGCTTGCCAGTTGGCTGTAGGCTACTGCACTAGCAGCTTACCAGTTGGCTGTAGGCTACTCTACTAGCAGCTTACCAGTTGGCTTTAGGCTACTCCACTACCAGCTTTCCAGTTGGCTGTAGGCTACTCCACTAGCAGCTTACCAGTTGGCTGTAGGCTACTCCACTAGCAGCTTGCCAGTTGGCTGTAAGCTACACCACTAGCAGCTTACCAGTTGTCTGTAGGCTACTCTATTAGCAGTTTACCAGTTGGCCGTAGGCTACTCCACTAGCAGCTTACTAGTTGGCTGTAGTCTACTCCACTAGCAGCTTGCCAGTTGGCTGTAAGCTACACCACTAGCAGCTTACCAGTTGGCTGTAGGTTAGTCCACTAGCAGCTTGCCAGTTGGCTTTAGGCTACAACACTAGCAGCTTGCCAGTTGGCTGTAGGCTACTCCACTAGCAGCTTGCCAGTTGGCTGTAGGCTACTCTACTAGCATCTTGCCAGTTGGCTGTAGGCTACTCTACTAGCAGCTTGCCAGTTGGCTGTAGGCTACTCTACTAGCAGTTTACCAGTTGGCTGTAGGCTACTCCACTAGCAGCTCACCAATTGGCTGTAGGCTACTCCGCTAGCAGCTTACCAGCAGCTTACCAGTTGGCTGTAGGCTACTCTGCTAGAATTTTACCAGTTAGCTGTAGGCTACTCCACTAGCAGCTTGCCAGTTGGCTGTAGGCTACACCACTAGCAGCATGCCAGTTGGCTGTAGTCTACTCCGCTAGCAGTTTACCAGTTGGCTGTAGGCTACTCCGCTAGCAGCTTACCAGCAGCTTACCAGTTGGCTGTAGGCTACTCTGCTAGCAGCATACCAGTTGGCTGTAGGCTACTCCACTAGCAGCTTACCAGTTGGCTGTATGCTACTCTACTAGCAGCTTGCCAGTTGGCTGTAGGCTACTCCACTAGCAGCAGCTTGCCAGTTGGCTGTAGGCTACTCTACTAGCAGTTTGCCAGTTGGCTGTAGGCTACTCTACTAGCAGCTTACCAGTTGGCTGTAGGCTACTCCACTAGCAGCTTACCAGTTGGCTTTAGGCTACTCCACTAGCAGCTTGCCAGTTGGCTGTAGGCTACTCCACTAGCAGCTTGCCAGTTGGATTTAGGCTACTCCACTAGCAGCTTGCCAGTTGGCTGTAGGCTACTCTACTAGCCGCTTGCCAGTTGGCTGTAGGCTACTCTACTAGCAGCTTGCCAGTTGGCTGTAGGCTACACTACTAGCAGCTTACCAGTTGGCTGTAGGCTACACCACTAGCAGCTTGCCAGTTGGCTGTAGGCTACTCCAGCAGCTTACCAGTTGGCTGTAGGCTACTCTACTAGCAGTTTTCCAAGTGGCTGTAGGCTACTCCACTAGCAGCTTGCCAGTTGGCTGTAGGCTACTCTACTAGCAGTTTACCAGTTGGCTGTAGGCTACTCTACTAGCAGCTTACCAGTTGGCTGTAGGCTACTCTACTAGCAGCTTGCCAGTTGGCTGTAGGCTACTCCACTAGCAGCGTACCAGTTGGCTGTAGGCTACTCCACTAGCATCTTACCAGTTGGCTGTAGGCTACACCACTAGCAGCTTACCAGTTGGCTGTAGGCTACTCTACTAGCAGTTTTCCAGGTGTGCCAGTTGGCTGTAGGCTACTCCACTAGCAGCTTGCCAGTTGGCTGTAGGCTACTCTACTAGCAGCTTACCAGTTGGCTGTAGGCTACTATACTAGCAGCTTACCAGTTGGCTGTAGGCTTCTCCATTAGCAGCTTACCAGTTGGCTGTAGGCCACTCCACTAGCAGCTTACCAGTTGCCTGTAGGCTACTCTACTAGTATCTTACCAGTTGGCTGTAGGCTTCTCCATTAGCAGCTTGCCAGTTGGCTGTAGGCTACTCTACTAGCAGCTTGCCAGTTGGCTGTAGGCTACTCTACTAGCAGCTTGACAGTTGGCTGTAGGCTACACCACTAGCAGCTTACCAGTTGGCTGTAGGCTACACCACTAGCAGCTTACCAGTTGGCTGTAGGCTACTCCACTAGCAGCTTACCAGTTGGCTGTAGGCTACTCTACTAGCAGTTTACCAGTTGGCTGTAGGCTACTCCACTAGCAGCTTGCCAGTTGGCTGTAGGCTACTCTACTAGCAGCTTACCAGTTGGTTGTAGGCTTCTCCATTAGCAGTTTACCAGTTGGCTGTAGGCCACTCCACTAGCAGCTTGCCAGTTG
Organism: Coregonus lavaretus; assembly: GCF_964263955.1. Classification (NCBI taxonomy): domain Eukaryota; kingdom Metazoa; phylum Chordata; class Actinopteri; order Salmoniformes; family Salmonidae; genus Coregonus; species Coregonus lavaretus. The sequence goes on along the minus strand of NW_028162154.1, from coordinate 911,725 downwards.
GCTGTAGGCTACTCCACTAGCAGCTTGCCAGTTGGCTGTAGGCTACTCTACTAGCAGCTTGCCAGTTGGCTGTAGGCTACTCTACTAGCAGCTTGCCAGTTGGCTGTACGCTACTCTACTAGCAGCTTACCAGTTGGCTGTAGGCTACTCCACTAGCAGTTTACCAGTTGGCTGTAGGCTACTCCACTAGCAGCTTGCCAGTTGGCTGTAGGCTGCTCTACTAGCAGCTTGCCAGTTGGCTGTAGGCTACTCCACTAGCAGCTTGCCAGTTGGCTGTAGGCTACACTACTAGCAGCTTACCAGTTGGCTGTAGGCTACACCACTAGCAGCTTGCCAGTTGGCTGTAGGCTACTCCAGCAGCTTACCAGTTGGCTGTAGGCTACTCTACTAGCAGTTTTCCAAGTGGCTGTAGGCTACTCCACTAGCAGCTTGCCAGTTGGCTGTAGGCTACTCTACTAGCAGTTTACCAGTTGGCTGTAGGCTACTCTACTAGCAGCTTACCAGTTGGCTGTAGGCTACTCTACTAGCAGCTTGCCAGTTGGCTGTAGGCTACTCCACTAGCAGCGTACCAGTTGGCTGTAGGCTACTCCACTAGCATCTTACCAGTTGGCTGTAGGCTACACCACTAGCAGCTTACCAGTTGGCTGTAGGCTACTCTACTAGCAGTTTTCCAGGTGTGCCAGTTGGCTGTAGGCTACTCTACTAGCAGCTTACCAGTTGGCTGTAGGCTACTCCACTAGCAGCTTGCCAGTTGGCTGTAGGCTACTCCACTAGCAGCTTGCCAGTTGGCTGTAGGCTACTCCACTAGCAGCTTGCCAGTTGGCTGTAGGCTACTCTACTAGCAGCTTACCAGTTGGCTGTAGGCTACTCTACTAGCAGCTTACCAGTTGGCTGTAGGCTACTCTACTAGCAGCTTGCCAGTTGGCTGTAGGCTACTCCACTAGCAGCTTGCCAGTTGGCTGTAGGCTACTCTGCTAGCAGCTTACCAGTTGGCTGTAGGCTACACCACTAGCAGCTTACCAGTTGGCTGTAGGCTACACCACTAGCAGCTTTCCAGTTGGCTGTAGGCTACTCCACTAGCAGCTTACCAGTTGGCTGTAGGCTACTCTACTAGCAGCTTAACAGTTGGATGTAGGCTACTCTACTAGCAGCTTAACAGTTGGCTGTAGGCTACTCCGCTAGCAGCTTACCAGTTGGCTGTAGGCTACTCTGCTAGCAGCTTGCCAGTTGGCTGAAGGCTACTCCGCTAGCAGCTTGCCAGTTGGCTGTAGGCTACACCACTAGCAGCTTACCAGTTGGCTGTAGGCTACTCCACTAGCAGCTTACCAGTTGGCTGTAAGCTACACCACTAGCGGCTTACCAGTTGTCTGTAGGCTACTCTACTAGCAGTTTACCAGTTGGCTGTAGGCTACTCCACTAGCAGCTTGCCAGTTGGCTGTAGGCTACTCCACTAGCAGCTTGCCAGTTGGCTGTAAGCTACACCACTAGCGGCTTACCAGTTGTCTGTAGGCTACTCTACTAGCAGTTTACCAGTTGGCTGTAGGCTACTCCACTAGCAGCTTGCCAGTTGGCTGTAGGCTACTCTACTAGCAGCTTGCCAGTTGGCTGTAGGCTACACTACTAGCAGCTTACCAGTTGGCTGTAGGCTACACCACTAGCAGCTTGCCAGTTGGCTGTAGGCTACTCCAGCAGCTTACCAGTTGGCTGTAGGCTACTCTACTAGCAGTTTTCCAAGTGGCTGTAGGCTACTCCACTAGCAGCTTGCCAGTTGGCTGTAGGCTACTCTACTAGCAGCTTACCAGTTGGCTGTAGGCTACTCTACTAGCAGCTTACCAGTTGGCTGTAGGCTACTCTACTAGCAGCTTGCCAGTTGGCTGTAGGCTACTCCACTAGCAGCTTACCAGTTGGCTGTAGGCTACTCCACAAGCATCTTACCAGTTGGCTGTAGGCTACACCACTAGCAGCTTACCAGTTGGCTGTAGGCTACTCTACTAGCAGTTTTCCAGGTGTGCCAGTTGGCTGTAGGCTACTCCACTAGCAGCTTGCCAGTTGGCTGTAGGCTACTCCACTAGCAGCTTGCCAGTTGGCTGTAGGCTACACCACTAGCAGCTTGCCAGTTTGCTGTAGGCTACTCCACTAGCAGCTTGCCAGTTGGCTGTAGGCTACTCTGCTAGCAGCTTACCAGTTGGCTGTAGGCTACACCACTAGCAGCTTTCCAGTTGGCTGTAGGCTACTCCACTAGCAGCTTACCAGTTGGCTGTAGGCTACTCTACTAGCAGCTTAACAGTTGGATGTAGGCTACTCTACTAGCAGCTTAACAGTTGGCTGTAGGCTACTCCGCTAGCAGCTTACCAGTTGGCTGTAGGCTACTCCACTAGCAGCTTGCCAGTTGGCTGTAGGCTACACCACTAGCAGCTTACCAGTTGGCTGTAGGCTACTCCACTAGCAGCTTACCAGTTGGCTGTAGGCTACTCTACTAGCAGCTTACCAGTTGGTTGTAGGCTTCTCCATTAGCAGTTTACCAGTTGGCTGTAGGCCACTCCACTAGCAGCTTGCCAGTTGGCTGTACGCTACTCCACTAGCAGCTTGCCAGTTGGCTGTAGGCTACTCTACTAGCTGCTTACCAGTTGGCTTTAGGCTACTCCACTATTAGCTTACCAGTTGGCTGTAGGCTACTCTACTAGCAGCTTACCAGTTGGCTGTAGGCTACTCTACTAGCAGCTTACCAGTTGGCTGTAGGCTACTCCACTAGCAGCTTGCCAGTTGGCTGTAGGCTACTCCACTAGCAGCTTGCCAGTTGGCTGTAGGCTACACCACTGGCAGCTTACCAGTTGGCTGTAGGTTACACCACTAGCAGCTTACCAGTTGGCTGTAGGCTACTCTACTAGCAGTTTTCCAGGTGTGCCAGTTGGCTGTAGGCTACTCTACTAGCAGCTTGCCAGTTGGCTGTAGGCTACTCTACTAGCAGCTTGACAGTTGGCTGTAGGCTACACCACTAGCAGCTTACCAGTTGGCTGTAGGCTTCTCCACTAGCAGCTTACCAGTTGGCTGTAGGCTACTCCGCTAGCAGCTTACCAGCAGCTTACCAGCAGCTTACCAGTTGGCTGTAGGGTACTCTGCTAGCAGCTTACCAGTTGCCTGTAGGCTACTCTACTAGTATCTTACCAGTTGGCTGTAGGCTTCTCCATTAGCAGCTTACCAGTTGGCTGTAGGCCACTCCACTAGCAGCTTACCAGTTGCCTGTAGGCTACTCTACTAGTATCTTACCAGTTGGCTGTAGGCTTCTCCATTAGCAGCTTGCCAGTTGGCTGTAGGCTGCTCTACTAGCAGCTTGCCAGTTGGCTGTAGGCTACTCTACTAGCAGCTTGACAGTTGGCTGTAGGCTACACCACTAGCAGCTTACCAGTTGGCTGTAGGCTACACCACTAGCAGCTTACCAGTTGGCTGTAGGCTACTCCACTAGCAGCTTACCAGTTGGCTGTAGGCTACTCCGCTAGCAGCTTACCAGTTGGCTGTAGGCTACTCTGCTAGCAGCTTACCAGCAGCTTACCAGTTGGCTGTAGGCTACTCTGCTAGCAGCTTACCAGTTGGCTGTAGGCTACTCCACTAGCAGCTTGCCAGTTGGCTGTAGGCTACTCTACTAGCAACTTACCAGTTGGCTGTAGGCCACTCTACTAGCAGCTTGCCAGTTGGCTGTAGGCTACTCTACTAGCAGCTTGCCAGTTGTCTGTAGGCTACTCTACTAGCAGCTTGCCAGTTGGCTGTAGGCTACACCACTAGCAGCTTACCAGTTGGCTGTAGGCTACACCACTAGCATCTTACCAGTTGGCTGTAGGCTACTCTACTAGCAGTTTTCCAGGTGTGCCAGTTGGCTGTAGGCTACTCTACTAGCAGCTTACCAGTTGGCTGTAGGCTACTCCACTATCAGCTTGCCAGTTGGCTGTAGGCTACTCCACTAGCAGCTTGCCAGTTGGCTGTAGGCTACACCACTAGCAGCTTACCAGTTGGCTGTAGGTTACACCACTAGCAGCTTACCAGTTGGCTGTAGGCTACTCTACTAGCAGTTTTCCAGGTGTGCCAGTTGGCTGTAGGCTACTCTACTAGCAGCTTACCAGTTGGCTGTAGGCTACTCCACTAGCAGCTTGCCAGTTGGCTGTAGGCTACTCCACTAGCAGCTTGCCAGTTGGCTGTAGGCTACACCACTGGCAGCTTACCAGTTGGCTGTAGGTTACACCACTAGCAGCTTACCAGTTGGCTGTAGGCTACTCTACTAGCAGTTTTCCAGGTGTGCCAGTTGGCTGTAGGCTACTCTACTAGCAGCTTACCAGTTGGCTGTAGGCTACTCTACTAGCAGCTTACCAGTTGGCTGTAGGCTACTCCACTAGCAGCTTGCCAGTTTGCTGTAGGCTACTCCACTAGCAGCTTGCCAGTTGGCTGTAGGCTACTCTACTAGCAGCTTACCAGTTGGCTGTAGGCTACTCCACTAGCATCTTGCTAGTTGGCTGTAAGCTACACCACTAGCAGCTTACCAGTTGTCTGTAGGCTACTCTACTAGCAGCTTGCCAGTTGGCTGTAGGCTACTCCACTAGCAGCTTGCCAGTTGGCTGTAGGCTACTCCACTAGCAGTTTACCAGTTGGCTGTAGGCTACTCCACTAGCAGCTTGCCAGTTGGCTGTAGGCTACTCTACTAGCAGCTTACCAGTTGGCTGTAGGCTACTCCACTAGCAGCTTGCCAGTTGGCTGTAAGCTACACCACTAGCGGCTTACCAGTTGTCTGTAGCCTACTCTACTAGCAGTTTACCAGTTGGCTGTAGGCTACTCCACTAGCAGCTTGCCAGTTGGCTGTAGGCTACTCCACTAGCAGCTTGCCAGTTGGCTGTAAGCTACACCACTAGCAGCTTACCAGTTGTCTGTAGGCTACTCCGCTAGCAGCTTAACAGTTGGCTGTAGGCTACTCCGCTAGCAGCTTACCATTTGGCTGTAGGCTACACCACTAGCAGCTTACCAGTTGGCTGTAGGCTACACCACTAGCAGCTTACCAGTTGGCTGTAGGCTACTCTACTAGCAGCTTAACAGTTGGATATAGGCTACTCTACTAGCAGCTTAACAGTTGGCTGTAGGCTACTCCGCTAGCAGCTTAACAGTTGGCTGTAGGCTACTCCGCTAGCAGCTTACCAGTTGGCTGTAGGCTACTCTGCTAGCAGCTTGCCAGTTGGCTGTAGGCTACTCCACTAGCAGCTTGCCAGTTGGCTGTAGGCTACTCCACTAGCAGCTTGCCAGTTGGCTGTAGGCTACACCACTAGCAGCTTACCAGTTGGCTGTAGGCTACTATACTAGCAGCTTACCAGTTGGCTGTAGGCTTCTCCATTAGCAGCTTACCAGTTGGCTGTAGGCCACTCCACTAGCAGCTTACCAGTTGGCTGTAGGCTACTCCACTAGCAGTTTACCAGTTGGCTGTAGGCTACTCTACTAGCAGCTTAACAGTTGGATGTAGGCTACTCTACTAGCAGCTTAACAGTTGGCTGTAGGCTACTCCGCTAGCAGCTTAACAGTTGGCTGTAGGCTACTCCGCTAGCAGCTTACCAGTTGGCTGTAGGCTACTCTGCTAGCAGCTTGCCAGTTGGCTGTAGGCTACTCCACTAGCAGCTTGCCAGTTGGCTGTAGGCTACACCACTAGCAGCTTACCAGTTGGCTGTAGGCTACTATACTAGCAGCTTACCAGTTGGCTGTAGGCTTCTCCATTAGCAGCTTACCAGTTGGCTGTAGGCCACTCCACTAGCAGCTTACCAGTTGGCTGTAGGCTACTCTACTAGTATCTTACCAGTTGGCTGTAGGCTTCTCCATTAGCAGCTTGCCAGTTGGATGTAGGCTTCTCTACTAGCAGCTTGCCAGTTGGCTGTAGGCTACTCTACTAGCAGCTTGACAGTTGGCTGTAGGCTACACCACTAGCAGCTTACCAGTTGGCTGTAGGCTACTCCACTAGCAGCTTACCAGTTGGCTGTAGGCTACTCTACTAGCAGTTTACCAGTTGGCTGTAGGCTACTCTACTAGCAGTTTACCAGTTGGCTGTAGGCTACTCTACTAGCAGTTTACCAGTTGGCTGTAGGCTACTCCACTAGCAGTTTACCAGTTGGCTGTAGGCTACTCTACTAGCAGCTTGCCAGTTGGCTGTAGGCTACTCTACTAGCAGCTTGACAGTTGGCTGTAGGCTACACCACTAGCATCTTGCCAGTTGGCTGTAAGCTACACCACTAGCAGCTTACCAGTTGGCTGTAGGTTAGTCCACTAGCAGCTTGCCAGTTGGCTGTAGGCTACACCACTAGCAGCTTGGCAGTTGGCTGTAGGCTACTCCACTAGCAGCTTGCCAGTTGGCTGTAGGCTACTCTACTAGCATCTTGCCAGTTGGCTGTAGGCTACTCTACTAGCAGCTTGCCAGTTGGCTGTAGGCTACTCTACTAGCAGTTTACCAGTTGGCTGTAGGCTACTCCACTAGCAGCTCACCAATTGGCTGTAGGCTACTCCGCTAGCAGCTTACCAGCAGCTTACCAGTTGGCTGTAGGCTACTCTGCTAGCATTTTACTAGTTAGCTGTAGGCTACTCCACTAGCAGCTTGCCAGTTGGCTGTAGGCTACTCTATTAGCAACTTACCAGTTGGCTGTAGGCCACTCTACTAGCAGCTTGCCAGTTAGCTGTAGGCTACTCTACTATCAGCTTGCCAGTTGGCTGTAGGCTACTCCACTAGCAGCTTGCCAGTTGGCTGTAGGCTACACCACTAGCAGCATGCCAGTTGGCTGTAGTCTACTCCGCTAGCAGTTTACCAGTTGGCTGTAGGCTACTCCGCTAGCAGCTTACCAGCAGCTTACCAGTTGGCTGTAGGCTACTCTGCTAGCAGCTTACCAGTTGGCTGTAGGCTACTCCACTAGCAGCTTACCAGTTGGCTGTATGCTACTCTACTAGCAGCTTGCCAGTTGGCTGTAGGCTACTCCACTAGCAGCTTGCCAGTTGGCTGTAAGCTACACCACTAGCAGCTTACCAGTTGTCTGTAGGCTACTCCGCTAGCAGCTTAACAGTTGGCTGTAGGCTACTCCGCTAGCAGCTTACCAGTTGGCTGTAGGCTACACCACTAGCAGCTTACCAGTTGGCTGTAGGCTACACCACTAGCAGCTTACCAGTTGGCTGTAGGCTACTCCACTAGCAGCTTACCAGTTGGCTGTAGGCTACTCTACTAGCAGCTTAACAGTTGGATGTAGGCTACTCTACTAGCAGCTTAACAGTTGGCTGTAGGCTACTCCGCTAGCAGCTTACCAGTTGGCTGTAGGCTACTCTGCTAGCAGCTTGCCAGTTGGCTGTAGGCTACTCCACTAGCAGCTTGCCAGTTGGCTGTAGGCTACACCACTAGCAGCTTACCAGTTGGCTGTAGGCTACTATACTAGCAGCTTACCAGTTGGCTGTAGGCTTCTCCATTAGCAGCTTACCAGTTGGCTGTAGGCCACTCCACTAGCAGCTTACCAGTTGGCTGTAGGCTACTCCACTAGCAGCTTACCAGTTGGCTGTAGGCTACTCTACTAGCAGCTTAACAGTTGGATGTAGGCTACTCTACTAGCAGCTTAACAGTTGGCTGTAGGCTACTCCGCTTAACAGTTGGCTGTAGGCTACTCCGCTAGCAGCTTACCAGTTGGCTGTAGGCTACTCTGCTAGCAGCTTGCCAGTTGGCTGTAGGCTACTCCACTAGCAGCTTGCCAGTTGGCTGTAGGCTACACCACTAGCAGCTTACCAGTTGGCTGTAGGCTACTATACTAGCAGCTTACCAGTTGGCTGTAGGCTTCTCCATTAGCAGCTTACCAGTTGGCTGTAGGCCACTCCACTAGCAGCTTACCAGTTGGCTGTAGTCTACTCTACTAGTATCTTACCAGTTGGCTGTAGGCTTCTCCATTAGCAGCTTGCCAGTTGGCTGTAGGCTACTCTACTAGCAGCTTGCCAGTTGGCTGTAGGCTACTCTACTAGCAGCTTGACAGTTGGCTGTAGGCTACACCACTAGCAGCTTACCAGTTGGCTGTAGGCTACACCACTAGCAGCTTACCAGTTGGCTGTAGGCTACACCACTAGCAGCTTACCAGTTGGCTGTAGGCTACTCCACTAGCAGCTTACCAGTTGGCTGTAGGCTACTCTACTAGCAGTTTACCAGTTGGCTGTAGGCTACTCCACTAGCAGTTTACCAGTTGGCTGTAGGCTACTCCACTAGCAGTTTACCAGTTGGCTGTAGGCTACTCCACTAGCAGCTTGCCAGTTGGCTGTAGGCTACTCTACTAGCAGCTTACCAGTTGGTTGTAGGCTTCTCCATTAGCAGTTTATCAGTCGGCTGTAGGCCACTCCACTAGCAGCTTGCCAGTTGGCTGTACGCTACTCCACTAGCAGCTTGCCAGTTGGCTGTAGGCTACTCTACTAGCTGCTTACCAGTTGGCTTTAGGCTACTCCACTATTAGCTTACCAGTTGGCTGTAGGCTACTCTACTAGCAGCTTACCAGTTGGCTGTAGGCTACTATACTAGCAGCTTACCAGTTGGCTGTAGGCTTCTCCATTAGCAGCTTACCAGTTGGCTGTAGGCCACTCCACTAGCAGCTTACCAGTTGCCTGTAGGCTACTCTACTAGTATCTTACCAGTTGGCTGTAGGCTTCTCCATTAGTGGCTTGCCAGTTGGCTGTAGGCTACTCTACTAGCAGCTTGCCAGTTGGCTGTAGGCTACTCTACTAGCAGCTTGACAGTTGGCTGTAGGCTACACCACTAGCAGCTTACCAGTTGGCTGTAGGCTACACCACTAGCAGCTTACCAGTTGGCTGTAGGCTACTCCACTAGCAGCTTACCAGTTGGCTGTAGGATACTCTACTAAGAGTTTACCAGTTGGCTGTAGGCTACTCCACTAGCAGTTTACCAGTTGGCTGTAGGCTACTCCACTAGCAGCTTGCCAGTTGGCTGTACGCTACTCTACTAGCAGCTTACCAGTTGGCTGTAGGCTACTCCACTAGCAGTTTACCAGTTGGCTGTAGGCTACTCCACTAGCAGCTTACCAGTTGGCTGTAGGCTACTCTACTAGCAGTTTACCAGTTGGCTGTAGGCTACTCTACTAGCAGCTTGCCAGTTGGCTGTAGGCTACTCTACTAGCAGCTTGCCAGTTGGCTGTACGCTACTCTACTAGCAGCTTACCAGTTGGCTGTAGGCTACTCCACTAGCAGTTTACCAGTTGGCTGTAGGCTACTCCACTAGCAGCTTGCCAGTTGGCTGTAGGCTGCTCTACTAGCAGCTTGCCAGTTGGCTGTAGGCTACTCCACTAGCAGCTTGCCAGTTGGCTGTAGGCTACTCCACTAGCAGCTTGCCAGTTGGCTGTAGGCTACTGCACTAGCAGCTTACCAGTTGGCTGTAGGCTACTCTACTAGCAGCTTACCAGTTGGCTTTAGGCTACTCCACTACCAGCTTACCAGTTGGCTGTAGGCTACTCCACTAGCAGCTTACCAGTTGGCTGTAGGCTACTCCACTAGCAGCTTGCCAGTTGGCTGTAAGCTACACCACTAGCAGCTTACCAGTTGTCTGTAGGCTATTCTATTAGCAGTTTACCAGTTGGCCGTAGGCTACTCCACTAGCAGCTTACTAGTTGGCTGTAGGCTACTCCACTAGCAGCTTGCCAGTTGGCTGTAAGCTACACCACTAGCAGCTTACCAGTTGGCTGTAGGTTAGTCCACTAGCAGCTTGCCAGTTGGCTTTAGGCTACACCACTAGCAGCTTGCCAGTTGGCTGTAGGCTACTCCACTAGCAGCTTGCCAGTTGGCTGTAGGCTACTCTACTAGCATCTTGCCAGTTGGCTGTAGGCTACTCTACTAGCAGCTTGCCAGTTGGCTGTAGGCTACTCTATTAGCAGTTTACCAGTTGGCTGTAGGCTACTCCACTAGCAGCTCACCAATTGGCTGTAGGCTACTCCACTAGCAGCTTACCAGTTGGCTGTAGGCTACTCCACTAGCAGCTTGCCAGTTGGCTGTAGGCTACTCCACTAGCAGCTTGCCAGTTGGATTTAGGCTACTCCACTAGCAGCTTGCCAGTTGGCTGTAGGCTACTCTACTAGCCGCTTGCCAGTTGGCTGTAGGCTACTCTACTAGCAGCTTGCCAGTTGGCTGTAGGCTACACTACTAGCAGCTTACCAGTTGGCTGTAGGCTACACCACTAGCAGCTTGCCAGTTGGCTGTAGGCTACTCCAGCAGCTTACCAGTTGGCTGTAGAATACTCTACTTGCAGTTTTCCAAGTGGCTGTAGGCTACTCCACTAGCAGCTTGCCAGTTGGCTGTAGGCTACTCTACTAGCAGCTTACCAGTTGGCTGTAGGCTACTCTACTAGCAGCTTACCAGTTGGCTGTAGGCTACTCTACTAGCAGCTTGCCAGTTGGCTGTAGGCTACTCCACTAGCAGCTTACCAGTTGGCTGTAGGCTACTCCACTAGCAGCTTACCAGTTGGCTGTAGGCTACACTACCAGCAGCTTACCAGTTGGCTGTAGGCCACTCCACTAGCAGCTTACCAGTTGGCTGTAGGCTACACTACCAGCAGCTTACCAGTTGGCTGTAGGCCACTCCACTAGCAGCTTACCAGTTGGCTGTAGGCTACTCTACTAGTATCTTACCAGTTGGCTGTAGGCTTCTCCATTAGCAGCTTGCCAGTTGGCTGTAGGCTACTCTACTAGCAGCTTGCCAGTTGGCTGTAGGCTACTCTACTAGCAGCTTGACAGTTGGCTGTAGGCTACACCACTAGCAGCTTACCAGTTGGCTGTAGGCTACACCACTAGCAGCTTACCAGTTGGCTGTAGGCTACACCACTAGCAGCTTACCAGTTGGCTGTAGGCTACTCCACTAGCAGCTTACCAGTTGGCTGTAGGCTACTCTACTAGCAGTTTACCAGTTGGCTGTAGGCTACTCCACTAGCAGTTTACCAGTTGGCTGTAGGCTACTCCACTAGCAGTTTACCAGTTGGCTGTAGGCTACTCCACTAGCAGCTTGCCAGTTGGCTGTAGGCTACTCTACTAGCAGCTTACCAGTTGGTTGTAGGCTTCTCCATTAGCAGTTTATCAGTTGGCTGTAGGCCACTCCACTAGCAGCTTGCCAGTTGGCTGTACGCTACTCCACTAGCAGCTTGCCAGTTGGCTGTAGGCTACTCTACTAGCTGCTTACCAGTTGGCTTTAGGCTACTCCACTATTAGCTTACCAGTTGGCTGTAGGCTACTCTACTAGCAGCTTACCAGTTGGCTGTAGGCTACTATACTAGCAGCTTACCAGTTGGCTGTAGGCTTCTCCATTAGCAGCTTACCAGTTGGCTGTAGGCCACTCCACTAGCAGCTTACCAGTTGCCTGTAGGCTACTCTACTAGTATCTTACCAGTTGGCTGTAGGCTTCCCCATTAGCAGCTTGCCAGTTGGCTGTAGGCTACTCTACTAGCAGCTTGCCAGTTGGCTGTAGGCTACTCTACTAGCAGCTTGACAGTTGGCTGTAGGCTACACCACTAGCAGCTTACCAGTTGGCTGTAGGCTACACCACTAGCAGCTTACCAGTTGGCTGTAGGCTACTCCACTAGCAGCTTACCAGTTGGCTGTAGGCTACTCTACTAGCAGTTTACCAGTTGGCTGTAGGCTACTCAACTAGCAGTTTACCAGTTGGCTGTAGGCTACTCCACTAGCAGCTTGCCAGTTGGCTGTAGGCTACTCTACTAGCAGCTTACCAGTTGGTTGTAGGCTTCTCCATTAGCAGTTCACCAGTTGGCTGTAGGCCACTCCACTAGCAGCTTGCCAGTTGGCTGTAGGCTACTCCACTAGCAGCTTGCCAGTTGGCTGTAGGCTACTCTACTAGCAGCTTGCCAGTTGGCTGTAGGCTACTCTACTAGCAGCTTGCCAGTTGGCTGTACGCTACTCTACTAGCAGCTTACCAGTTGGCTGTAGGCTACTCCACTAGCAGTTTACCAGTTGGCTGTAGGCTACTCCACTAGCAGCTTGCCAGTTGGCTGTAGGCTGCTCTACTAGCAGCTTGCCAGTTGGCTGTAGGCTACTCCACTAGCAGCTTGCCAGTTGGCTGTAGGCTACTCCACTAGCAGCTTGCCAGTTGGCTGTAGGCTACTGCACTAGCAGCTTACCAGTTGGCTGTAGGCTACTCTACTAGCAGCTTACCAGTTGGCTTTAGGCTACTCCACTACCAGCTTACCAGTTGGCTGTAGGCTACTCCACTAGCAGCTTACCAGTTGGCTGTAGGCTACTCCACTAGCAGCTTGCCAGTTGGCTGTAAGCTACACCACTAGCAGCTTACCAGTTGTCTGTAGGCTACTCTATTAGCAGTTTACCAGTTGACCGTAGGCTACTCCACTAGCAGCTTACTAGTTGGCTGTAGTCTACTCCACTAGCAGCTTGCCAGTTGGCTGTAAGCTACACCACTAGCAGCTTACCAGTTGGCTGTAGGTTAGTCCACTAGCAGCTTGCCAGTTGGCTTTAGGCTACACCACTAGCAATTTGCCAGTTGGCTGTAGGCTACTCCACTAGCAGCTTGCCAGTTGGCTGTAGGCTACTCTACTAGCATTTTGCCAGTTGGCTGTAGGCTACTCTACTAGCAGCTTACCAGTTGGCTGTAGGCTACTCTACTAGCAGCTTACCAGTTGGCTTTAGGCTACTCCACTACCAGCTTACCAGTTGGCTGTAGGCTACTCCACTAGCAGCTTACCAGTTGGCTGTAGGCTACTCCACTAGCAGCTTGCCAGTTGGCTGTAAGCTACACCACTAGCAGCTTACCAGTTGTCTGTAGGCTACTCTATTAGCAGTTTACCAGTTGGCCGTAGGCTACTCCACTAGCAGCTTACTAGTTGGCTGTAGGCTACTCCACTAGCAGCTTGCCAGTTGGCTGTAAGCTACACCACTAGCAGCTTACCAGTTGGCTGTAGGTTAGTCCACTAGCAGCTTGCCAGTTGGCTTTAGGCTACACCACTAGCAGCTTGCCAGTTGGCTGTAGGCTACTCCACTAGCAGCTTGCCAGTTGGCTGTAGGCTACTCTACTAGCATCTTGCCAGTTGGCTGTAGGCTACTCTACTAGCAGCTTGCCAGTTGGCTGTAGGCTACTCTACTAGCAGTTTACCAGTTGGCTGTAGGCTACTCCACTAGCAGCTCACCAATTGGCTGTAGGCTACTCCACTAGCAGCTTACCAGTTGGCTGTAGGCTACTCCACTAGCAGCTTGCCAGTTGGCTGTAGGCTACTCCACTAGCAGCTTGCCAGTTGGATTTAGGCTACTCCACTAGCAGCTTGCCAGTTGGCTGTAGGCTACTCTACTAGCCGCTTGCCAGTTGGCTGTAGGCTACTCTACTAGCAGCTTGCCAGTTGGCTGTAGGCTACACTACTAGCAGCTTACCAGTTGGCTGTAGGCTACACCACTAGCAGCTTGCCAGTTGGCTGTAGGCTACTCCAGCAGCTTACCAGTTGGCTGTAGGCTACTCTACTAGCAGTTTTCCAAGTGGCTGTAGGCTACTCCACTAGCAGCTTGCCAGTTGGCTGTAGGCTACTCTACTAGCAGCTTACCAGTTGGCTGTAGGCTACTCTACTAGCAGCTTACCAGTTGGCTGTAGGCTACTCTACTAGCAGCTTGCCAGTTGGCTGTAGGCTACTCCACTAGCAGCTTACCAGTTGGCTGTAGGCTACTCCACTAGCAGCTTACCAGTTGGCTGTAGGCTACACTACCAGCAGCTTACCAGTTGGCTGTAGGCTACACTACCAGCAGCTTACCAGTTGGCTGTAGGCCACTCCACTAGCAGCTTACCAGTTGGCTGTAGGCTACTCTACTAGTATCTTACCAGTTGGCTGTAGGCTTCTCCATTAGCAGCTTGCCAGTTGGCTGTAGGCTACTCTACTAGCAGCTTGCCAGTTGGCTGTAGGCTACTCTACTAGCAGCTTGACAGTTGGCTGTAGGCTACACCACTAGCAGCTTACCAGTTGGCTGTAGGCTACACCACTAGCAGCTTACCAGTTGGCTGTAGGCTACACCACTAGCAGCTTACCAGTTGGCTGTAGGCTACTCCACTAGCAGCTTACCAGTTGGCTGTAGGCTACTCTACTAGCAGTTTACCAGTTGGCTGTAGGCTACTCCACTAGCAGTTTACCAGTTGGCTGTAGGCTACTCCACTAGCAGTTTACCAGTTGGCTGTAGGCTACTCCACTAGCAGCTTGCCAGTTGGCTGTAGGCTACTCTACTAGCAGCTTACCAGTTGGTTGTAGGCTTCTCCATTAGCAGTTTATCAGTTGGCTGTAGGCCACTCCACTAGCAGCTTGCCAGTTGGCTGTACGCTACTCCACTAGCAGCTTGCCAGTTGGCTGTAGGCTACTCTACTAGCTGCTTACCAGTTGGCTTTAGGCTACTCCACTATTAGCTTACCAGTTGGCTGTAGGCTACTCTACTAGCAGCTTACCAGTTGGCTGTAGGCTACTATACTAGCAGCTTACCAGTTGGCTGTAGGCTTCTCCATTAGCAGCTTACCAGTTGGCTGTAGGCCACTCCACTAGCAGCTTACCAGTTGCCTGTAGGCTACTCTACTAGTATCTTACCAGTTGGCTGTAGGCTTCTCCATTAGCAGCTTGCCAGTTGGCTGTAGGCTACTCTACTAGCAGCTTGCCAGTTGGCTGTAGGCTACTCTACTAGCAGCTTGACAGTTGGCTGTAGGCTACACCACTAGCAGCTTACCAGTTGGCTGTAGGCTACACCACTAGCAGCTTACCAGTTGGCTGTAGGCTACTCCACTAGCAGCTTACCAGTTGGCTGTAGGCTACTCTACTAGCAGTTTACCAGTTGGCTGTAGGCTTCTCCATTAGCAGTTTACCAGTTGGCTGTAGGCCACTCCACTAGCAGCTTGCCAGTTGGCTGTAGGCTACTCCACTAGCAGCTTGCCAGTTGGCTGTAGGCTACTCTACTAGCAGCTTGCCAGTTGGCTGTAGGCTACTCTACTAGCAGCTTGCCAGTTGGCTGTACGCTACTCTACTAGCAGCTTACCAGTTGGCTGTAGGCTACTCCACTAGCAGCTTGCCAGTTGGCTGTAGGCTACACCACTAGCAGCTTACCAGTTGGCTGTAGGCTACTCCACTAGCAGCTTACCAGTTGGCTGTAAGCTACACCACTAGCGGCTTACCAGTTGTCTGTAGGCTACTCTACTAGCAGTTTACCAGTTGGCTGTAGGCTACTCCACTAGCAGCTTGCCAGTTGGCTGTAGGCTGCTCTACTAGCAGCTTGCCAGTTGGCTGTAGGCTACTCCACTAGCAGCTTGCCAGTTGGCTGTAGGCTACTCCACTAGCAGCTTGCCAGTTGGCTGTAGGCTACTGCACTAGCAGCTTACCAGTTGGCTGTAGGCTACTCTACTAGCAGCTTACCAGTTGGCTTTAGGCTACTCCACTACCAGCTTACCAGTTGGCTGTAGGCTACTCCACTAGCAGCTTACCAGTTGGCTGTAGGCTACTCCACTAGCAGCTTGCCAGTTGGCTGTAAGCTACACCACTAGCAGCTTACCAGTTGTCTGTAGGCTACTCTATTAGCAGTTTACCAGTTGACCGTAGGCTACTCCACTAGCAGCTTACTAGTTGGCTGTAGTCTACTCCACTAGCAGCTTGCCAGTTGGCTGTAAGCTACACCACTAGCAGCTTACCAGTTGGCTGTAGGTTAGTCCACTAGCAGCTTGCCAGTTGGCTTTAGGCTACACCACTAGCAGCTTGCAGGTTGGCTGTAGGCTACTCTACTAGCATCTTGCCAGTTGGCTGTAGGCTACTCTACTAGTATCTTACCAGTTGGCTGTAGGCTTCTCCATTAGCAGCTTGCCAGTTGGCTGTAGGCTACTCTACTAGCAGCTTGACAGTTGGCTGTAGGCTACACCACTAGCAGCTTACCAGTTGGCTGTAGGCTACACCACTAGCAGCTTACCAGTTGGCTGTAGGCTACTCCACTAGCAGCTTACCAGTTGGCTGTAGGCTACTCTACTAGCAGTTTACCAGTTGGCTGTAGGCTTCTCCATTAGCAGCATGCCAGTTGGCTGTAGGCTACTCTACTAGCAGCTTGACAGTTGGCTGTAGGCTACACCACTAGCAGCTTACCAGTTGGCTGTAGGCTACACCACTAGCAGCTTACCAGTTGGCTGTAGGCTACTCCACTAGCAGCTTACCAGTTGGCTGTAGGCTACTATACTAGCAGCTTACCAGTTGGCTGTAGGCTTCTCCATTAGCAGCTTACCAGTTGGCTGTAGGCCACTCCACTAGCAGCTTACCAGTTGCCTGTAGGCTACTCTACTAGTATCTTACCAGTTGGCTGTAGGCTTCTCCATTAGCAGCTTGCCAGTTGGCTGTAGGCTACTCTACTAGCAGCTTGCCAGTTGGCTGTAGGCTACTCTACTAGCAGCTTGACAGTTGGCTGTAGGCTACACCACTAGCAGCTTACCAGTTGGCTGTAGGCTACACCACTAGCAGCTTACCAGTTGGCTGTAGGCTACTCCACTAGCAGCTTACCAGTTGGCTGTAGGCTACTCTACTAGCAGTTTACCAGTTGGCTGTAGGCTTCTCCATTAGCAGTTTACCAGTTGGCTGTAGGCCACTCCACTAGCAGCTTGCCAGTTGGCTGTAGGCTACTCCACTAGCAGCTTGCCAGTTGGCTGTAGGCTACTCTACTAGCAGCTTGCCAGTTGGCTGTAGGCTACTCTACTAGCAGCTTGCCAGTTGGCTGTACGCTACTCTACTAGCAGCTTACCAGTTGGCTGTAGGCTACTCCACTAGCAGCTTGCCAGTTGGCTGTAGGCTACACCACTAGCAGCTTACCAGTTGGCTGTAGGCTACTCCACTAGCAGCTTACCAGTTGGCTGTAAGCTACACCACTAGCGGCTTACCAGTTGTCTGTAGGCTACTCTACTAGCAGTTTACCAGTTGGCTGTAGGCTACTCCACTAGCAGCTTGCCAGTTGGCTGTAGGCTGCTCTACTAGCAGCTTGCCAGTTGGCTGTAGGCTACTCCACTAGCAGCTTGCCAGTTGGCTGTAGGCTACTCCACTAGCAGCTTGCCAGTTGGCTGTAGGCTACTGCACTAGCAGCTTACCAGTTGGCTGTAGGCTACTCTACTAGCAGCTTACCAGTTGGCTTTAGGCTACTCCACTACCAGCTTACCAGTTGGCTGTAGGCTACTCCACTAGCAGCTTACCAGTTGGCTGTAGGCTACTCCACTAGCAGCTTGCCAGTTGGCTGTAAGCTACACCACTAGCAGCTTACCAGTTGTCTGTAGGCTACTCTATTAGCAGTTTACCAGTTGACCGTAGGCTACTCCACTAGCAGCTTACTAGTTGGCTGTAGTCTACTCCACTAGCAGCTTGCCAGTTGGCTGTAAGCTACACCACTAGCAGCTTACCAGTTGGCTGTAGGTTAGTCCACTAGCAGCTTGCCAGTTGGCTTTAGGCTACACCACTAGCAGCTTGCAGGTTGGCTGTAGGCTACTCTACTAGCATCTTGCCAGTTGGCTGTAGGCTACTCTACTAGTATCTTACCAGTTGGCTGTAGGCTTCTCCATTAGCAGCTTGCCAGTTGGCTGTAGGCTACTCTACTAGCAGCTTGACAGTTGGCTGTAGGCTACACCACTAGCAGCTTACCAGTTGGCTGTAGGCTACACCACTAGCAGCTTACCAGTTGGCTGTAGGCTACTCCACTAGCAGCTTACCAGTTGGCTGTAGGCTACTCTACTAGCAGTTTACCAGTTGGCTGTAGGCTTCTCCATTAGCAGCTTGCCAGTTGGCTGTAGGCTACTCTACTAGCAGCTTGACAGTTGGCTGTAGGCTACACCACTAGCAGCTTACCAGTTGGCTGTAGGCTACACCACTAGCAGCTTACCAGTTGGCTGTAGGCTACTCCACTAGCAGCTTACCAGTTGGCTGTAGGCTACTCTACTAGCAGTTTACCAGTTGGCTGTAGGCTTCTCCATTAGCAGTTTACCAGTTGGCTGTAGGCCACTCCACTAGCAGCTTGCCAGTTGGCTGTAGGCTACTCCACTAGCAGCTTGCCAGTTGGCTGTAGGCTACTCTGCTAGCAGCTTGCCAGTTGGCTGTAGGCTACTCTACTAGCAGCTTGCCAGTTGGCTGTACGCTACTCTACTAGCAGCTTACCAGTTGGCTGTAGGCTACTCTACTAGTATCTTACCAGTTGGCTGTAGGCTTCTCCATTAGCAGCTTGCCAGTTGGCTGTAGGCTACTCTACTAGCAGCTTGCCAGTTGGCTGTAGGCTACTCTACTAGCAGCTTGACAGTTGGCTGTAGGCTACACCACTAGCAGCTTACCAGTTGGCTGTAGGCTACACCACTAGCAGCTTACCAGTTGGCTGTAGGCTACACCACTAGCAGCTTACCAGTTGGCTGTAGGCTACTCCACTAGCAGCTTACCAGTTGGCTGTAGGCTACTCTACTAGCAGTTTACCAGTTGGCTGTAGGCTACTCCACTAGCAGTTTACCAGTTGGCTGTAGGCTACTCCACTAGCAGTTTACCAGTTGGCTGTAGGCTACTCCACTAGCAGCTTGCCAGTTGGCTGTAGGCTACTCTACTAGCAGCTTACCAGTTGGTTGTAGGCTTCTCCATTAGCAGTTTATCAGTTGGCTGTAGGCCACTCCACTAGCAGCTTGCCAGTTGGCTGTACGCTACTCCACTAGCAGCTTGCCAGTTGGCTGTAGGCTACTCTACTAGCTGCTTACCAGTTGGCTTTAGGCTACTCCACTATTAGCTTACCAGTTGGCTGTAGGCTACTCTACTAGCAGCTTACCAGTTGGCTGTAGGCTACTATACTAGCAGCTTACCAGTTGGCTGTAGGCTTCTCCATTAGCAGCTTACCAGTTGGCTGTAGGCCACTCCACTAGCAGCTTACCAGTTGCCTGTAGGCTACTCTACTAGTATCTTACCAGTTGGCTGTAGGCTTCTCCATTAGCAGCTTGCCAGTTGGCTGTAGGCTACTCTACTAGCAGCTTGCCAGTTGGCTGTAGGCTATTCTACTAGCAGCTTGACAGTTGGCTGTAGGCTACACCACTAGCAGCTTACCAGTTGGCTGTAGGCTACACCACTAGCAGCTTACCAGTTGGCTGTAGGCTACTCCACTAGCAGCTTACCAGTTGGCTGTAGGCTACTCTACTAGCAGTTTACCAGTTGGCTGTAGGCTTCTCCATTAGCAGTTTACCAGTTGGCTGTAGGCCACTCCACTAGCAGCTTGCCAGTTGGCTGTAGGCTACTCCACTAGCAGCTTGCCAGTTGGCTGTAGGCTACTCTACTAGCAGCTTGCCAGTTGGCTGTAGGCTACTCTACTAGCAGCTTGCCAGTTGGCTGTACGCTACTCTACTAGCAGCTTACCAGTTGGCTGTAGGCTACTCCACTAGCAGTTTACCAGTTGGCTGTAGGCTACTCCACTAGCAGCTTGCCAGTTGGCTGTAGGCTGCTCTACTAGCAGCTTGCCAGTTGGCTGTAGGCTACTCCACTAGCAGCTTGCCAGTTGGCTGTAGGCTACTCCACTAGCAGCTTGCCAGTTGGCTGTAGGCTACTGCACTAGCAGCTTACCAGTTGGCTGTAGGCTACTCTACTAGCAGCTTACCAGTTGGCTTTAGGCTACTCCACTACCAGCTTACCAGTTGGCTGTAGGCTACTCCACTAGCAGCTTACCAGTTGGCTGTAGGCTACTCCACTAGCAGCTTGCCAGTTGGCTGTAAGCTACACCACTAGCAGCTTACCAGTTGTCTGTAGGCTACTCTATTAGCAGTTTACCAGTTGACCGTAGGCTACTCCACTAGCAGCTTACTAGTTGGCTGTAGTCTACTCCACTAGCAGCTTGCCAGTTGGCTGTAAGCTACACCACTAGCAGCTTACCAGTTGGCTGTAGGTTAGTCCACTAGCAGCTTGCCAGTTGGCTTTAGGCTACACCACTAGCAGCTTGCAGGTTGGCTGTAGGCTACTCTACTAGCATCTTGCCAGTTGGCTGTAGGCTACTCTACTAGTATCTTACCAGTTGGCTGTAGGCTTCTCCATTAGCAGCTTGCCAGTTGGCTGTAGGCTACTCTACTAGCAGCTTGCCAGTTGGCTGTAGGCTACTCTACTAGCAGCTTGACAGTTGGCTGTAGGCTACACCACTAGCAGCTTACCAGTTGGCTGTAGGCTACACCACTAGCAGCTTACCAGTTGGCTGTAGGCTACTCCACTAGCAGCTTACCAGTTGGCTGTAGGCTACTCTACTAGCAGTTTACCAGTTGGCTGTAGGCTTCTCCATTAGCAGTTTACCAGTTGGCTGTAGGCCACTCCACTAGCAGCTTGCCAGTTGGCTGTAGGCTACTCCACTAGCAGCTTGCCAGTTGGCTGTAGGCTACTCTGCTAGCAGCTTGCCAGTTGGCTGTAGGCTACTCTACTAGCAGCTTGCCAGTTGGCTGTACGCTACTCTACTAGCAGCTTACCAGTTGGCTGTAGGCTACTCCACTAGCAGTTTACCAGTTGGCTGTAGGCTACTCCACTAGCAGCTTGCCAGTTGGCTGTAGGCTGCTCTACTAGCAGCTTGCCAGTTGGCTGTAGGCTACTCCACTAGCAGCTTGCCAGTTGGCTGTAGGCTACTCCACTAGCAGCTTGCCAGTTGGCTGTAGGCTACTGCACTAGCAGCTTACCAGTTGGCTGTAGGCTACTCTACTAGCAGCTTACCAGTTGGCTTTAGGCTA
This sequence comes from Coregonus lavaretus, assembly GCF_964263955.1. Lineage (NCBI taxonomy): Eukaryota > Metazoa > Chordata > Actinopteri > Salmoniformes > Salmonidae > Coregonus > Coregonus lavaretus. Next base: position 890,986 of record NW_028162154.1, on the reverse strand, counting down.
CTCCACTACCAGCTTACCAGTTGGCTGTAGGCTACTCCACTAGCAGCTTACCAGTTGGCTGTAGGCTACTCCACTAGCAGCTTGCCAGTTGGCTGTAAGCTACACCACTAGCAGCTTACCAGTTGTCTGTAGGCTACTCTATTAGCAGTTTACCAGTTGACCGTAGGCTACTCCACTAGCAGCTTACTAGTTGGCTGTAGTCTACTCCACTAGCAGCTTGCCAGTTGGCTGTAAGCTACACCACTAGCAGCTTACCAGTTGGCTGTAGGTTAGTCCACTAGCAGCTTGCCAGTTGGCTTTAGGCTACACCACTAGCAGCTTGCCAGTTGGCTGTAGGCTACTCTACTAGCATCTTGCCAGTTGGCTGTAGGCTACTCTACTAGCAGCTTGCCAGTTGGCTGTAGGCTACTCTACTAGCAGTTTACCAGTTGGCTGTAGGCTACTCCACTAGCAGCTCACCAATTGGCTGTAGGCTACTCCGCTAGCAGCTTACCAGCAGCTTACCAGTTGGCTGTAGGCTACTCTGCTAGCATTTTACCAGTTAGCTGTAGGCTACTCCACTAGCAGCTTGCCAGTTGGCTGTAGGCTACACCACTAGCAGCATGCCAGTTGGCTGTAGTCTACTCCGCTAGCAGTTTACCAGTTGGCTGTAGGCTACTCCGCTAGCAGCTTACCAGCAGCTTACCAGTTGGCTGTAGGCTACTCTGCTAGCAGCTTACCAGTTGGCTGTAGGCTACTCCACTAGCAGCTTACCAGTTGGCTGTATGCTACTCTACTAGCAGCTTGCCAGTTGGCTGTAGGCTACTCCACTAGCAGCTTGCCAGTTGGCTATAGGCTACTCCACTAGCAGCTTGCCAGTTGGCTGTAGGCTACTCTACTAGCAGTTTGCCAGTTGGCTGTAGGCTACTCTACTAGCAGCTTACCAGTTGGCTGTAGGCTACTCCACTAGCAGCTTACCAGTTGGCTGTAGGCTACTCCACTAGCAGCTTGCCAGTTGGCTGTAGGCTACTCCACTAGCAGCTTGCCAGTTGGATTTAGGCTACTCCACTAGCAGCTTGCCAGTTGGCTGTAGGCTACTCTACTAGCCGCTTGCCAGTTGGCTGTAGGCTACTCTACTAGCAGCTTGCCAGTTGGCTGTAGGCTACACTACTAGCAGCTTACCAGTTGGCTGTAGGCTACACCACTAGCAGCTTGCCAGTTGGCTGTAGGCTACTCCAGCAGCTTACCAGTTGGCTGTAGGCTACTCTACTAGCAGTTTTCCAAGTGGCTGTAGGCTACTCTACTAGCAGCTTACCAGTTGGCTGTAGGCTACTCTACTAGCAGCTTACCAGTTGGCTGTAGGCTACTCTACTAGCAGCTTGCCAGTTGGCTGTAGGCTACTCCACTAGCAGCTTACCAGTTGGCTGTAGGCTACTCCACTAGCATCTTACCAGTTGGCTTTAGGCTACTCCACTAGCAGCTTACCAGTTGGCTGTAGGCTACACTACTAGCAGCTTACCAGTTGGCTGTAGGCTACACCACTAGCAGCTTGCCAGTTGGCTGTAGGCTACTCCAGCAGCTTACCAGTTGGCTGTAGGCTACTCTACTAGCAGTTTTCCAAGTGGCTGTAGGCTACTCCACTAGCAGCTTGCCAGTTGGCTGTAGGCTACTCTACTAGCAGCTTACCAGTTGGCTGTAGGCTACTCTACTAGCAGCTTACCAGTTGGCTGTTGGCTACTCTACTAGCAACTTACCAGTTGGCTGTAGGCTACTCTACTAGCAGCTTACCAGTTGGCTGTAGGCTACTCTACTAGCAGCTTGCCAGTTGGCTGTAGGCTACTCCACTAGCAGCTTACCAGTTGGCTGTAGGCTACTCCACTAGCATCTTACCAGTTGGCTTTAGGCTACTCCACTAGCAGCTTACCAGTTGGCTGTAGGCTACTCCACTAGCAGCTTACCAGTTGGCTGTAGACTACTCCACTAGCAGTTTACCAGTTGGCTGTAGGCTACTCCACTAGCAGCTTACCAGTTGGCTGTAGGCTACTCCACTAGCAGCTTACCAGTTGGCTGTAGGCTACTCCACTAGCAGCTTACCAGTTGGCTGTAGGCTACTCCACTGGCAGCTTGCCAGTTGGCTGTAAGCTACACCACTAGCAGCTTACCAGTTGTCTGTAGGCTACTATATTAGCAGTTTACCAGTTGGCTGTAGGCTACTCCACTAGCAGCTTGCCAGTTGGCTGTAGGCTACTCCACTAGCAGCTTGCCAGTTGGCTGTAGGCTACTCCACTAGCAGCTTGCCAGTTGGCTGTAGGCTACTCCACTAGCAGCTTGCCAGTTGGCTGTAGGCTACTCCACTAGCAGCTTGCCAGTTGGCTGTAGGCTACTCCACTAGCAGCTTGCCAGTTGGCTGTAGGCTACTCTACTAGCAGATTGCCAGTTGGCTGTAGGCTACTCCACTAGCAGCTTGCCAGTTGGCTGTAGGCTACTCCACTAGCAGCTTGCCAGTTGGTTGTAGGCTACTCTACTAGCAGCTTGCCAGTTGGCTGTAGGCTACTCTACTAGCAGCTTACCAGTTGGCTGTAGGCTACTCCACTAGCAGCTTACCAGTTGGCTGTAGGCTACTCCACTAGCAGCTTACCAGTTGGCTGTAGGCTACTCCACTAGCAGCTTACCAGTTGGCTGTAGGCTACACCACTAGCAGCTTACCATTTGGCTGTAGGCTACTCCAGCAGCTTACCAGTTGGCTGTAGGCTACTCTACTAGCAGTTTTCCATGTGGCTGTAGGCTACTCCACTTGCAGCTTGCCAGTTGGCTGTAGGCTACTCTACTAGCAGCTTACCAGTTGGCTGTAGGCTTCTCTACTAGCAGCTTGCCAGTTGGCTGTAGGCTACTCCACTAGCAGTTTACCAGTTGGCTGTAGGCTACTCTACTAGCAGCTTACCAGTTGGCTGTAGGCTTCTCTACTAGCAGCTTGCCAGTTGGCTGTAGGCTACTCCACTAGCATTTTGCCAGTTGGCTGTAGGCTACTCCACTAGCAGTTTACCAGTTGGCTGTAGGCTACTCCACTAGCAGCTTTCCAGTTGGCTGTAGGCTACTCCACTAGCAACTTGCCAGTTGGCTGTAGGCTACTCCACTAGCAGCTTGCCAGTTGGCTGTAGGCTACTCTACTAGCAGATTGCCACTTGGCTGTAGGCTACTCTACTAGCAGCTTACCAGTTGGCCAGTTGGCTGTAGGCTACTCCACTAGCAGCTTACCAGTTGGCTGTAGGCTACTCCACTAGCAGCTTACCAGTTGGCTGTAGGCTACTCCACTAGCAGCTTACCAGTTGGCTGTAGGCTACACCACTAGCAGCTTACCATTTGGCTGTAGGCTACTCCAGCAGCTTACCAGTTGGCTGTAGGTTACTCTACTAGCAGTTTTCCATGTGGCTGTAGGCTACTCCACTTGCAGCTTGCCAGTTGGCTGTAGGCTACTCTACTAGCAGCTTACCAGTTGGCTGTAGGCTTCTCTACTAGCAGCTTGCCAGTTGGATGTAGGCTACTCCACTAGCATTTTGCCAGTTGGCTGTAGGCTACTCCACTAGCAGCTTACCAGTTGGCTGTAGGCTACTCTACTAGAAGCTTACCAGTTGGCTGTAGGCTACTCTACTAGCAGCTTACCAGTTGGCTTTAGGCTACTCCACTAGCAGCTTACCAGTTGGCTGTAGGCTACTCCACTAGCAGCTTACCAGTTGGCTGTAGGCTACTCCACTAGCAGTTTACAAGTTGGCTGTAGGCTACTCCACTAGCAACTTGCCAGTTGGCTGTAGGCTACTCCACTAGCAGCTTACCAGTTGGCTGTAGGCTACTCCACTAGCAGCTTGCCAGTTGGCTGTAGGCTACTCCACTAGCAGTTTACCAGTTGGCTGTAGGCTACTCCACTAGCAACTTGCCAGTTGGCTGTAGGCTACTCAACTAGCAGCTTGCCAGTTGGCTGTAGGCTACACCACTAGCAGCTTACCAGTTGGCTGTAGGCTACTCCAGCAGCTTACCAGTTGGCTGTAGGTTACTCTGTAGGCTACTCCACTAGCATTTTGCCAGTTGGCTGTAGGCTACTCAACTAGCAGCTTACCAGTTGGCTGTAGGCTACTCTACTAGCAGCTTACCAGTTGGCTGTAGGCTACTCTACTAGCAGCTTACCAGTTGGCTTTAGGCTACTCCACTAGCAGCTTACCAGTTTGCTGTAGGCTACTCCACTAGCAGCTTACCAGTTGGCTGTAGGCTACTTCACTAGCAGTTTACCAGTTGGCTGTAGGCTACTCCACTAGCAACTTGCCAGTTGGCTGTAGGCTACTCCACTAGCAGCTTGCCAGTTGGCTGTAGGCTAATCCACTAGCAGCTTGCCAGTTGGCTGTAGGCTACTCTACTAGCAGATTACCAGTTGGCTGTAGGCTACTCCACTAGCAGCTTGCCAGTTGGATGTAAGCTACACCACTAGCAGCTTACCAGTTGTCTGTAGGCTACTCTATTAGCAGTTTACCAGTTGGCTGTAGGCTACTCCACTAGCAGCTTGCCAGTTGGCTGTAGGCTACTCCACTAGCAGCTTCCCAGTTGGCTGTAGGCTACTCCACTAGCAGCTTGCCAGTTGGCTGTAGGCTACTCCACTAGCAGCTTGCCAGTTGGCTGTAGGCTACTCCACTAGCAGCTTGCCAGTTGGCTGTAGGCTACTCCACTAGCAGCTTGCCAGTTGGATGTAAGCTACACCACTAGCAGCTTACCAGTTGTCTGTAGGCTACTCTATTAGCAGTTTACCAGTTGGCTGTAGGCTACTCCACTAGCAGCTTGCCAGTTGGCTGTAGGCTACTCCACTAGCAGCTTCCCAGTTGGCTGTAGGCTACTCCACTAGCAGCTTGCCAGTTGGCTGTAGGCTACTCCACTAGCAGCTTGCCAGTTGGCTGTAGGCTACTCCACTAGCAGCTTGCCAGTTGGCTGTAGGCTACTCTACTAGCAGATTGCCACTTGGCTGTAGGCTACTCTACTAGCAGCTTGCCAGTTGACTGTAGGCTACTCCACTAGCAGCTTGCCAGTTGGCTGGAGGCTACTCCACTAGCAGCTTGCCAGTTGGCTGTAGGCTACTCCACTAGCAGCTTTCCAGTTGGCTGTAGGCTACTCCACTAGCAGCTTACCAGTTGGCTGTAGGCTACTCCACTAGCAGCTTACCAGTTGGCTGTAGGCTACACCACTAGCAGCTTACCATTTGGCTGTAGGCTACTCCAGCAGCTTACCAGTTGGCTGTAGGTTACTCTACTAGCAGTTTTCCATGTGGCTGTAGGCTACTCCACTTGCAGCTTGCCAGTTGGCTGTAGGCTACTCTACTAGCAGCTTACCAGTTGGCTGTAGGCTTCTCTACTAGCAGCTTGCCAGTTGGATGTAGGCTACTCCACTAGCATTTTGCCAGTTGGCTGTAGGCTACTCCACTAGCAGCTTACCAGTTGGCTGTAGGCTACTCTACTAGAAGCTTACCAGTTGGCTGTAGGCTACACCACTAGCAGCTTACCATTTGGCTGTAGGCTACTCCAGCAGCTTACCAGTTGGCTGTAGGTTACTCTACTAGCAGTTTTCCATGTGGCTGTAGGCTACTCCACTTGCAGCTTGCCAGTTGGCTGTAGGCTACTCTACTAGCAGCTTACCAGTTGGCTGTAGGCTTCTCTACTAGCAGCTTGCCAGTTGGATGTAGGCTACTCCACTAGCATTTTGCCAGTTGGCTGTAGGCTACTCCACTAGCAGCTTACCAGTTGGCTGTAGGCTACTCCACTAGCAGCTTACCAGTTGGCTGTAGGCTACACCACTAGCAGCTTACCATTTGGCTGTAGGCTACTCCAGCAGCTTACCAGTTGGCTGTAGGCTTCTCTACTAGCAGCTTACCAGTTGGCTTTAGGCTACTCCACTAGCAGCTTACCAGTTGGCTGTAGGCTACTCCACTAGCAGCTTACCAGTTGGCTGTAGGCTACTCCACTAGCAGTTTACCAGTTGGCTGTAGGCTACTCCACTAGCAACTTGCCAGTTGGCTGTAGGCTACTCCACTAGCAGCTTACCAGTTGGCTGTAGGCTACTCCACTAGCAGCTTGCCAGTTGGCTGTAGGCTACTCCACTAGCAGTTTACCAGTTGGCTGTAGGCTACTCCACTAGCAACTTGCCAGTTGGCTGTAGGCTACTCAACTAGCAGCTTGCCAGTTGGCTGTAGGCTACACCACTAGCAGCTTACCAGTTGGCTGTAGGCTACTCCAGCAGCTTACCAGTTGGCTGTAGGTTACTCTGTAGGCTACTCCACTAGCATTTTGCCAGTTGGCTGTAGGCTACTCCACTAGCAGCTTACCAGTTGGCTGTAGGCTACTCTACTAGCAGCTTACCAGTTGGCTGTAGGCTACTCTACTAGCAGCTTACCAGTTGGCTTTAGGCTACTCCACTAGCAGCTTACCAGTTTGCTGTAGGCTACTCCACTAGCAGCTTACCAGTTGGCTGTAGGCTACTTCACTAGCAGTTTACCAGTTGGCTGTAGGCTACTCCACTAGCAACTTGCCAGTTGGCTGTAGGCTACTCCACTAGCAGCTTGCCAGTTGGCTGTAGGCTAATCCACTAGCAGCTTGCCAGTTGGCTGTAGGCTACTCTACTAGCAGTTTGCCAGTTGGCTGTAGGCTACTCTGCTAGCAGCTTGCCAGTTGGCTGTAGGCTACTCCACTAGCAGCTTACCAGTTGGCTGTAGGCTACTCCACTAGCAACTTGCCAGTTGGCTGTAGGCTACTCAACTAGCAGCTTGCCAGTTGGCTGTAGGCTACACCACTAGCAGCTTACCAGTTGGCTGTAGGCTACTCCAGCAGCTTACCAGTTGGCTGTAGGTTACTCTGTAGGCTACTCCACTAGCAGCTTGCCAGTTGGCTGTAGGCTACTCCACTAGCAGTTTACCAGTTGGCTGTAGGCTACTCCACTAGCAACTTGCCAGTTGGCTGTAGGCTACACTGCTAGCAGCTTACCAGTTGGCTGTAGGCTACACCACTAGCAGCTTACCAGTTGGCTGTAGGCTACTCCAGCAGCTTACCAGTTGGCTGTAGGCTACTCTACTAGCAGTTTTCCAAGTGGCTGTAGGCTACTCCACTAGCAGCTTGCCAGTTGGCTGTAGGCTACTCTACTAGCAGTTTACCACTTGGCTGTAGGCTACTCTACTAGCAGCTTACCAGTTGGCTGTAGGCTACTCTACTAGCAGCTTGCCAGTTGGCTGTAGGCTACTCCACTAGCAGCTTGCCAGTTGGCTGTAGGCTACTCCACTAGCAGCTTGCCAGTTGGCTGTAGGCTACTCTACTAGCAGCTTGCCAGTTGGCTGTAGGCTACTCTACTAGCAGCTTACCAGTTGGCTGTAGGCTACTCCACTAGCAGCTTACCAGTTGGCTGTAGGCTACTCCACTAGCAGCTTACCAGTTGGCTGTAGGCTACTCCACTAGCAGCTTGCCAGTTGGCTGTAGGCTACTCCACTAGCAGCTTGCCAGTTGGCTGTAGGCTACTCTACTAGCAGCTTGCCAGTTGGATGTAGGCTACTCTACTAGCAGCTTACCAGTTGGCTGTAGAATACTCTACTAGCAGTTTTCCAAGTGGCTGTAGGCTACTCCACTAGCAGCTTGCCAGTTGGCTGTAGGCTACTCTACTAGCAGCTTGCCAGTTGGCTTTAGGCTACTCCACTAGCAGTTTACCAGTTGGCTGTAGGCTTCTCTACTAGCAGCTTGCCAGTTGGCTGTAGGCTACTCCACTAGCATTTTGCCAGTTGGCTGTAGGCTACTCCACTAGCAGCTTACCAGTTGGCTGTAGGCTACTCTACTAGCAGTTTTCCAAGTGGCTGTAGGCTACTCCACTAGCAGCTTGCCAGTTGGCTGTAGGCTACTCTACTAGCAGCTTGCCAGTTGGCTGTAGGCTACTCCACTAGCAGCTTGCCAGTTGGCTGTAGGCTACTCCACTAGCAGCTTGCCAGTTGGCTGTAGGCTACTCTACTAGCAGCTTGCCAGTTGGCTGTAGGCTACTCTACTAGCAGCTTACCAGTAGCAGCTTGCCAGTTGGCTTTAGGCTACTCTACTAGCAGCTTGCCAGTTGGCTGTAGGCTACTCTACTAGCAGCTTACCAGTTGGCTGTAGGCTACTCCACTAGCAGCTTACCAGTTGGCTGTAGGCTACTCTACTAGCAGCTTACCAGTTGGCTGTAGGCTACTCTACTAGCAGCTTACCAGTTGGCTTTAGGCTACTCCACTAGCAGCTTACCAGTTGGCTGTAGGCTACTCCACTAGCAGCTTACCAGTTGGCTGTAGGCTACTCCACTAGCAGTTTACCAGTTGGCTGTAGGCTACTCCACTAGCAACTTGCCAGTTGGCTGTAGGCTACTCCACTAGCAGCTTACCAGTTGGCTGTAGGCTACTCCACTAGCAGCTTGCCAGTTGGCTGTAGGCTACTCCACTAGCAGTTTACCAGTTGGCTGTAGGCTACTCCACTAGCAACTTGCCAGTTGGCTGTAGGCTACTCAACTAGCAGCTTGCCAGTTGGCTGTAGGCTACTCTACTAGCAGCTTGCCAGTTGGCTGTAGGCTACTCTACTAGCAGCTTACCAGTTGGCTGTAGGCTACTCCACTAGCAGTTTACCAGTTGGCTGTAGGCTACTCCACTAGCAACTTGCCAGTTGGCTGTAGGCTACACTGCTAGCAGCTTACCAGTTGGCTGTAGGCTACACCACTAGCAGCTTACCAGTTGGCTGTAGGCTACTCCAGCAGCTTACCAGTTGGCTGTAGGCTACTCTACTAGCAGTTTTCCAAGTGGCTGTAGGCTACTCCACTAGCAGCTTGCCAGTTGGCTGTAGGCTACTCTACTAGCAGTTTACCACTTGGCTGTAGGCTACTCTACTAGCAGCTTACCAGTTGGCTGTAGGCTACTCTACTAGCAGCTTGCCAGTTGGCTGTAGGCTACTCCACTAGCAGCTTGCCAGTTGGCTGTAGGCTACTCCACTAGCAGCTTGCCAGTTGGCTGTAGGCTACTCTACTAGCAGCTTGCCAGTTGGCTGTAGGCTACTCTACTAGCAGCTTACCAGTTGGCTGTAGGCTACTCCACTAGCAGCTTACCAGTTGGCTGTAGGCTACTCCACTAGCAGCTTACCAGTTGGCTGTAGGCTACTCCACTAGCAGCTTGCCAGTTGGCTGTAGGCTACTCCACTAGCAGCTTGCCAGTTGGCTGTAGGCTACTCTACTAGCAGCTTGCCAGTTGGATGTAGGCTACTCTACTAGCAGCTTACCAGTTGGCTGTAGAATACTCTACTAGCAGTTTTCCAAGTGGCTGTAGGCTACTCCACTAGCAGCTTGCCAGTTGGCTGTAGGCTACTCTACTAGCAGCTTGCCAGTTGGCTTTAGGCTACTCCACTAGCAGTTTACCAGTTGGCTGTAGGCTTCTCTACTAGCAGCTTGCCAGTTGGCTGTAGGCTACTCCACTAGCATTTTGCCAGTTGGCTGTAGGCTACTCCACTAGCAGCTTACCAGTTGGCTGTAGGCTACTCTACTAGCAGTTTTCCAAGTGGCTGTAGGCTACTCCACTAGCAGCTTGCCAGTTGGCTGTAGGCTACTCTACTAGCAGCTTGCCAGTTGGCTGTAGGCTACTCCACTAGCAGCTTGCCAGTTGGCTGTAGGCTACTCCACTAGCAGCTTGCCAGTTGGCTGTAGGCTACTCTACTAGCAGCTTGCCAGTTGGCTGTAGGCTACTCTACTAGCAGCTTACCAGTAGCAGCTTGCCAGTTGGCTTTAGGCTACTCTACTAGCAGCTTGCCAGTTGGCTGTAGGCTACTCTACTAGCAGCTTACCAGTTGGCTGTAGGCTACTCCACTAGCAGCTTACCAGTTGGCTGTAGGCTACTCTACTAGCAGCTTACCAGTTGGCTGTAGGCTACTCTACTAGCAGCTTACCAGTTGGCTTTAGGCTACTCCACTAGCAGCTTACCAGTTGGCTGTAGGCTACTCCACTAGCAGCTTACCAGTTGGCTGTAGGCTACTCCACTAGCAGTTTACCAGTTGGCTGTAGGCTACTCCACTAGCAACTTGCCAGTTGGCTGTAGGCTACTCCACTAGCAGCTTACCAGTTGGCTGTAGGCTACTCCACTAGCAGCTTGCCAGTTGGCTGTAGGCTACTCCACTAGCAGTTTACCAGTTGGCTGTAGGCTACTCCACTAGCAACTTGCCAGTTGGCTGTAGGCTACTCAACTAGCAGCTTGCCAGTTGGCTGTAGGCTACACCACTAGCAGCTTACCAGTTGGCTGTAGGCTACTCCAGCAGCTTACCAGTTGGCTGTAGGCTACTCTGTAGGCTACTCCACTAGCAGCTTGCCAGTTGGCTGTAGGCTACTCTACTAGCAGTTTACCACTTGGCTGTAGGCTACTCTACTAGCAGCTTATCAGTTGGCTGTAGGCTACTCTACTAGCAGCTTGCCAGTTGGCTGTAGGCTACTCTACTAGCAGCTTACCAGTTGTCTGTAGGCTACTCCACTAGCAGCTTACCAGTTGGCTGTAGGCTACTCCACTAGCAGCTTACCAGTTGGCTGTAGGCTACTCCACTAGCAGCTTGCCAGTTGGCTGTAGGCTACTCCACTAGCAGCTTGCCAGTTGGCTGTAGGCTACTCTACTAGCAGCTTGCCAGTTGGCTGTAGGCTACTCTACTAGCAGCTTACCAGTTGGCTGTAGGCTACTCCACTAGCAGCTTACCAGTTGGCTGTAGGCTACTCGACTAGCAGCTTACCAGTTGGCTGTAGGCTACACCACTAGCAGCTTACCATTTGGCTGTAGGCTACTCCAGCAGCTTACCAGTTGGCTGTAGGCTACTCTACTAGCAGTTTTCCAAGTGGCTGTAGGCTACTCCACTAGCAGCTTGCCAGTTGGCTGTAGGCTACTCTACTAGCAGCTTACCAGTTGGCTGTAGGCTTCTCTACTAGCAGCTTGCCAGTTGGCTGTAGGCTACTCCACTAGCAGCTTACCAGTTGGCTGTAGGCTACTCCACTAGCAGCTTACCAGTTGGCTGTAGGCTACTCTACTAGCAGCTTACCAGTTGGCTGTAGGCTACTCTACTAGCAGCTTACCAGTTGGCTTTAGGCTACTCCACTAGCAGCTTACCAGTTGGCTGTAGGCTACTCCACTAGCAGCTTACCAGTTGGCTGTAGGCTACTCTACTAGCAGCTTACCAGTTGGCTGTAGGCTTCTCTACTAGCAGCTTGCCAGTTGGCTGTAGGCTACTCCACTAGCATTTTGCCAGTTGGCTGTAGGCTACTCCACTAGCAGCTTACCAGTTGGCTGTAGGCTACTCTACTAGCAACTTACCAGTTGGCTGTAGGCTACTCTACTAGCAGCTTACCAGTTTGCTGTAGGCTACTCCACTAGCAGCTTACCAGTTGGCTGTAGGCTACTTCACTAGCAGTTTACCAGTTGGCTGTAGGCTACTCCACTAGCAACTTGCCAGTTGGCTGTAGGCTACTCCACTAGCAGCTTGCCAGTTGGCTGTAGGCTAATCCACTAGCAGCTTGCCAGTTGGCTGTAGGCTACTCTACTAGCAGTTTGCCAGTTGGCTGTAGGCTACTCTGCTAGCAGCTTGCCAGTTGGCTGTAGGCTACTCCACTAGCAGCTTACCAGTTGGCTGTAGGCTACTCCACTAGCAGCTTACCAGTTGGCTGTTGGCTACTCCACTAGCAGCTTGCCAGTTGGCTGTAGGCTACTCCACTAGCAGTTTACCAGTTGGCTGTAGGCTACTCCACTAGCAACTTGCCAGTTGGCTGTAGGCTACACTGCTAGCAGCTTACCAGTTGGCTGTAGGCTACACCACTAGCAGCTTACCAGTTGGCTGTAGGCTACTCTACTAGCAGCTTGCCAGTTGGCTGTAGGCTACTCTACTAGCAGCTTACCAGTTGGCTGTAGGCTACTCCACTAGCAGCTTACCAGTTGGCTGTAGGCTACTCGACTAGCAGCTTACCAGTTGGCTGTAGGCTACACCACTAGCAGCTTACCATTTGGCTGTAGGCTACTCCAGCAGCTTACCAGTTGGCTGTAGGCTACTCTACTAGCAGTTTTCCAAGTGGCTGTAGGCTACTCCACTAGCAGCTTGCCAGTTGGCTGTAGGCTACTCTACTAGCAGCTTACCAGTTGGCTGTAGGCTTCTCTACTAGCAGCTTGCCAGTTGGCTGTAGGCTACTCCACTAGCAGCTTACCAGTTGGCTGTAGGCTACTCTACTAGCAGCTTACCAGTTGGCTGTAGGCTACTCTACTAGCAGCTTACCAGTTGGCTTTAGGCTACTCCACTAGCAGTTTACCAGTTGGCTGTAGGCTACTCCACTAGCAGCTTACCAGTTGGCTGTAGGCTACTCTACTAGCAGCTTACCAGTTGGCTGTAGGCTTCTCTACTAGCAGCTTGCCAGTTGGCTGTAGGCTACTCCACTAGCATTTTGCCAGTTGGCTGTAGGCTACTCCACTAGCAGCTTACCAGTTGGCTGTAGGCTACTCTACTAGCAGCTTACCAGTTGGCTGTAGGCTACTCTACTAGCAGCTTACCAGTTGGCTTTAGGCTACTCCACTAGCAGCTTACCAGTTTGCTGTAGGCTACTCCACTAGCAGCTTACCAGTTGGCTGTAGGCTACTCCACTAGCAGTTTACCAGTTGGCTGTAGGCTACTCTACTAGCAGCTTACCAGTTGGCTGTAGGCTTCTCTACTAGCAGCTTGCCAGTTGGCTGTAGGCTACTCCACTAGCATTTTGCCAGTTGGCTGTAGGCTACTCCACTAGCATTTTGCCAGTTGGCTGTAGGCTACTCCACTAGCAGCTTACCAGTTGGCTGTAGGCTACTCTACTAGCAGCTTACCAGTTGGCTGTAGGCTACTCTACTAGCAGCTTACCAGTTGGCTTTAGGCTACTCCACTAGCAGCTTACCAGTTGGCTGTAGGCTACTCCACTAGCAGCTTACCAGTTGGCTGTAGGCTACTCTACTAGCAGCTTACCAGTTGGCTGTAGGCTACTCTACTAGCAGCTTACCAGTTGGCTGTAGGCTACTCTACTAGCAGCTTGCCAGTTGGCTGTAGGCTACTCCACTAGCAGCTTACCAGTTGGCTGTAGGCTACTCCACTAGCATCTTACCAGTTGGCTTTAGGCTACTCCACTAGCAGCTTACCAGTTGGCTGTAGGCTACTCCACTAGCAGCTTACCAGTTGGCTGTAGACTACTCCACTAGCAGTTTACCAGTTGGCTGTAGGCTACTCCACTAGCAGCTTACCAGTTGGCTGTAGGCTACTCCACTAGCAGCTTACCAGTTGGCTGTAGGCTAGTCCACTAGCAGCTTACCAGTTGGCTGTAGGCTACTCCACTGGCAGCTTGCCAGTTGGCTGTAAGCTACACAACTAGCAGCTTACCAGTTGTCTGTAGGCTACTATATTAGCAGTTTACCAGTTGGCTGTAGGCTACTCCACTAGCAGCTTGCCAGTTGGCTGTAGGCTACTCCACTAGCAGCTTGCCAGTTGGCTGTAGGCTACTCCACTAGCAGCTTGCCAGTTGGCTGTAGGCTACTCCACTAGCAGCTTGCCAGTTGGCTGTAGGCTACTCCACTAGCAGCTTGCCAGTTGGCTGTAGGCTACTCCACTAGCAGCTTGCCAGTTGGCTGTAGGCTACTCCACTAGCAGCTTGCCAGTTGGCTGTAGGCTACTCTACTAGCAGATTGCCACTTGGCTGTAGGCTACTCTACTAGCAGCTTACCAGTTGGCTGTAGGCTACTCCACTAGCAGCTTACCAGTTGGCTGTAGGCTACTCCACTTGCAGCTTGCCAGTTGGCTGTAGGCTACTCCACTAGCAGCTTGCCAGTTGGCTGTAGGCTACTCCACTAGCAGCTTGCCAGTTGGTTGTAGGCTACTCTACTAGCAGCTTGCCAGTTGGCTGTAGGCTACTCTACTAGCAGCTTACCAGTTGGCTGTAGGCTACTCCACTAGCAGCTTACCAGTTGGCTGTAGGCTACTCCACTAGCAGCTTACCAGTTGGCTGTAGGCTACTCCACTAGCAGCTTACCAGTTGGCTGTAGGCTACACCACTAGCAGCTTACCATTTGGCTGTAGGCTACTCCAGCAGCTTACCAGTTGGCTGTAGGCTACTCTACTAGCAGTTTTCCATGTGGCTGTAGGCTACTCCACTTGCAGCTTGCCAGTTGGCTGTAGGCTACTCTACTAGCAGCTTACCAGTTGGCTGTAGGCTTCTCTACTAGCAGCTTGCCAGTTGGCTGTAGGCTACTCCACTAGCAGTTTACCAGTTGGCTGTAGGCTACTCTACTAGCAGCTTACCAGTTGGCTGTAGGCTTCTCTACTAGCAGCTTGCCAGTTGGCTGTAGGCTACTCCACTAGCATTTTGCCAGTTGGCTGTAGGCTACTCCACTAGCAGTTTACCAGTTGGCTGTAGGCTACTCCACTAGCAACTTGCCAGTTGGCTGTAGGCTACTCCACTAGCAGCTTGCCAGTTGGCTGTAGGCTACTCCACTAGCAGCTTACCAGTTGGCTGTAGGCTACTCCACTAGCAGCTTGCCAGTTGGCTGTAGGCTACTCTACTAGCAGTTTGCCAGTTGGCTGTAGGCTACTCTGCTAGCAGCTTGCCAGTTGGCTGTAGGCTACTCCACTAGCAGCTTACCAGTTGGCTGTAGGCTACTCCACTAGCAGCTTACCAGTTGGCTGTAGGCTACTCCACTAGCAGCTTGCCAGTTGGCTGTAGGCTACTCCACTAGCAGTTTACCAGTTGGCTGTTGGCTACTCCACTAGCAACTTGCCAGTTGGCTGTAGGCTACTCAACTAGCAGCTTGCCAGTTGGCTGTAGGCTACACCACTAGCAGCTTACCAGTTGGCTGTAGGCTACTCTACTAGCAGTTTTCCAAGTGGCTGTAGGCTACTCCACTAGCAGCTTGCCAGTTGGCTGTAGGCTACTCTACTAGCAGCTTACCAGTTGGCTGTAGGCTACTCCACTAGCATCATACCAGTTGGCTTTAGGCTACTCCACTAGCAGCTTACCAGTTGGCTGTAGGCTACACCACTAGCAGCTTGCCAGTTGGCTGTAGGCTACTCCAGCAGCTTACCAGTTGGCTGTAGGCTACTCTACTAGCAGTTTTCCAAGTGGCTGTAGGCTACTCCACTAGCAGCTTGCCAGTTGGCTGTAGGCTACTCTACTAGCAGCTTACCAGTTGGCTGTAGGCTACTCTACTAGCAGTTTACCAGTTGGCTGTAGGCTACTCCACTAGCAGCTTACCAGTTGGCTGTAGGCTACTCCACTAGCAGATTACCAGTTGGCTGTAGGCTACTCCACTAGCAGCTTGCCAGTTGGATGTAAGCTACACCACTAGCAGCTTACCAGTTGTCTGTAGGCTACTCTATTAGCAGTTTACCAGTTGGCTGTAGGCTACTCCACTAGCAGCTTGCCAGTTGGCTGTAGGCTACTCCACTAGCAGCTTCCCAGTTGGCTGTAGGCTACTCCACTAGCAGCTTGCCAGTTGGCTGTAGGCTACTCCACTAGCAGCTTGCCAGTTGGCTGTAGGCTACTCCACTAGCAGCTTGCCAGTTGGCTGTAGGCTACTCTACTAGCAGATTGCCACTTGGCTGTAGGCTACTCTACTAGCAGCTTGCCAGTTGACTGTAGGCTACTCCACTAGCAGCTTGCCAGTTGGCTGGAGGCTACTCCACTAGCAGCTTGCCAGTTGGCTGTAGGCTACTCCACTAGCAGCTTTCCAGTTGGCTGTAGGCTACTCCACTAGCAACTTGCCAGTTGGCTGTAGGCTACTCCACTAGCAGCTTGCCAGTTGGCTGTAGGCTACTCTACTAGCAGATTGCCACTTGGCTGTAGGCTACTCTACTAGCAGCTTACCAGTTGGCTGTAGGGTACTCCACTAGCAGCTTACCAGTTGGCTGTAGGCTACTCCACTAGCAGCTTACCAGTTGGCTGTAGGCTACTCCACTAGCAGCTTACCAGTTGGCTGTAGGCTACACCACTAGCAGCTTACCATTTGGCTGTAGGCTACTCCAGCAGCTTACCAGTTGGCTGTAGGTTACTCTACTAGCAGTTTTCCATGTGGCTGTAGGCTACTCCACTTGCAGCTTGCCAGTTGGCTGTAGGCTACTCTACTAGCAGCTTACCAGTTGGCTGTAGGCTTCTCTACTAGCAGCTTGCCAGTTGGATGTAGGCTACTCCACTAGCATTTTGCCAGTTGGCTGTAGGCTACTCCACTAGCAGCTTACCAGTTGGCTGTAGGCTACTCTACTAGAAGCTTACCAGTTGGCTGTAGGCTACTCTACTAGCAGCTTACCAGTTGGCTTTAGGCTACTCCACTAGCAGCTTACCAGTTGGCTGTAGGCTACTCCACTAGCAGCTTACCAGTTGGCTGTAGGCTACTCCACTAGCAGTTTACCAGTTGGCTGTAGGCTACTCCACTAGCAACTTGCCAGTTGGCTGTAGGCTACTCCACTAGCAGCTTACCAGTTGGCTGTAGGCTACTCCACTAGCAGCTTGCCAGTTGGCTGTAGGCTACTCCACTAGCAGTTTACCAGTTGGCTGTAGGCTACTCCACTAGCAACTTGCCAGTTGGCTGTAGGCTACTCAACTAGCAGCTTGCCAGTTGGCTGTAGGCTACACCACTAGCAGCTTACCAGTTGGCTGTAGGCTACTCCAGCAGCTTACCAGTTGGCTGTAGGTTACTCTGTAGGCTACTCCACTAGCATTTTGCCAGTTGGCTGTAGGCTACTCAACTAGCAGCTTACCAGTTGGCTGTAGGCTACTCTACTAGCAGCTTACCAGTTGGCTGTAGGCTACTCTACTAGCAGCTTACCAGTTGGCTTTAGGCTACTCCACTAGCAGCTTGCCAGTTGGCTGTAGGCTACTCCACTAGCAGCTTGCCAGTTGGCTGTAGGCTACTCCACTAGCAGCTTGCCAGTTGGATGTAAGCTACACCACTAGCAGCTTACCAGTTGTCTGTAGGCTACTCTATTAGCAGTTTACCAGTTGGCTGTAGGCTACTCCACTAGCAGCTTGCCAGTTGGCTGTAGGCTACTCCACTAGCAGCTTCCCAGTTGGCTGTAGGCTACTCCACTAGCAGCTTGCCAGTTGGCTGTAGGCTACTCCACTAGCAGCTTGCCAGTTGGCTGTAGGCTACTCCACTAGCAGCTTGCCAGTTGGCTGTAGGCTACTCTACTAGCAGATTGCCACTTGGCTGTAGGCTACTCTACTAGCAGCTTGCCAGTTGACTGTAGGCTACTCCACTAGCAGCTTGCCAGTTGGCTGGAGGCTACTCCACTAGCAGCTTGCCAGTTGGCTGGAGGCTACTCCACTAGCAGCTTACCAGTTGGCTGTAGGCTACTCCACTAGCAGCTTACCAGTTGGCTGTAGGCTACTCCACTAGCAGCTTACCAGTTGGCTGTAGGCTACTCCACTAGCAGCTTACCAGTTGGCTGTAGGCTACACCACTAGCAGCTTACCATTTGGCTGTAGGCTACTCCAGCAGCTTACCAGTTGGCTGTAGGTTACTCTACTAGCAGTTTTCCATGTGGCTGTAGGCTACTCCACTTGCAGCTTGCCAGTTGGCTGTAGGCTACTCTACTAGCAGCTTACCAGTTGGCTGTAGGCTTCTCTACTAGCAGCTTGCCAGTTGGATGTAGGCTACTCCACTAGCATTTTGCCAGTTGGCTGTAGGCTACTCCACTAGCAGCTTACCAGTTGGCTGTAGGCTACTCTACTAGAAGCTTACCAGTTGGCTGTAGGCTACACCACTAGCAGCTTACCATTTGGCTGTAGGCTACTCCAGCAGCTTACCAGTTGGCTGTAGGTTACTCTACTAGCAGTTTTCCATGTGGCTGTAGGCTACTCCACTTGCAGCTTGCCAGTTGGCTGTAGGCTACTCTACTAGCAGCTTACCAGTTGGCTGTAGGCTTCTCTACTAGCAGCTTGCCAGTTGGATGTAGGCTACTCCACTAGCATTTTGCCAGTTGGCTGTAGGCTACTCCACTAGCAGCTTACCAGTTGGCTGTAGGCTACTCCACTAGCAGCTTACCAGTTGGCTGTAGGCTACACCACTAGCAGCTTACCATTTGGCTGTAGGCTACTCCAGCAGCTTACCAGTTGGCTGTAGGCTTCTCTACTAGCAGCTTACCAGTTGGCTTTAGGCTACTCCACTAGCAGCTTACCAGTTGGCTGTAGGCTACTCCACTAGCAGCTTACCAGTTGGCTGTAGGCTACTCCACTAGCAGTTTACCAGTTGGCTGTAGGCTACTCCACTAGCAACTTGCCAGTTGGCTGTAGGCTACTCCACTAGCAGCTTACCAGTTGGCTGTAGGCTACTCCACTAGCAGCTTGCCAGTTGGCTGTAGGCTACTCCACTAGCAGTTTACCAGTTGGCTGTAGGCTACTCCACTAGCAACTTGCCAGTTGGCTGTAGGCTACTCAACTAGCAGCTTGCCAGTTGGCTGTAGGCTACACCACTAGCAGCTTACCAGTTGGCTGTAGGCTACTCCAGCAGCTTACCAGTTGGCTGTAGGTTACTCTGTAGGCTACTCCACTAGCATTTTGCCAGTTGGCTGTAGGCTACTCCACTAGCAGCTTACCAGTTGGCTGTAGGCTACTCTACTAGCAGCTTACCAGTTGGCTGTAGGCTACTCTACTAGCAGCTTACCAGTTGGCTTTAGGCTACTCCACTAGCAGCTTACCAGTTTGCTGTAGGCTACTCCACTAGCAGCTTACCAGTTGGCTGTAGGCTACTCCACTAGCAGCTTACCAGTTGGCTGTAGGCTACTCCACTAGCAGCTTACCAGTTGGCTGTAGGCTACTCCAGCAGCTTACCAGTTGGCTGTAGGTTACTCTGTAGGCTACTCCACTAGCAGCTTGCCAGTTGGCTGTAGGCTACTCCAGCAGCTTACCAGTTGGCTGTAGGCTACTCCACTAGCAACTTGCCAGTTGGCTGTAGGCTACACTGCTAGCAGCTTACCAGTTGGCTGTAGGCTACACCACTAGCAGCTTACCAGTTGGCTGTAGGCTACTCCAGCAGCTTACCAGTTGGCTGTAGGCTACTCTACTAGCAGTTTTCCAAGTGGCTGTAGGCTACTCCACTAGCAGCTTGCCAGTTGGCTGTAGGCTACTCTACTAGCAGTTTACCACTTGGCTGTAGGCTACTCTACTAGCAGCTTACCAGTTGGCTGTAGGCTACTCTACTAGCAGCTTGCCAGTTGGCTGTAGGCTACTCCACTAGCAGCTTGCCAGTTGGCTGTAGGCTACTCTACTAGCAGCTTGCCAGTTGGCTGTAGGCTACTCTACTAGCAGCTTACCAGTTGGCTGTAGGCTACTCCACTAGCAGCTTACCAGTTGGCTGTAGGCTACTCCACTAGCAGCTTACCAGTTGGCTGTAGGCTACTCCACTAGCAGCTTGCCAGTTGGCTGTAGGCTACTCCACTAGCAGCTTGCCAGTTGGCTGTAGGCTACTCTACTAGCAGCTTGCCAGTTGGATGTAGGCTACTCTACTAGCAGCTTACCAGTTGGCTGTAGAATACTCTACTAGCAGTTTTCCAAGTGGCTGTAGGCTACTCCACTAGCAGCTTGCCAGTTGGCTGTAGGCTACTCTACTAGCAGCTTGCCAGTTGGCTTTAGGCTACTCCACTAGCAGTTTACCAGTTGGCTGTAGGCTTCTCTACTAGCAGCTTGCCAGTTGGCTGTAGGCTACTCCACTAGCATTTTGCCAGTTGGCTGTAGGCTACTCCACTAGCAGCTTACCAGTTGGCTGTAGGCTACTCTACTAGCAGTTTTCCAAGTGGCTGTAGGCTACTCCACTAGCAGCTTGCCAGTTGGCTGTAGGCTGCTCTACTAGCAGCTTGCCAGTTGGCTGTAGGCTACTCCACTAGCAGCTTGCCAGTTGGCTGTAGGCTACTCCACTAGCAGCTTGCCAGTTGGCTGTAGGCTACTCTACTAGCAGCTTGCCAGTTGGCTGTAGGCTACTCTACTAGCAGCTTACCAGTAGCAGCTTGCCAGTTGGCTTTAGGCTACTCTACTAGCAGCTTGCCAGTTGGCTGTAGGCTACTCTACTAGCAGCTTACCAGTTGGCTGTAGGCTACTCCACTAGCAGCTTACCAGTTGGCTGTAGGCTACTCTACTAGCAGCTTACCAGTTGGCTGTAGGCTACTCTACTAGCAGCTTACCAGTTGGCTTTAGGCTACTCCACTAGCAGCTTACCAGTTGGCTGTAGGCTACTCCACTAGCAGCTTACCAGTTGGCTGTAGGCTACTCCACTAGCAGTTTACCAGTTGGCTGTAGGCTACTCCACTAGCAGTTTACCAGTTGGCTGTAGGCTACTCCACTAGCAACTTGCCAGTTGGCTGTAGGCTACTCCACTAGCAGCTTACCAGTTGGCTGTAGGCTACTCCACTAGCAGCTTGCCAGTTGGCTGTAGGCTACTCCACTAGCAGTTTACCAGTTGGCTGTAGGCTACTCCACTAGCAACTTGCCAGTTGGCTGTAGGCTACTCAACTAGCAGCTTGCCAGTTGGCTGTAGGCTACACCACTAGCAGCTTACCAGTTGGCTGTAGGCTACTCCAGCAGCTTACCAGTTGGCTGTAGGCTACTCTGTAGGCTACTCCACTAGCAGCTTGCCAGTTGGCTGTAGGCTACTCTACTAGCAGTTTACCACTTGGCTGTAGGCTACTCTACTAGCAGCTTATCAGTTGGCTGTAGGCTACTCTACTAGCAGCTTGCCAGTTGGCTGTAGGCTACTCTACTAGCAGCTTACCAGTTGTCTGTAGGCTACTCCACTAGCAGCTTACCAGTTGGCTGTAGGCTACTCCACTAGCAGCTTACCAGTTGGCTGTAGGCTACTCCACTAGCAGCTTGCCAGTTGGCTGTAGGCTACTCCACTAGCAGCTTGCCAGTTGGCTGTAGGCTACTCTACTAGCAGCTTGCCAGTTGGCTGTAGGCTACTCTACTAGCAGCTTACCAGTTGGCTGTAGGCTACTCCACTAGCAGCTTACCAGTTGGCTGTAGGCTACTCGACTAGCAGCTTACCAGTTGGCTGTAGGCTACACCACTAGCAGCTTACCATTTGGCTGTAGGCTACTCCAGCAGCTTACCAGTTGGCTGTAGGCTACTCTACTAGCAGTTTTCCAAGTGGCTGTAGGCTACTCCACTAGCAGCTTGCCAGTTGGCTGTAGGCTACTCTACTAGCAGCTTACCAGTTGGCTGTAGGCTTCTCTACTAGCAGCTTGCCAGTTGGCTGTAGGCTACTCCACTAGCAGCTTACCAGTTGGCTGTAGGCTACTCTACTAGCAGCTTACCAGTTGGCTGTAGGCTACTCTACTAGCAGCTTACCAGTTGGCTTTAGGCTACTCCACTAGCAGCTTACCAGTTGGCTGTAGGCTACTCCACTAGCAGCTTACCAGTTGGCTGTAGGCTACTCTACTAGCAGCTTACCAGTTGGCTGTAGGCTTCTCTACTAGCAGCTTGCCAGTTGGCTGTAGGCTACTCCACTAGCATTTTGCCAGTTGGCTGTAGGCTACTCCACTAGCAGCTTACCAGTTGGCTGTAGGCTACTCTACTAGCAGCTTACCAGTTGGCTGTAGGCTACTCTACTAGCAGCTTACCAGTTGGCTTTAGGCTACTCCACTAGCAGCTTACCAGTTTGCTGTAGGCTACTCCACTAGCAGCTTACCAGTTGGCTGTAGGCTACTCCACTAGCAGTTTACCAGTTGGCTGTAGGCTACTCTACTAGCAGCTTACCAGTTGGCTGTAGGCTTCTCTACTAGCAGCTTGCCAGTTGGCTGTAGGCTACTCCACTAGCATTTTGCCAGTTGGCTGTAGGCTACTCCACTAGCATTTTGCCAGTTGGCTGTAGGCTACTCCACTAGCAGCTTACCAGTTGGCTGTAGGCTACTCTACTAGCAGCTTACCAGTTGGCTGTAGGCTACTCTACTAGCAGCTTACCAGTTGGCTTTAGGCTACTCCACTAGCAGCTTACCAGTTGGCTGTAGGCTACTCCACTAGCAGCTTACCAATTGGCTGTAGGCTACTCTACTAGCAGCTTACCAGTTGGCTGTAGGCTTCTCTACTAGCAGCTTGCCAGTTGGCTGTAGGCTACTCCACTAGCATTTTGCCAGTTGGCTGTAGGCTACTCCACTAGCAGCTTACCAGTTGGCTGTAGGCTACTCTACTAGCAACTTACCAGTTGGCTGTAGGCTACTCTACTAGCAGCTTACCAGTTTGCTGTAGGCTACTCCACTAGCAGCTTACCAGTTGGCTGTAGGCTACTTCACTAGCAGTTTACCAGTTGGCTGTAGGCTACTCCACTAGCAACTTGCCAGTTGGCTGTAGGCTACTCCACTAGCAGCTTGCCAGTTGGCTGTAGGCTAATCCACTAGCAGCTTGCCAGTTGGCTGTAGGCTACTCTACTAGCAGTTTGCCAGTTGGCTGTAGGCTACTCTGCTAGCAGCTTGCCAGTTGGCTGTAGGCTACTCCACTAGCAGCTTACCAGTTGGCTGTAGGCTACTCCACTAGCAGCTTACCAGTTGGCTGTTGGCTACTCCACTAGCAGCTTGCCAGTTGGCTGTAGGCTACTCCACTAGCAGTTTACCAGTTGGCTGTAGGCTACTCCACTAGCAACTTGCCAGTTGGCTGTAGGCTACACTGCTAGCAGCTTACCAGTTGGCTGTAGGCTACACCACTAGCAGCTTACCAGTTGGCTGTAGGCTACTCTACTAGCAGCTTGCCAGTTGGCTGTAGGCTACTCTACTAGCAGCTTACCAGTTGGCTGTAGGCTACTCCACTAGCAGCTTACCAGTTGGCTGTAGGCTACTCGACTAGCAGCTTACCAGTTGGCTGTAGGCTACACCACTAGCAGCTTACCATTTGGCTGTAGGCTACTCCAGCAGCTTACCAGTTGGCTGTAGGCTACTCTACTAGCAGTTTTCCAAGTGGCTGTAGGCTACTCCACTAGCAGCTTGCCAGTTGGCTGTAGGCTACTCTACTAGCAGCTTACCAGTTGGCTGTAGGCTTCTCTACTAGCAGCTTGCCAGTTGGCTGTAGGCTACTCCACTAGCAGCTTACCAGTTGGCTGTAGGCTACTCTACTAGCAGCTTACCAGTTGGCTGTAGGCTACTCTACTAGCAGCTTACCAGTTGGCTTTAGGCTACTCCACTAGCAGCTTACCAGTTGGCTGTAGGCTACTCCACTAGCAGCTTACCAGTTGGCTGTAGGCTACTCTACTAGCAGCTTACCAGTTGGCTGTAGGCTTCTCTACTAGCAGCTTGCCAGTTGGCTGTAGGCTACTCCACTAGCATTTTGCCAGTTGGCTGTAGGCTACTCCACTAGCAGCTTACCAGTTGGCTGTAGGCTACTCCACTAGCAGTTTACCAGTTGGCTGTAGGCTACTCCACTAGCAGCTTACCAGTTGGCTGTAGGCTACTCTACTAGCAGCTTACCAGTTGGCTGTAGGCTACTCTACTAGCAGCTTACCAGTTGGCTTTAGGCTACTCCACTAGCAGCTTACCAGTTTGCTGTAGGCTACTCCACTAGCAGCTTACCAGTTGGCTGTAGGCTACTCCACTAGCAGTTTACCAGTTGGCTGTAGGCTACTCTACTAGCAGCTTACCAGTTGGCTGTAGGCTTCTCTACTAGCAGCTTGCCAGTTGGCTGTAGGCTACTCCACTAGCATTTTGCCAGTTGGCTGTAGGCTACTCCACTAGCATTTTGCCAGTTGGCTGTAGGCTACTCCACTAGCAGCTTACCAGTTGGCTGTAGGCTACTCTACTAGCAGCTTACCAGTTGGCTGTAGGCTACTCTACTAGCAGCTTACCAGTTGGCTTTAGGCTACTCCACTAGCAGCTTACCAGTTGGCTGTAGGCTACTCCACTAGCAGCTTACCAGTTGGCTGTAGGCTACTCTACTAGCAGCTTACCAGTTGGCTGTAGGCTTCTCTACTAGCAGCTTGCCAGTTGGCTGTAGGCTACTCCACTAGCATTTTGCCAGTTGGCTGTAGGCTACTCCACTAGCAGCTTACCAGTTGGCTGTAGGCTACTCTACTAGCAACTTACCAGTTGGCTGTAGGCTACTCTACTAGCAGCTTACCAGTTTGCTGTAGGCTACTCCACTAGCAGCTTACCAGTTGGCTGTAGGCTACTTCACTAGCAGTTTACCAGTTGGCTGTAGGCTACTCCACTAGCAACTTGCCAGTTGGCTGTAGGCTACTCCACTAGCAGCTTGCCAGTTGGCTGTAGGCTAATCCACTAGCAGCTTGCCAGTTGGCTGTAGGCTACTCTACTAGCAGTTTGCCAGTTGGCTGTAGGCTACTCTGCTAGCAGCTTGCCAGTTGGCTGTAGGCTACTCCACTAGCAGCTTACCAGTTGGCTGTAGGCTACTCCACTAGCAGCTTACCAGTTGGCTGTTGGCTACTCCACTAGCAGCTTGCCAGTTGGCTGTAGGCTACTCCACTAGCAGTTTACCAGTTGGCTGTAGGCTACTCCACTAGCAACTTGCCAGTTGGCTGTAGGCTACACTGCTAGCAGCTTACCAGTTGGCTGTAGGCTACACCACTAGCAGCTTACCAGTTGGCTGTAGGCTACTCCAGCAGCTTACCAGTTGGCTGTAGGCTACTCTACTAGCAGTTTTCCAAGTGGCTGTAGGCTACTCCACTAGCAGCTTGCCAGTTGGCTGTAGGCTACTCTACTAGCAGTTTACCACTTGGCTGTAGGCTACTCTACTAGCAGCTTGCCAGTTGGCTGTAGGCTACTCTACTAGCAGCTTACCAGTTGGCTGTAGGCTACTCCACTAGCAGCTTACCAGTTGGCTGTAGGCTACTCCACTAGCAGCTTACCAGTTGGCTGTAGGCTACTCCACTAGCAGCTTGCCAGTTGGCTGTAGGCTACTCCACTAGCAGCTTGCCAGTTGGCTGTAGGCTACTCTACTAGCAGCTTGCCAGTTGGCTGTAGGCTACTCTACTAGCAGCTTACCAGTTGGCTGTAGGCTACTCTACTAGCAGTTTTCCAAGTGGCTGTAGGCTACTCCACTAGCAGCTTGCCAGTTGGCTGTAGGCTACTCTACTAGCAGCTTGCCAGTTGGCTTTAGGCTACTCCACTAGCAGTTTACCAGTTGGCTGTAGGCTACTCTACTAGCAGCTTACCAGTTGGCTGTAGGCTTCTCTACTAGCAGCTTGCCAGTTGGCTGTAGGCTACTCCACTAGCATTTTGCCAGTTGGCTGTAGGCTACTCCACTAGCAGCTTACCAGTTGGCTGTAGGCTACTCTACTAGCAGTTTTCCAAGTGGCTGTAGGCTACTCCACTAGCAGCTTGCCAGTTGGCTGTAGGCTACTCTACTAGCAGTTTACCACTTGGCTGTAGGCTACTCTACTAGCAGCTTACCAGTTGGCTGTAGGCTACTCTACTAGCAGCTTGCCAGTTGGCTGTAGGCTACTCCACTAGCAGCTTGCCAGTTGGCTGTAGGCTACTCCACTAGCAGCTTGCCAGTTGGCTGTAGTCTACTCTACTAGCAGCTTGCCAGTTGGCTGTAGGCTACTCTACTAGCAGCTTACCAGTAGCAGCTTGCCAGTTGGCTGTAGGCTACTCTACTAGCAGCTTGCCAGTTGGCTGTAGGCTACTCTACTAGCAGCTTACCAGTTGGCTGTAGGCTACTCCACTAGCAGCTTACCAGTTGGCTGTAGGCTACTCCACTAGCAGCTTACCAGTTGGCTGTAGGCTACTCTACTAGCAGCTTGCCAGTTGGCTGTAGGCTACTCTACTAGCAGCTTGCCAGTTGGCTGTAGGCTACTCTACTAGCAGCTTACCAGTTGGCTGTAGGCTACTCGACTAGCAGCTTACCAGTTGGCTGTAGGCTACTCTACTAGCAGCTTACCAGTTGGCTGTAGGCTTCTCTACTAGCAGCTTGCCAGTTGGCTGTAGGCTACTCCACTAGCATTTTGCCAGTTGGCTGTAGGCTACTCCACTAGCAGCTTACCAGTTGGCTGTAGGGCTTCTCTACTAGCAGCTTACCAGTTGGCTGTAGGCTACTCTACTAGAAGCTTACCAGTTGGCTTTAGGCTACTCCACTAGCAGCTTACCAGTTGGCTGTAGGCTACTCCACTAGCAGCTTACCAGTTGGCTGTAGGCTACTCCACTAGCAGCTTGCCAGTTGGCTGTAGGCTACTCCACTAGCAGCTTGCCAGTTGGCTGTAGGCTAATCCACTAGCAGCTTGCCAGTTGGCTGTAGGCTACTCTACTAGCAGCTTGCCAGTTGGCTGTAGGCTACTCTACTAGCAGTTTGCCAGTTGGCTGTAGGCTACTCTGCTAGCAGCTTGCCAGTTGGCTGTAGGCTACTCCACTAGCAGCTTGCCAGTTGGCTGTAGGCTACTCCACTAGCAGTTTACCAGTTGGCTGTAGGCTACTCCACTAGCAACTTGCCAGTTGGCTGTAGGCTACTCCACTAGCAGCTTGCCAGTTGGCTGTAGGCTACTCTACTAGCAGTTTGCAAGTTGGCTGTAGGCTACACTGCTAGCAGCTTACCAGTTGGCTGTAGGCTACACCACTAGCATCTTACCAGTTGGCTGTAGGCTACTCCAGCAGCTTACCAGTTGGCTGTAGGCTACTCTACTAGCAGTTTTCCAAGTGGCTGTAGGCTACTCCACTAGCAGCTTGCCAGTTGGCTGTAGGCTACTCCACTAGCAGCTTGTCAGTTGGCTGTTAGGCTACTCTACTAGCAGCTTACCAGTCGGCTGTAGGCTACTCTACTAGCAGCTTACCAGTTGGCTGTAGGCTACTCTACTAGCAGCTTACCAGTTGGCTGTAGGCTACTCTACTAGCAGCTTACCAGTTGGCTGTAGGCTACTCTACTAGCAGCTTGCCAGTTGGCTGTAGGCTACTCCACTAGCAGCTTGCCAGTTGGCTGTAGGCTACTCCACTAGCAGCTTACCAGTTGGCTTTAGGCTACTCCACTAGCAGCTTACCAGTTGCCTGTAGGCTACTCCACTAGCAGCTTGCCAGTTGCCTGGAGGCTACTCCACTAGCAGCTTGCCAGTTGCCTGTAGGCTACTCCACTAGCAGCTTGCCAGTTGGCTGTAGGCTACTCTACTAGCAGTTTACCAGTTGGCTGTATGCTACTCCACTAGCAGCTTGCCAGTTGGCTGTAGGCTACTCCACTAGCATCTTGCCAGTTGGCTCCAGGCTACTCCACTAGCAGCTTACCAGTTGGCTGTAGGCTACTCCACTAGCAGCTTGCCAGTTGGCTGTAGGCTACTCCACTAGCAGCTTGCCAGTTGGCTGTAGGCTACTCCACTAGCAGCTTGCCAGTTGGCTGTAGGCTACTCCACTAGCAGCTTGCCAGTTGGCTGTAGGCTACTCTACTAGCAGCTTACCAGTTGGCTGTAGGCTACTCCACTAGCAGCTTGCCAGTTGGCTGTAGGCTACTCTACTAGCAGTTTACCAGTTGGCTGTAGGCTACTCCACTAGCAGCTTGCCAGTTGGCTGTAGGCTACTCCACTAGCATCTTGCCAGTTGGCTCCAGGCTACTCCACTAGCAGCTTACCAGTTGGCTGTAGGCTACTCCACTAGCAGCTTGCCAGTTGGCTGTAGGCTACTCCACTAGCAGCTTGCCAGTTGGCTGTAGGCTACTCCAGCAGCTTACCAGTTGGCTGTAGGCTACTCTACTAGCAGTTTTCCAAGTGGCTGTAGGCTACTCCACTAGCAGCTTGCCAGTTGGCTGTAGGCTACTCTACTAGCAGCTTACCAGTTGGCTGTAGGCTACTCCACTAGCAGCTTGCCAGTTGGCTGTAGGCTACTCCACTAGCAGCTTACCAGTTGGCTGTAGGCTACTCTACTAGCAGCTTACCAGTTGGCTGTAGGCTTCTCTACTAGCAGCTTGCCAGTTGGCTGTAGGCTACTCCACTAGCAGCTTGCCAGTTGGCTGTAGGCTACTCCACTAGCAGCTTGCCAGTTGGCTGTAGGCTACTCCACTAGCAGCTTGACAGTTGGCTGTAGGCTAATCCACTAGCAGCTTGCCAGTTGGCTGTAGGCTACTCTACTAGCAGCTTGCCAGTTGGCTGTAGGCTACTCTACTAGCAGTTTGCCAGTTGGCTGTAGGCTACTCTGCTAGCAGCTTGCCAGTTGGCTGTAGGCTACACTGCTAGCAGCTTACCAGTTGGCTGTAGGCTACTCCACTAACAGCTTACCAGTTGGCTGTAGGCTACTCTACTAGCAGTTTTCCAAGTGGCTGTAGGCTACTCCACTAGCAGCTTGCCAGTTGCCTGTAGAATACTCCACTAGCAGCTTGCCAGTTGCCTGTGGGCTACTCCACTAGCAGCTTGCCAGTTGGCTGTAGGCTACTCCACTAGCAGCTTGCCAGTTGGCTGTAGGCTACACACTAGCAGCTTGCCAGTTGGCTCTAGGCTACTCCACTAACAGCTTGCCACTTGGCTGTAGGCCACTCTACTAGCAGCTTGCCAGTTAGCTATAGGCTACTCTACTATCAGCTTGCCAGTTGGCTGTAGGCTACTCCACTAGCAGCTTGCCAGTTGGCTGTAGGCTACTCCACTAGCAGCTTGCCAGTTGGCTGTAGGCTACACACTAGCAGCTTGCCAGTTGGCTCTAGGCTACTCCACTAGAAGCTTGCCAGTTGGCTGTAGGCTACTCCACTAGAAGCTTGCCAGTTGGCTGTAGGGTACTCCACTAACAGCTTACCAGTTGGCTGTAGGCCACTCTACTAGCAGCTTGCCAGTTAGCTGTAGGCTACTCTACTATCAGCTTGCCAGTTGGCTGTGGGCTACTCCACTAGCAGCTTGCCAGTTGGCTGTAGGCTACTCCACTAGCAGCTTGCCAGTTGGCTGTAGGCTACACACTAGCAGCTTGCCAGTTGGCTGTAGGCTACTCCACTAGCAGCTTGCCAGTTGGCTGTAGGCTATTCCACTAGCAGCTTGCCAGTTGGCTGTAGGCTACTCCACTAGCAGCTTGCCAGTTGTCTGTAGGCTACTCCACTAGCAGCTTACCAGTTGGCTGTAGGCTTCTCTACTAGCAGCTTGCCAGTTGGTGTAGGCTACTCCACTAGCAGCTTGCCAGTTGGCTGTAGGCTACTCCACTAGCAGCTTGCCAGTTGGCTGTAGGCTACTCCACTAGCAGCTTGACAGTTGGCTGTAGGCTAATCCACTAGCAGCTTGACAGTTGGCTGTAGGCTAATCCACTAGCAGCTTGCCAGTTGGCTGTAGGCTACTCTACTAGCAGTTTGCCAGTTGGCTGTAGGCTACTCTGCTAGCAGCTTGCCAGTTGGCTGTAGGCTACACTGCTAGCAGCTTACCAGTTGGCTGTAGGCTACTCCAGCAGCTTACCAGTTGGCTGTAGGCTACTCTACTAGCAGTTTTCCAAGTGGCTGTAGGCTACTCTACTAGCAGCTTACCAGTTGGCTGT
Organism: Coregonus lavaretus; assembly: GCF_964263955.1. Taxonomy (NCBI): domain Eukaryota; kingdom Metazoa; phylum Chordata; class Actinopteri; order Salmoniformes; family Salmonidae; genus Coregonus; species Coregonus lavaretus. The sequence continues at coordinate 861,569 of NW_028162154.1, read as the reverse complement.
AGGCGACTCTACTAGCAGCTTACCAGTTGGCTATAGGCTACTCCACTAGCAGCTTGCCAGTTGCCTGTAGAATACTCCACTAGCAGCTTGCCAGTTGCCTGTAGGCTACTCCACTAGCAGCTTGCCAGTTGGCTGTAGGCTACTCCACTAGAAGCTTGCCAGTTGGCTGTAGGCTACTCCACTAACAGCTTACCAGTTGGCTGTAGGCCACTCTACTAGCAGCTTGCCAGTTAGCTGTAGGCTACTCTACTATCAGCTTGCCAGTTGGCTGTAGGCTACTCCACTAGCAGCTTACCAGTTGGCTGTAGGCTACTCTACTAGCAGCTTACCAGTTGGCTTTAGGCTACTCCACTAGCAGCTTACCAGTTGGCTGTAGGCTACTCCACTAGCAGCTTGCCAGTTGGCTGTAGGCTACTCCACTAGAAGCTTGCCAGTTGGCTGTAGGCTACTCCACTAACAGCTTACCAGTTGGCTGTAGGCCACTCTACTAGCAGCTTGCCAGTTAGCTGTAGGCTACTCTACTAGCAGCTTACCAGTTGGCTGTAGGCTACTCCACTAGCAGCTTGCCAGTTGGCTGTAGGCTACTCCACTAGCAGCTTGCCAGTTGGCTGTAGGCTACTCCACTAGCAGCTTGCCAGTTGGCTGTAGGCTACACACTAGCAGCTTGCCAGTTGGCTGTAGGCTAAGCAGCTTACCAGTTGGCTGTAGGCTACTCCACTAGCAGCTTGCCAGTTGGCTGTAGGCTATTCCACTAGCAGCTTGCCAGTTGGCTGTAGGCTACTCCACTAGCAGCTTGCCAGTTGGCTGTAGGCTACTCCACTAGCAGCTTACCAATTGGCTGTAGGCTACTCCAAAAGTAGCTTGCCAGTTGGCTGTAGGCTACTCCATTAGCAGCTTGCCAGTTGGCTGTAGGCTACTCCACTAGCAGCTTGCTAAAAACTGTAAGCAAGCTAGCCTTTTAGCTTCCCACAGATTTAGATGTGGATTAGTATTGTAGGTTACGGTCTTGCTGAAATGTGAGTTCCTCTCCCAGTGTCTGGTGTAAAGCAGACTGAAGCAGTCTTTCCTCTAGGATCTCCCGTTTCGTTTCATCCTGTAAAACTCCCCAGTCTTTGACGATGTCAAGCATTTCCTTACCGTGATGCAGCCATCACCATGCTTGAAAATAAGGAGGCAGTTACTCAGTGATGTTATGTTGGATTTGCCCCAAACTTAAGGCTTTGCATTTAGGCCCAAAAAGTGTATTCCATTTGCCCTGTTAATTTTTTTGCAGTATTACTTTAGTGCCTTGTTGCAAACAAGATCTGTAATATTTATATTCTCCTTTCACTCTGTCATTTAGGTCATTATTGTGTATAGTCACATGTACAGGGTTGCAGGTGGTCACTGTGGTCTAAGGCACTGCATCGCACTGCACTGCACAGCGTCGTCCAGGGTAGGGGAGGGAATGGCCGGCAGGGATGTAGCTCAGTTGGTAGAGCATGGCGTTTGCAACGGCAGGGTTGTGGGTTCGATTCCCATGGGGGGCCAGTATGAAAAACTAGTCACATGTACAGGGTTGCAGGTCATTATTGTGAATAGTCACATGTACAGGGTTAAAGGTGGTCATTATTGGGGATTATTGTGAATAGTCACATGTACAGGGTTGCAGGTAGTCATTATTGTGGATTATTGTGAATAGTCACATGTACAGGGTTGCAGGTGGTCACTGTGGTCTAAGGCACTGCATCGCACTGCACTGCACAGCGTCGTCCAGGGTAGGGGAGGGAATGGCCGGCAGGGATGTAGCTCAGTTGGTAGAGCATGGCGTTTGCAACGGCAGGGTGTGGGTTCGATTCCCATGGGGGGCCAGTATGAAAAACTAGTCACATGTACAGGGTTGCAGGTCATTATTGTGAATAGTCACATGTACAGGGTTGCAGGTAGTCATTATTGTGGATTATTGTGAATTGTCACATGTACAGGGTTGCAGGTAGTCATTATTGTGGATTATTGTGAATTGTCACATGTACAGGGTTGCAGGTGGTCATTATTGGGGATTATTGTGAATAGTCACATGTACAGGGTTAAAGGTGGTCATTATTGGGGATTATTGTGAACATCTTTGATGTGTCTGGGTGGCTTAATACACCATACACAACATCATTATTAACAGAGGAAGGGTTAGTCATTCATATCACACAATTACTATTTTAGTTATTGTTTTATATTTGTTTGTACAAATTTGTAGAATTTTGTTTTTACTTTCACATTATTTTGTGTAGATGAATTACGGAAAATTATAATCAAATCTATTTCAATCCTACTTTTTAAAGCAACAAAATGTGAAAAAAGTTATAGTGGGTGTAGACTTTCCATAGGAACTGTATAGCCTAATAATATTTAGGAAGTTAATTTCCTTGGGAAGATAACTGCCCGTGCTTCTCCGTCCATTCATATATAGACTACTCTATTTAATTGAGACCAAACGCTCACCTAATCTGGCACGCCCAACTAGGAGAGGCTGCCGAACTAGGAGAGGAGAGGCTGCCGAACTAGGAGAAGAGAGGTGAGGCTGCCGAACTAGGAGAGGAGAGGTGAGGCTGCCGAACTAGGAGAGGAGAGGTGAGGCTGCCGAACTAGGAGAGGAGAGGAGAGGTGTGGCTGCCGAACTAGGAGAGGAGAGGTGTGGCTGCCGAACCAGGAGAGGAGAGGAGAGGTGTGGCTGCCGAACTAGGAGAGGAGAGGAGTGGCTGCCGAACTAGGAGAGGAGAGGAGAGGTGTGGCTGCCGAACTAGGAGAGGAGAGGTGTGGCTGCCGAACTAGGAGAGTAGAGGAGAGGTGTGGCTGCCGAACTAGGAGAGGAGAGGTGTGGCTGCCGAACTAGGAGAGTAGAGGAGAGGTGTGGCTGCCGAACTAGGAGAGGAGAGGTGTGGCTGCCGAACTAGGAGCAGCAAGAAAGATGAGTGGTCCGTTGCACTGTCTCTTGACCTACGTTTTGCACATAGGATATAGCCTGTCTTTTAGGAGCGGGAATATTTTCAGTCAGAGACAAATAAATGGATAATTAATATATATTGAGAAGGAGATGCGTTGGTTGAGCGTCCCCAACTTCTTTCTATTAACAGACACTGTAGTAACCTATAGCCTAATTATATTTAAGTGAATTTCCTTGGAAAGATAACTGCCACGTGATTTATTCGCCCATTCATAGGTAGCCTTGTAGGCTAGTGTGTGAATAATTTGACAGAGGTGCTTTTAGTACAATAGCTAGGCTAACGCATACACAGCAGAAAGACACCGTTTCCAAATAATCTGCGGGACAAGTATATTTATCACAATGTTTTCTGTCTGACCGCCCTCAACATGAAAAATACGGACCGCGCTGCAATGATCTCTGTCGGAGCCCGCAGCCCTCCTCCAAACATCTTTGTTGTACCATTTGAAAGTGGAAAGAAATATATACAGTACCAGTCAAAAGTTTGGACACACCTACTCATTCAAGGATTTTTCTTTATTTTTAATATTTTTTACATTGTAGAATAATAGTGAAGACATCTAAACTATGAAATAACATATATTTTATATTTGAGGTTCTTCAAATAGCCACCCTTTGCCTTGATGACAGCTTTGCACACTCTTGGCATTCTCTCAACCATCTTCATGAGGTAGTCACCTGGAATATATTTTGATTAGTTTAACACTTTGTTGGTTACAACATGATTCCATATGTGTTATTTCATAGTTTTGATGTCTTCATTATTATTCTACAATGTAGAAAATAGTACAAATAAAATAAAACCTTTGGAGTAGGTGTCCAAACTTTTGACTGGTACTGGATGTTATTACATTTTAGTACATTTGTCAGCCAAAACATGACACCCACCCTTTTTTTCATGTGTTCTATCGCAAACTGTCATAAACATAAAGCTTTCCAACGTAGCATCAACTATCCAATCAAAGCCACATTGACAATTTGAAATTAGCACATCAATTACAAAACATTACAATTTAATAAATGTAAATCCCACTTTGTAACGTAACAAAATGTGAAAAAGGTTCAAGGGAGTGCAGACATTCTAAAGGCAATGTATTATATTAGGTTAACATTTCAAAATAGTCTGATGCATATCCTGAAGATCAGATCAAATAGCCTGTAGATCAGATCAAGGAACGCTGTCTATACTTCCATCCCTTTTGTTATTGGCTGATTCCATCGCCAGCAATGCCCAAAAATATTCTTGGAATTCTCACATAGAAACGTAATTGGGGTCTAAAATAAAAATAAGCTAAATCAATTTGCCCTTTTTCCCGATAGGGAATGTCCTATTGGTCTGAAGTGTAAGATATTGGTTTCTCCCGTGGGAGCCCCAGGTTCATATTGTGCGTGTTACATACAGTTACAATATTTGAGCGCTGCAAATCTGCGTAGCAAGCAAACAGACAATGTGTATTATTTTTAACATGCTGTGAAAGTGGTACTCACTTTTAGGAATGGGTAATCGTTTACAAGTTGCAAGCTATATCATAAACCCATCGTTGAAAACCACATTTTTCATCTTCTGTGGTTTGGTAACTTCCTGTTGTTCAACGGACCGGAATGAAGAAGCAGAGTTTGGGAAAAAATGTATTTGGTGTCCATTAAGTCTTAAACAGCAAGGGGGCATTGTTTCCACTCCGTTGTGGCCGTCCCCATTTAAATGCAAGACTTCATCATACCATTGTTGTGTTGTTTTACCCTTAGTGTACTAACTTGAACTCCACTACCCTCTTTTGGGGATTTACAGGAAACACCTATCCCACCCCCCTCCTCCCTCTCCCTCCAACCCTCCTACCCCCTCCCCCTCTTTGGCCCAGGTCGTGCCTCTCCTGGTAACTTACTGCTGGGTCTGAAGAGGGTGTCTGTGCTGCTGGTCGACTGCAGGAAAACACCGGGACAGAGTGGGTTTATGCTCTTAGATACATTTATTAAAATGTAGACTCATTAGAAGCACTCCTACCCCATTGGTTACATTGATGATTTTAACCCATCCAAAATGCTCAAATCTGATCACAAGAGTTGGAAAGCTGGGCCTTGAACTAACTTCGATATGAAGAAGGAACCCTAACTGTCTGTCTTTGTTTCACAGGGGACAGCCCTAACCGTCGCTCTCTCAGTAGAAGGGGCTTATCATCTGGGGAGGCTAACCAACATCATGATGCTGATGAGGCAGAGAAGAGTCTCTCCAGATCAGAACACCTCAAGAAACACCAGCAGAGACTTACAGGGAAGAAACCTCACTGCTGCTTTGACTGTGGAAAGAGTTGCACCTCTTCAACAAATCTTAATACACACAAGAGAATACACACAGGAGAGAAACCTTATAGCTGTGATCAGTGTGGGAAGAGATTCACTCACTCAGGAAACCTGGCTTTACACAAGAGAATACACACAGGAGAGAAACATTTTAGCTGTGATCAATGTGGGAAGAGATTCTCTGGTTCAGGAAACCTGGTTGAACACAAGAGAATACACACAGGAGAGAAGCCTTACCACTGCTCAGACTGTGGAATGAGCTTAACCACTTCAAAAGGACTTCTAGTACACCAGAGAACACACACAGGAGAGAAACCTTATAGCTGTGATCAATGTGGGAAGAGATTCTCTCATTCAGGAAGCCTGGCTTTACACCAGAGAACACACACAGGAGAGAAGCCTTTTGGTTGTGATCAGTGTGGGAAGAGATTCACTCGGTCAGGACACCTGGTTGAACACAAGAGAATACACACAGGAGAGAAGCCTTACCACTGCTCAGACTGTGGAATGAGCTTAACCACTTCACGTGGACTTGTACTACACAGGAGAATACACACAGGAGAGAAGCCTTTTGGTTGTGTTCAGTGTGGGAAGAGATTCACTCGGTCAGGACACCTGGTTGAACACCAGAGAACACACACAGGAGAGAAGCCTTTTGGTTGTGATCAGTGTGGGAAGAGATTCACTAAGTCAGGAAACCTGGCTGTACACAGGAGAATACACACAGGAGAGAAGCCTTACCACTGCTCAGACTGTGGGCTGAGTTGTACTACTTCAGGGGATTTAAAAGTTCACCAGCGAACACACACTGGAGAGAAACCTTATAGCTGTGATCAGTGTGGGAAGAGATTCACTTGGTCAGGAAGCCTGGCTTTACACAAGAGAATACACACAGGAGAGAAGCCTTTTGGTTGTGATCAGTGTGGGAAGAGATTCACTCGGTCAGGAAGCCTGGCTTTACACAAGAGAATACACACAGGAGAGAAGCCTTTTGGTTGTGATCAATGTGGGAAGATATTCTCTCATTCAGGACACCTGGTTGAACACCAGAGAACACACACAGGAGAGAAGCCTTTTGGTTGTGATCAGTGTGGGAAGAGATTCACTCAGTCAGGAAGCCTGGCTGTACACAAGAGAATACACACAGGAGAGAAGCCTTTTGGTTGTGATCAATGTGGGAAGATTTTCACTCAGTCAGGACACCTGGCTGGACACAAGAGAAAACACCACACTGTTGGGTAACCTTTCCACTTTTGTTAGCTCAATCCAGTTAATGGTAGACTAGTGTACACACACCGGAGAGAAGCCCTACAGGGTGAGTTTTGCCACCTCAAGCTTTCTTAATGTGGCCTTCCTTAGTGTAATTTGATGTACTGTCAACAAGGGGTCCACCCTCTGAAAACTTTAAATAACTATCCATTATTTCCAGATTTCTATGAATTGCAATGTGAGTGAAATAGTCTGTGTTTGAATGGTGTGGGCGTACGTATGCCAACAACAGAATGGTGTGGGTGTTTCCCAACAACAGGATTGGTCAGCTCAGAGAAAGCAGGGCTGTAGCTCCTCCCCGTCTCTCTGCAAGTCTATCGTTAGGGTTAAGGCAAGGGTCCGTTTAACATGTTGACTAGTTGGGATGTGGTCAGAAAAGTCCCTTAAGTCGCTGCCGTCCCACAGTCTGTTGACAGATGCTATGATACCAGTTAAGTCTGTTCACCAGAGATTACAGAAATGTTGGCAGGTAGATTTATTTGGTTTGCTTAGCGAGCAAGCTAGAGGGATCTGAAGACTGATAACTATGTCTGAGGACAATTCACCATCCTCATGATCAACCCTGTCTACCAGCCAACTCACCATGATCAACCCTGTCTACCATCCAACTCACCATCACCATGATCAACCCTGTCTACCAGCCAACTCACCATGATCAACCCCGTCTACCATCCAACTCACCTTATTTTGAAATGACATGATATTGTTTGGCAGAATGAACACAGTGTAGTGAATATTTTCCCAAACTGCGTTACCCACTCCCGTCAGCAGATGACGATGTGAGTCTTTCAAGAGCTGTTTCCTCCAGTGGACAGGACGCTTTTTCAACACGGACTCATCAGCCGCCTCGGTAGCTTGCTAGCAAACAAACAAACCACAAAGTTTGCTGCTTCAGTGTTTTTAGATATTTTTCTCAGATGTTACTATGGTATACTGAAGTATAATTACAAGCATTCCATAAGTGTCAAAGGCTTTTATTGACAATTACATTAAATTATGCAATGAGTTAATATTTCCATTGTTGACCCTTCTATTTCAAGACCTCTGCAATGGCATGCTGTCAATTAACTTCTGGGCCACATCCTGACTGATGGCAGCCCATTCTTGCCTAATCAATGCTTGGAGTTTGTCAGAATTGGTGGGTTTTTGTTTGTCCACCTGCCTCTTGAGGATTGACCACAAGTTCTCAATGGGATTAAGGTCTGGGGGGTTTCCTGGCCCATGGACCCAACATTTCGATGTTTTGTTCCCTGAGCCACTTAGTTATCACTTTTGCCTTATGGCAAGGTGCTCCATCATGCTGGAAAAGGCATTGGTCGTCACCAAACTGTTCTTGGATGGTTGGGAGAAATTGCTCTCTGAGGATGTGTTGGTACCATTCTTTATTCATGGCTGTGTTCTTAGGCAAAATTGTGAGTGAGCCCACTCCCTTGGCTGAGAAGCAACCCCACACACGAATGGTCTCAGGATGCTTTACTGTTGGCATGACACAGGACTGATGGTAGCGCTCACCTTGTCTTCTCCGGACAAGCTTTTTTCCGGATGCCCCAAACAATCGGAAAGGGGATTCATCAGAGAAAATTACTTTACCCCAGTCCTCAGCAGTTAAATCCCTGTACCTTTTGCAGAATAGCAGTCCATCCCTGATGTTTTTCCTGGAGAGAAGTGGCTTCCTCGCTGCCCTTCTTGACACCAGGCCATCCTCCAAAAGCCTTTGCCTCACTGTGCGTGCAGATGCACTCACACCTGCCTGCTGCTATTCCTGAGCAAGCTCTGCACTGGTGGTGCCCCGATCCCGCAGCTGAATCAACTTTAGGAGACGGTCCTGGCGGTTGCTGGACGTTCTTGGGCGCCCTGAAGCCTCCTTCACAACAATTGAACCTCTCTCCTTGAAGTTCTTGATGATCCGATAAATGGTTGATTTAGGTGCAATCTTACTAGCAGCAATATCCTTGCCTGTGAAGCCCTTTTTGTGCAAAGCAATGATGACGGCACGTGTTTCCTTGCAGGTAATCATGGTTAACAGAGGAAGAACAATGATTTCAAGCACCACCCTCCTTTTAAAGCTTCCAGTCTGTTATTCTAACTCAATCAGCATGACAGGGTGATCTCCAGCCTCGTCCTCGTCAACACTCTCACCTGTGTTAACGAGATAATCACTGACATGATGTCAGCTGGTCCTTTTGTGGCAGGGCTGAAATGCTTTGGAAATGTTTTTGGGGGATTAAGTTCAGTTTCATGGCAAAGAGGGACTTTGCAATTAATTGCAATTCATCTGATCACTCTTCATAACATTCTGGAGTATATGCAAATTGCCATCATAAGAACTGAGGCAGCAGACTTTGTGAAAATTAATATTTGTGTCATTCTCAAAACTTTTGACCACGACTGTATATTAACAGCAAGGTTTTAAACACAGTCTGTGTGCTTACTAGTTATTACATGTCATATACAGTTGAAGTCGGAAGTTTACATAGACTTAGGTTGGAGTCATTAAAACTCGTTTTTCAACCACTGCACAAATTTCTTGTTAACAAACTTTAGTTTTGGCAAGTCGGTTAGGACATCTACTTTGTGCATGACAACACTTCTTTACAAACTGATTATTTCACGTATAATTCACTACATCACAATTCCAGTGGGTCAGAAGTTACATACACTTAGTTGACTGTGCCTTTAAACAGCTTGGAAAATTCCAAAAAATGATGTCATGGCTTTAGAAGCTTCTGATAGGCTAATTGACATAATTTGAGTCAATTGGAGGTGTACCTGTGGATGTATTTCCAGGCCTACCTTCAAACTCAGTGCCTCTTTGCTTGACATCATGGGAAAATTAAAAGAAATCAGCCAAGACCTCAGAAAAAAAATGGTAGACCTCTACAAGTCTGGTTCATCCTTAGGAGCAATTTCCAAACGCCTGAAGGTACCACGTTAATCTGTACAAACAATAGTACGCAAGTATAAACACCATGGGACCACGCAGCCGTCATACCGCTCAGGAAGGAGACGCGTTCTGTCTCAAAGAGATGAACATACTTTGGTGCGAAATGTGCAAATCAATCCCAGAAAAACAGCAAAGGACCTTGTGAAGATGCTGGAGGAAACGGGTACAAAAGTATCTATATCCACAGTAAAACGAGTCCTATATCAACATAACCTGAAAGGCCGCTCGGCAAGGAAGAAGCCACTGCTCCAAAACAGTCATAAAAAAGCCAGACTACGGTTTGCAACTGCACATAGGGACAAAGATCGTACTTTTTGGAGAAATGTCCTCTGGTCTGATGAAACAAAAATAGAACTGTTTGGCCATAATGACCATTGTTATGTTTGGAGGAAAAAGGGGGTAGGGGGTGGGTGGGGGGGTCGCTTGCAAGCCGATGAACACCAACCCAACTGTGAAGCACGGGGGTGGCAGCATCATGCTGTGGGGGTGATTGGCTGAAGGAGGGACTGGTGCACGTCACAAAATAGATGGCATCATGCGGAAGGAAAATTGTGGATATATTAAAGCAACATCTCAAGACATCAGTCAGGAAGTTAAAGCTTGGTCGCAAATAGGTCTTCCAAATGGACAATGACCCCAAGCATACTTCCAAAGTTGTGGCAAAATGGCTTAAGGACAACAAAGTCAAGGAATTTGAGTGGCCATCACAAAGCCCTGACCTCAATCCTATAGAACATTTGTGGGCAGAACTGAAAAAGCATTTTGTGTATATTATAATAATAATATGGCATTTAGCAGACGCTTTTATCCAAAGCGACTTAGTCATGTGCGCATAAATGTTTACGTATGGGTGGTCCCGGGGAACGAACCCACTACCCTGGCGTTACAAGCGCCATGCTCTACCAATTGAGCTACAGAGGACCACTATTAACAGCAGGGTTATAAACACACAGTCTGTGTGCTTACTAGTCATATATATATGTTGTTATTCAGTTAGCTTGTTAAGATAATTAGCATTAGCGTAGTGCTAGGCTAACTAGCTAGCCAACTAACGTCCACAACCATGAGCTCAATAAGCTACTCGCCCCGTACAAAAGAAGATGTGTGCTGGTTGGAGAAAGAAGCTCTGGGGCTGAACATTGTCGTGAAAGAGGAGGAGGGGGAGATGACTGTCACAGTGAAAGAGGAGAAGGAGGGTGAAGATGGATATCCGATTAACAGCAGTGAGTTTTGTCTTGGGGAGGGGCAGAAAGCTCTGATTAGAGAAAAGGCCTGCAGTGTCACTGGCCTTTTTAACTATCCCAAAGCCTAGGACCAAGAGGCATGGAGAGGCAGCCTTTAGTTACTATGCCTCCCAGCCTCTGGAATAGCCAGAGAACCTGAGGGGGAACGAAACTGTGGCATTTTTAAAAATAGATCTTAAAACACACCTTTTTAGTGGTGCTTTTCCTCAGGGTGCTTTTTAGTCGTGCAGATTTTATTGTAATTCTTTAGTTTTTTATCCTCTTATATTTGTGTAGTAAATATTTAGTTTCATTTTAATTGTTTTTATTAGTTTTTTTCCTGTGAAACACATTGTGTTCAATTCCATGTCTGAAATGTGCTGTATAAATAAAGCTTGATTTGATTCTCTATGGTGTTATTAGATCCCTAATATTTTAGTTAGGCCTATAAGGTAAGAGAGACTGATATGATTGAAATATCTATGGTGTTATTGAATTTAAACAACGAGGCACTCAACCCCGTGGATTATTGTGAACAACTAATAGCTGTTCTCTAACATGAGGTGAAGAGGAGTGAATAACACTCAAATAAGAGCTGTTCTCTAACATGATGTGAAGAGGAGTGAATAACACACAACTAAGAGCTGTTCTCTAACATGATGTGAAGAGGAGTGAATAACACAACTAAGAGCTGTTCTCTAACATGAGGTGAAGAGGAGTGAATAACACAACTAAGAGCTGTTCGTATTGGAGATTTTTAGTTACTACTTAGACAACGTAACAAACCAATTATATGATTTATAAAAATTTTGTAGAATGAAACGCCTATATGCCCTAAATAGCCGCTAAATACTGTATATACAGTGCCTTCAGAAAGTATTTATACCCCTTCCACTTTTTCACATTTTGTTGTTACAACCCTGAATTTAAAATTGATTAAATTGAGATTCATTTAGTCACTGGCATACACACAATACCCCAAAATGTCAAAGTGGAATCATGTTTTTCGAACAAATTAATAAAAAATGAAAAGCAGAAATGTCTTGAGTTAATAAGAATTCAACCTATTTGTTATGACAAGCCTAAGAAAGTTCATGAGTAAAAATCTTCTCAACAAGTCACATAATAAGTTGCATGGACTCACTCTGTGTGCAATAATAGTGTTTAACATGATTTTTGAATGACTACCTCATCTCCGTACCCCAGACATACTGTACAATTATCTGTAATGTCTCTCAGTCGAGCAGTGAATTTCAAACACAGATTCAACCACAAAGACCAGGTAAGTTTTCCAATGCCTCGCAAAGAAGGGCACCTATGGGTAGACGACATTGAATATTCCTTCATTCATTACACTTTGGATGGTGTATCAATATACCCAGCCTCTACAAAGATAGAGACATCCTTCCTAACTCAGTTGCCGGAGAGGAAGGAAACCGCTCAGGGATTTCACCATGAGGCTAATGCTGACTTTTAAACAGTTACAGAGTTTATTGGCTGTGATAGGAGAAAACTGAGAATGGATCAACAACATTGTAGTTACTCCACAATACTAACCTAAATAACAGAGTGAAAAGAAGGAAGCCTGTACAGAATAAAGCTTTTCCAAAACATGCATCCTGTTTGCAACAAGGAACTAAAGTAATAATGCAAAAAAATTTGGCAAAGCAATTTACTTTTTGTCCTGAATACAAAGTGTTATGTTAGGGCACATCCAATCCAACACATTTCTGAGTACCACTCTTGAAATGTCCAAGCTTAGCTGTGGCTGCATCATGTTATGGGTATGCTTGTAATCGTTAAGGACTGGGGAGTTTTTCAGGATAAAAATAAATGGAATGAAGCTAAGCACAGGCAAAATCCTAGAGGAAATCCTGGTTCAGTCTGTTTTCCACCAGACATTGTGAGATGCATTCACCTTTCAGCAGGACAATAACCTAAAACACAAGGACAAATATATGCTGGAGTTGCTTAGCAAGAAGGTAATGAATGTTCCTGAGTGGCCAAATTACAGTTTTGACTTAAATCTACTTGATAATCTATGGCAAGACCTGAGAATGGTTGTCTAGCAGTGGAGGCTCCTCTGAGTAGGAAAGGGATGAGAGCATCCTCCTCAGTAAATTTCATAAAAATAAAAATGGTAAAACATTGAAGAAGTTATCCTTTTTAGATAAAACTATACTCAACATATTCACCTGTCACCAAATAATTGATTAAAACACACTATTTTGCAATGAAGGTCTACAGTAGCCTCAACAGCACTCTGTACGATAGCACAACTCCCTTCCATAGACTTACACAGTAATTATGACAACTTCCGGAGGACGTCCTCCAACCTATCAGAGCTCTTGCAGCATGAACTGACATGTTGTCCACCCAATCAAAGGATCAGATAATTCATCTAGTACTGAAAGCACAAGCTAAAGCTAGCTAGCTAGCACTGCAGTGCGTAAAATGTGGTGAGTGGTTGACTCAAAGAGAGAGAAAGACAATAGTTTAGCAGTTTTCAACAAACTAATTTATTCAAAAATGAAGGAAGAGAGAGAGAATTCATCATTTCTTTTCACTTTCAGTTTCACTTACTTAGCTAGCAAATGCAGCTGGCTAGTTTAGTTACTCAAACACCCTGCACCAACAGAGGGATGCTATGTTAGCTAGCTGGCTAGTTTAGTTACTCAAACACCCTGCTCCAACAGAGGGATGCTATGTTAGCTAGCTGGCTAGTTTAGTTACTCAAACACCCTGCTCCAACAGAGGGATGCTATGTTAGCTAGCTGGCTAGTTTAGTTACTCAAACACCCGGCTCAAACATATAAACATATCTGAATTTGTCCATTAGAAACTCTTGTTTGCAACTGTTGGACAAATGATTACACCCTAGATAAGCTAATTGCAGGCAAGAGTGTGCACGGCGGTATTGAATGTGTCACTGTCCGTATGTCACCTACGTTGTAAACTTTCATTCATAGACTAGGTTGTAGCAACCTCATGATGGGTATAGGGAAAATTTGAGTATCATATAGTAGCCTAAACCTATCGATGTTACATTGAACTGGCTGAATGGAATATGAATGTCAGACATCCAACATGCTGTAATAGAAATGAGGCCATGCTCATTAAAAAATAAATAATGGTCCTCCCTCATCTTAAACGGCACTTACGGCCACTGTTGTCTAGCAATGATCAACAACCAATTTGACGGAGCTTGAAGAATTTGTAAAATAACAATGGGGAAATGTTGCACAATCCAGGTTTAGAAAACTCTTAGAGACTTACCCAGAAAGACTCAGCTGTAACCGCTGCTAAAAGGTGCTTCTATAAAGTATTGACTCGGGTGTGAATACTTACACTACCGGTCAAAGGTTTTAGAACACCTACTCATTCAAGGGTTTTTCTTTATTTGGACTATTTTCTACATTGTAGACTAATAGTGAAGACATCAAAACTATGAAATAACACATATGGAATCATGTAGTAACCAAAAAAGTGTTAAACAATTCAAAACATGTTTTATATTTGAGATTCTTCAAATAGCCACCCTTTGCCTTGATGACAGCTTTGCACACTCTTGCCATTCTGTCTACCAGCTTCACCTGGAATGCTTTTCCAACAGTCTTGAAGGAGTTCCCACATATGCTGAGCACTTGTTGGCTGCTTTTCCTTCACTCTGCGGTTCGACTCATCCCAAACCATCTCAATTTAGTTTAGGTCGGGGGATTATGGAGGCCAGGTCATCTGATGCAGCACTACATCACTCTCCTTCTTGGTAACATAGCCCTTACACAGCCTGGAGGTGTGTTGGGTCATTGTCCTGTTGAAAAACAAATGATAGTCCCACTAAGCCCAAACCAGATGGGATGGCGTATCGCTGCAGAATTCTGTGGTAGCAATGCTGGTTAAGTGTGCCTTGAAATCTAAATAAATAGAGACAGTGTCACCAGCAAAGCACCCCCACACCATACCACCTCCTCCTCCATGCTCTACGGTGGAAAATACACATGGTGAAATTTTCCAGAGTGACTGACCTTCATGTCTTAAAGTAATGATGGACTGTTGTTTCTCTTTGCTTATTTGAGCTGTTCTTGCCATAATATGGACTTGGTATTTTACTAAATATGGCTATCTTCTGTATACCCCCTTTACCTTGTCACAACACAACTGATTGGCTCAAACTCATTAAGAAGGAAATAAATTCCACAAATTAACTTTTAAGAAGGCACACCTGTTAATTGAAATGCATTACAGGTGACCACCTCATGAAGCTGGTTGAGACAATGTCAAGAGTGTGCAAAGCTGTCATCAAGGCAAAGGGTGGCTACTTTGAAGAATCTCAAATATAAAATATATTTTGATTTGTTTTGATTTTTGGACCCCAGGAAGAGTAGCTGTTGCCTTGGCAGGAACTAACGGGGGATCCCTAATAAATACAAATACAAACACTTTTTTGGTTACTACATCATTCCATATGTGTTATTTCATAGTTTTCATGTCTTCACTATTATTCTACAATGTAGAACATAGTAAAAATAAAGAAAAACCCTTGAATGAGTAGGTGTTCTAAAACATTTGACCGGTAGTGTATGTAAATTAGATAAATGAGATATTTCTGTATTTAATTTCAATAGATTTGCAAACATTTCTAACAACATGTTTTCACTTTGTCATTATGGGGTATTGTGTAAGGGGGAAAAAACTATTTCATTCATTTTGAATTCAGGCTGTAATACAACAAAATGTGGAATAAGTCAAGGGGTATGAATCCATTCTGAAGGCACAGTAGCTATAGATAGTACACTGAATAATGAAACAATCCCTAGTAAGCTAATGTTTCGAGGGCGTGCTGACAGTATTATTTGGCATTAATAGACTGGTTTTAAGCACAGCAGCGTTCTATCCAAGCTGGGAGAGAGCACGAGGAGGGTTCATGTCATGCAGGTTCAGGTAGCAGCTACAGGACAGTTGTATATTATTTTAAAAATCAATTGGTAGCTGATTAGTATGCATGGATAATTTATTTTAAAATCTGCAATGTTTGAATGTCCAGTTTTAATTACTGAACAAGTAATGCCATTATTGCCACTAGCCAGCGGTCTAAAAAAATTGCATCACTGCGACACCGTGTATAGACTTCGTGAAATGTTAGACTTAACATGAGAAAATGACGACCAAATAGAGGCCTACCAATAAACCTTTATCCATTAGCTAAAGCAAAGCTTTACATGCTCTTGCACCACAGGAACCCTATCATCGATTAATTAGGCATGAAGCCGCATAGCACGATGTACAGCGATCGGTTTGTGAGTGGATATCTGGCTGAAACATTCGATTTTATTTTAATATTAGGGAGAGGCCCAAAGTCCAATCTTGTGGTGTCCAGAGAAACTGCGTTAACTTTAGAAAATGAGCTACTAAAAGCAGAAGGCTTCCTACGACTGGAGTATTATTTGTATGTTGGCCGAATCCCAACGTTTCAGTTGAACGGAAGTGAAGGCGGAGCCTGGCTCTTTTCTCTTGTGACTTTACGCTCCGTGCAGAGTAGAACACCAGACAACATGATTGAACAAAGGAGGAATGTTAAAATGATATCGGACGGTAACTTTTGAAAATGAGCTAAACAGAAGCCTACTGCTGGAGTATTATTTGTATGTTGGCGGATGTCCTATTTTTCAGTCGAACAGAAGCGAAGGTGGAGTCACATGTTCTCTATTCTCCATTTTGTCTTGTGTTGTGACTTTAGGCAGAGAGTCACATGTTGAAATATAACGTCTCGGTCCTCTACCTCCCTGATCTAAAAGGTCCGTAGACTACAGATAAACGTTGTTATCTAGTTAACTTCGCCTGAACTCTGCAATCAACCATAAACACACGTTTCTACAATGAATCAGGTGAGTTTAGATGACTTTAAACATCTGTATAACGGGTCTTTGTAGCCTACTTCCTGCTTTTACACTGCACGCATTTAATGGTCCTTAACTTTTGGAAAATCATTTGTGTAGTTTAGCTGGTTACTCGTAGCCAGGCCCGGTGGCAGGATGAACATGGCAAGGGGGCATCAGAAATGTCTAAGGGGGCACAACTATTTTGGCTTGCTGATAACACAGGATGGATAATAATCGATAATACATTTACACACAATGTATTTGCAGCCACGCACGGCTGTCTTGCAGCAAGAATACAGGCTACTGCACCGCTTTACAAACATGGACAATTCATAAATAGCAAGTCATGACAACCCTACACAGCTACATGCACAATACCCAACAATCCAATGCAAAACAGTTGCTAATTACCGTAATAACACTTCCTAATGCCAATAAAATACATTTCCAATCGCGGAAAGCAAACAATTTACAATGCATTACCAACGACTTAACGGTACCAAGCTGTCTTCCCACTAGAGTGTCATACTACGCTACATATGATAACAGAACATTACTATTCCATAGCTACGAGTTGTTTATTTTAAAATTTAGTAGATGCTCTTATCCAGAGCGACTTACAGTTAGTGAGTTCATACATTTCATAGTGCCCCCCCGTGGGAATCGAACCCACATCACTGGTGTTGCAAGCTCCATGCCCTACCAATTGAGCTACACGGGGCAACACTATAGCTACATCGTTACTCAACCATTGATCAAATGCCAGTTGAATCAGCTGTGCTTTCCTCCTGTGCAACTAAGCTTCTTGGTCTTCATTGTGCTGCTTGCTTGGTGGTGCTCCTTGCTTAGTGGTGTTGCAGACTCTGGGGCCTTTCAGAACAGGTGTGTATATATACTGAGATCATGTGACACTTAGATTGCACACAGGTGGACTTTATTTAACTAATGATGTGACTTCTGAAGGTAATTGGGTGCACCATATCTTATTTAGGGATTTCATAGCAAAGGGGGTCTCATCATCACAGTAGACTGCTGTTAGAGGCCCGGAGTATCTCTCCAAAATGCTCTGCGTCTCCAGATCGGGCGATTTCAGTCTGTAGAAACTGGCGTGAGACAGTAAACTCAGCTTCCACAAAATCTCCTGAGATTAAGTCCAGCAGTAGTTTCACTTTTTCCACATCCATAAATGTTTCATTCTCTGGGTGCAAGGCACACAGGGCCTCAACGAGTTGGCTGTTTCGTTCATTAAATCTTGCTGACATTTCTCCCAGTACAGCATCCAGAGTGCTGAAAAACAGTCTGTTACACTCCCTCTCATTGTCCTCTTCTAGCTGGCCCATTGTTGTTTCCACCACATATTCTTTCAGATTACTACTCACTACTCTTTGCCGTTTGCTTGGAGCGGGGGTGTCCAAGTGTGCTTGAATTTCTCCCATAACTCATCAAACTGCATCTGCCTTGCAGGAATATTCCTGTCACCCTCTGCCTTTGAACCACGCGCCCGTTTTCTCCCACAGTACAGGCGGGTTGGGTATTTCCCCAGACAAACCTGCGCTGGCTCCTCATTACCGAGGTCGTCAGGCACTAACGGAGGCGTCGGTGCTTGTAATATACTGTCGGTGCTGCTGCTAGGTTCGGTCTTGGCGGCTGCAGGCCCCTCCTCGGGTTGGTTACCTCCTATGTCACCAGGCTGCAAGACGGTTGCTCAGGTGCCTTTGCTGCTGGTCTTGGCCTCTGTGGCAGGCTTAACCCCTCCGCTTTGATCCGATGCTGCCATTGTGCCCTGTCGAAGCCACTTTCTAATATCCATCATACTATCAGCTACCTACCTAATTGTTATCATTAGCTAAATTCCATCCAGCTGCTCCGGTGAATGTTTTTTTGTTTCTTCGTAGTATCCTAAGAACACAGCCAAGACAATGCAGGAGTCAAGACAAGTCTCTGAATGTCCTTGAATGGCCCAGCCAGAGCCGGACTTGAACCTGATCTAATATCTCTGGAGAAACCTGACAATAGCTGTGCAGCAACAGGCCCCATCCAACCCGACAGAGCTTGAGAAACTCCCCAAATACAGGTGTGCCATGCTTGTAGCGTCATACCCAAGAATACTCTAGGCTGTAATCGCTCTCAAAGGTACTTCAACAAAGTACTGAGTAAAGGGTCTGAATAATTATGTAAATGTACATTTTTCAATTTGTTTAATTTTTTTATACATTTGCAAACGGTTCTAAAAACCTGTTTTCACTTTGTCATTATGGGGTATTTGTGTGTAGAGATGTTTTTTTTTATTTTTTTACATCCATTTTAGAATAAGGCTGTAACATAACAATGTGGAAAAAAAGTCAAGGGGTCTGCATACTGTGAGTGCACTGCATGTCCAATGCATTCTCTCCAATAACATACAGAACAATGGAAGCTTTCAATTAGTCATCATCTCCCCCTGCTCTACTGGCATGTTGGTAGATATGGAATCTCTGCTTGAAACATTTCCAATTGTCGGTTAGATTGCCTTTTAACTGCGTAGGAGTAGAAGGACTAAGCCTATCCATGACAGGAAACACTCGGGGAACAGGTACAGATTAAATTTCTCTTACTTCGGTAGGTTGCTCGGCAACAGATTCCAATGCATCTCGTTCTCTCTGCTGTCACGTTTTTGCTAGCTAGCGTCTTCGACTACTCACGACTAAAGACTTGTAGAATGTTTGCGTACATTTTCAGAGTTAGTGCTTTCTTTTCTCTGTCTCGTCATAGCGACTACCAATCTGACACCATGTTATGTTTGTTCCTTGTTTAATGACAACCCGGGGCGTAGTTTTAACTACTTTTAATAATCAGATACTACAGCTACCAATATCCTTGTGTAGCCACGGAAGGCATTCTTCAACTCCCCCACCCTCGCATTGCCTGCTGGGTAACGCAGTCTTAATGATATTAACACACAACAACACACTCTGGTTTCATTATGGATTCGTTATATATTCATGACTGACAAATGGTTTTATAGCAAATAGCTCAAGTTGTTGATACCAGACATTTGCTTAATATCTATCGGTTCTTTTGGTACTTGTTGCGTAGGCCTACTGTAGGCCTACTGTAGCATATTATATAATTAGTCTCTGACATCCCTGACCTAGGGAAACAGCACGTGGTCTGGGTAAAGTGGGGGGTTAAGGCCAATCCAGAGATCACTGGGGTTTTTTGTTGGTGTGGGCATAAGCTTGGGCGGACTCTGATCTTTTGGAGCAATATGCACCTGTTCGTAACATGATACCCTCACCGTTCCATGTGTGCCTAGACCCCCGAATAGCAATATTCACAATGGGGATAGCAGTGACTCTCCATTTGGGATAAAAGCAAAAAATGATCCTGTTGAAAACATCACCACTGTTAGCTCATTTAAAAGAAATGGCATATTTGAATAATAGCTACATGTAATACAAGTTTAGGTTTGTATTAAATTTACATTGTTTTGTACCAGTTGGCTGTAGGCTACTCTACTAGCAGCTTGCCAGTTGGCTGTAAGCTACTCCACTAGCAGCTTACCAGTTGGCTGTAGGCTACTCTACTAGCAGCTTACCAGTTGGCTGTAGGCTACTCTACTAGCAGCTTACCAGTTGGCTGTAGGCTACTCCACTAGCAGCTTGCCAGTTGGCTGTAGGCTACTCCACTAGCAGCTTGCCAGTTGGCTGTAGGCTACTCCACTAGCAGCTTGCCAGTTGGCTGTAGGCTACTCCACTAGCAGCTTGCCAGTTGGCTGTAGGCTACTCCACTAGCAGCTTGCCAGTTGGCTGTAGGCTACTCCACTAGCAGCTTGCTAGTTGGCTGTATGCTACTCCACTAGCAGCTTGCCAGTTGACTGTAGGCTACTCCACTAGCAGCTTGCCAGTTGACTGTAGGCTACTCCACTAGCAGCTTGCCAGTTGACTGTAGGCTACTCCACTAGCAGCTTACCAGTTGGCTGTAGTCTCTACTAGCAGTTTACCAGTTGGCTGTAGGCTACTCCACTAGCAGCTTGCCAGTTGACTGTAGGCTTCTCCACTAGCAGCTTGCCAGTTGGCTGTAGGCTACTCTACTAGCAGCTTACCAGTTGGCTGTAGGCTACTCCACTAGCAGCTTGCCAGTTGGCTGTAGGCTACTCCACTAGCAGTTTACCAGTTGGCTGTAGGCTACTCTACTAGCAGCTTACCAGTTGGCTGTAGGCTACTCCACTAGCAGCTTGCCAGTTGGCTGTAGGCTACTCCACTAGCAGCTTGCTAAAAACTGTAAGCAAGCTAGCCTTTTAGCTTCCCACAGATTTAGATGTGGCTTAGTGTTGTAGGTTACGGTCTTGCTGAAAGGTGAGTTCCTCTCCCAGTGTCTGGTGTAAAGCAGACTGAAGCAGGCTTTCCTCTAGGAAATCCTGTTTCTTTTCATCCTGTAAAACTCCCCAGTCTTTGACGATGTCAAGCATTTCCTTACCATGATGCAGCCATCACCATGCTTGGAAATAAGGAGGCAGTTACTCAGTGATATTATGTTGGATTTGACCCAAACTTAAGGCTTTGCATTTAGGCCCAAAAAGTGTGTTCATTTGCGTGTTAATTTTTTAACAATATTACTTTAGTGCCTTGTTGCAAACAAGATGGATGTTTTGGAATATTGATATTCTCCTTTCTCTCTGTCATTTAGGTCAATATTGTGGATTATTGTGAATAGTCACATGTACAGGGTTGCAGGTCATTATTGGGGATTATTGTGAATAGTCACATGTACAGGGTTGCAGGTGGTCATTATTATTGGAGATTATTGTGAATAGTCACATGTACAGGGTTGCAGGTGGTCATTATTATTGGAGATTATTGTGAATAGTCACATGTACAGGGTTGCAGGTGGTCATTATTATTGGGGATTATTGTGAATAGTCACATGTACAGGGTTGCAGGTGGTCATTATTGGGGATTATTGTGAACATCTTTGATGTGTCTGGGTGGCTTAATACCCCATACACAACATCATTATTAACAGAGGAAGGGTTAGTCATTCAAAAAAATCATGTTAACCGCTATTATTTTACAGTCCATATCACTTATTAAGTGATTTCTTAACACCAACTTTACTTATGAACTAATTTAGGCTTAACTAAACAAAGGGGGTGAATACTTATGCAATGACTATATTTTAGTTATTTATTTGTTTGTACAAATTTGTAGAATTTTGTTTTCACTTTCACATTATGGAGTATTTTGTGTAATTCAATTACAAAAAAATATAATCAAATCTATTTCAATCCCACGTTTTAAAGCAACAAAATGTGAAAAAAGTTATAGTGGGTGTAGACTTTCCATAGGAACTGTATAGCCTAATAATATTTAGGAAGTTCATTTCCTTGGGAAGATAACTGCCCGTGCTTCTCCATCCATTCATATATAGACTACTGTATTTAATTGAGACCAAACGCTCACGTAATCTGGCACGCCCAACTAGGAGAGGAGAGCTATGGCTGCTGAACTAGGAGAGGAGAGGCTGCCGAACTAGGAGAGGAGAGGCTGCCGAACTAGGAGAGGTGTGGCTGCCGAACTAGGAGAGGAGAGGAGAGGCTGCCGAACTAGGAGAGGAGAGGAGAGGCTGCCGAACTAGGAGAGGTGAGGAGAGGTGTGGCTGCCGAACTAGGAGAGGTGAGGAGAGGTGTGGCTGCCGAACTAGGAGAGGTGAGGAGAGGTGTGGCTGCCGAATTAGGAGAGGAGAGGAGAGGTGTGGCTGCCGAATTAGGAGAGGAGAGGAGAGGTGTGGCTGCCGAATTAGGAGAGGAGAGGAGAGGTGTGGCTGCCGAACTAGAAAAAGAGAGGTGTGGCTGCCGAACTAGGAGCAGCAAGAAAGATGAGTGGTCCGTTGCACTGTCTCTTGACCTACGTTTTGCACGTAGGATATAGCCTGTCTTTTAGGAGCGGGGATATTTTCAGGCAGAGACAAAGAAATGGATAATTAATATATATTGAAAAGTAGAAGACTCAACGCTCGATCCCCATGTTGCGCCTTTTGCTTCATATTGATAATCACATTTTGGGATTTCACCTCGACTCACGTTGGTTGAACGTCCCCAACTTCTTTCTATTAACAGACACTGTAGTAAACTATAGCCTAATTATATTTAAGTGAATTTCCTTGGAAAGATAACTGCCACGTGATTTATTCGCCCATTCATAGGTAGCCTGGTAGGCTAGTGTGTGAATAATACGACAGAAGTGCTTTTAGTACAATAGCTAGGCTAACGCATACACAGCAGAAAGACACCGTTTCCAAATAATCTGCGGGACAAGTATATTTATCACAACGTTTTCTGTCTGACTGCCCGCAACATAAAAAATACGGACCGCGCTGCAATGATCTCTGTCAGAGCCCGCAGCCCTCTACCTCCAAACATCTTTGTTGTACCATTTGAAAGTGGAAAGAAATATATACAGTACCAGTCAAAAGTTTGGACACACCTACTCATTCAAGGGTTATTCTTTATTTTTACGTTGTAGAATAATAGTGAAGACATCAACACTATGAAATAACACATATGGAATGATGTAGTAACCAAGAAAGTTTTAAACAAATCAAAATATATTTTATATTTGAGATTCTTCAAAGTAGCCACCCTTTGCCTTGATGACAGCTTTGCACACTCTTGGCATTCTCTCAACCATCTTCTTGAGGTAGTCACCTGGAATATATTCTGATTTGTTTAACACTTTGTTGGTTACAACATGATTCCATATGTGCTATTTCATAGTTTTGATGTCTTCATTATTATTCTACAATGTAGAAAATAGTATTAAAAAAAAAACCTTGAATGTGTAGGTGTCCAAACTTTTGACTGGTACTGGATGTTATTACATTTTAGTACATTTGTCAGCCAAAACATGAAACCCACCCTTTTTTTCATGTGTTCTATCGCAAACTGTCATAAACATAAAGCTTTCCAACGTAACATCAACTATCCAATCAAAGCCACATTGACAATTAAGAAATTAGCACATCGATTACAAAAAAATTCAATTTAATATATTTTAATCCCACTTTGTAACGTAACAAAATGTGAAAAAGGTTCAAGGGATTGCAGACATTCTAAAGGCAATGTATTATTGTAGGTTAACATTTCAAAATAGTCTGATGCATATCCTGTAGATCAGATCAAATAGCCTGAAGATCAGATCAAATAGCCTGAAGATCAGTTCAAATAGCCTGAAGCCTGTATTATTTTTAACATGCTGTGAAAGTAGTACTCACTTTTAGGAATGGATAATCGTTTACAAGTTGCCAGCTATATCATAAACCCATTGTTGAAAAACACATTTTTGTTTAGTAACTTCCTGTTGTTCAACGGACCGGAATGAAGAAGCAGAGTTTGGAAAAAATGTATTTGGTGTCCATTAAGTCTTAAACAGCAAGGGGGCATTGTTTCCACTCCGTTGTGGCCGTCCCCATTTAAATGCAAGACCTCATCATACCATTGTTGTGTTGTTTTACCCTTAGTGTACTAACTTGAACTCCACTACCCTCTTTTTGGGATTTACAGGAAACACCTATCCCACCCCCCTCCTCCCTCTCCCTCCAACGCTCCTCCCCCCTCCCCCTCTTGGGGTCCCCAGGTCGTGCCTCTCCTGCTAACTTACTGCTGGGTCTGAAGAGGGTGTCTGTGCTGCTGGTCGACTGCAGGAAAACACCAGGACGGAGTGGGTTTATGCTCTTACATTCGTTTATTTTGGGACACTCCCTAGATGTCCTTAATTACCATTAAATACAATCACTAACCTTCTTAAAATGTAGACTCATTAGAAGCACTCCTACCCCATTGGTTACATTGATGATTTTAACCCATCCAAAATGCTCAAATCCGATCACAAGAGTTGGAAAGCTGGGCCTTGAACTAACTTCGATATGAAGAAGGAACCCTAACTGTCTGTCTTTGTTTCACAGGGGACAGCCCTAACCGTCGCTCTCTCAGTAGAAGAGGCTTATCATCTGGGGAAGCTAACCGACATCATGATGCTGATGAGACAGAGAAGAGTCTCTCCAGATCAGAACACCTCAAGAAACACCAGCAGAGACTTAGAGGGAAGAAACCTCACCGCTGCTTTGACTGTGGAAAGAGTTTCACCTCTTCAGCTAAACTTAAATCACACCAGAGAATACACACAGGAGAGAAGCCTTACAGCTGTGATCAATGTGGGAAGAGATTCACTCAGTTAGGAAGCCTGGCTGGACACAAGAGAATACACACAGGAGAGAAGCCTTTTGGTTGTGATCAATGTGGGAAGAGATTCACTCACTCAGGAAACCTGGATGGACACAAGATAATACACACAGGAGAGAAGCCTTACCACTGCTCAGACTGTGGAATGAGCTTAACCACTTCAAAAGGACTTCTAGTACACCAGAGAACACACACAGGAGAGAAGCCTTTTGGTTGTAATCAGTGTGGGAAGAGATTCACTCACTCAGGAAACCTGGCTTTACACAAGAGAATACACACAGGAGAGAAGCCTTTTGGTTGTGATCAGTGTGGGAAGAGATTCACTCAGTCAGGAAACCTGGCTAGACACAAGAGAATACACACAGGAGAGAAGCCTTTTGGTTGTGATCAATGTGGGAAGAGGTTCACTCACTCAGGAAACCTGGATGGACACAAGATAATACACACAGGAGAGAAGCCGTACCACTGCTCAGACTGTGGAATGAGCTTCACCACTTCAAAAGGACTTCTAGTACACCAGAGAACACACACAGGAGAGAAGCCTTTTGGTTGTGATCAGTGTGGGAATAGATTCACTCACTCAGGAAACCTGGCTTTACACAAGAGAATACACACAGGAGAGAAGCCTTTTGGTTGTGATCAGTGTGGGAAGAGATTCACTCACTCAGGAAACCTGGCTTTACACAAGAGAATACACACAGGAGAGAAGCCTTTTGGTTGTGATCAGTGTGGGAAGAGATTCACTCAGTCAGGACACCTGGCTTTACACAAGAGAATACACACAGGAGAGAAGCCTTACCACTGCTCAGACTGTGGAATGAGTTTCACCACTTCAAACGGACTTCTAGTACACCAGAGAACACACACAGGAGAGAAGCCTTACCACTGCTCAGACTGTGGAATGAGTTTCACCACTTCAAACGGACTTCTAGTACACCAGAGAATACACACAGGAGAGAAGCCTTTTGGTTGTGATCAGTGTGGGAAGAGATTCACTCAGTCAGGAAACCTGGCTTTACACAAGAGAAAACACCACACTGTTGGGTAACCTTTCCACTTTTGTTAGCTTAATCCAGTTAATGGTAGACTAGTGAGATTTATTCCTGATTATTATTTGACCATGCTTGTCACTTATGAACATTTTTGAACATCTTGGCATGGTTCTGTTATAATCTCCACCCGGCACAGCCAGAAGAGGACTGGCCACCCCTCATAGCCTGGTTCCTCTCTAGGTTTCTTCCTAGGTTTTGGCCTTTCTAGGGAGTTTTTCCTAGCCACCGTGCTTCTACACCTGCATTACTAGCTGTTTGGGGTTTTAGGCTGGGTTTCTGTACAGCACTTCGAGACATTAGCTGATGTACGAAGAGCTATATAAAATAAAATTGATTGAAAATTGATTGCTAGTTTTTCACTCAGTCAGGAAACATGGCTAGACACAAGAGAAAACACCACACTGTTGGGTAACCTTTCCACTTTTGTTAGCTCAGTCCAGTTAATGGTAGACTAGTGTACACACACCGGAGAGAAGCCCTACAGGGTGAGTTTTGCCACCTCAAGCGTTCTTAATGTGGCCTTCCTTAGTGTAATTTGATGTACTGTCAACAAGGGGTCCACCCTCTGATAACTTTAACTATCCATTATTTCCAGAATTTCATTAATTGCAATGTGAGTGAAATAGTCTGTGTTTGAATGGTGTGGGCGTACGTACCCCAACAACAGAATGGTGTGGGTGTTTCCCAACAACAGGATTGGTCAGCTCAGAGAAAGCAGGGCGGTAGCTCCTCCCCGTCTCTCTGCAAGTCTATCGTTAGGGTTAAGGCAAGGGTCCGTTTAACATGTTGACTAGTTGGGATGTGGTCAGAAAAGTCCATTAAGTCGCTGCCGTCCCACAGTCTGTTGACAGATGCTACGATACCAGTTAAGTCTGTTCACCAGAGATTACAGAAATGTTGGCAGGTAGATTTCTTTGGTTTGCTTAGCGAGCAAGCAAGAGGGATCTGAAGACTGATATCAATGTCTGAGGACAATTCACCATCACCATGATCAACTCTGTCTACCATCCAACTCATCATGATCAACCCCGTCCTCCATCCAGCTCACCTTATTTTGAAATGACATGATATTGTTTGGCAGAATGAACATAGTGTAGTGAATATTTTCCCAAACTGCGTTACCCACTCCAGTCAGCAGAGGACGATGTGAGTCTTTCAAGAGCTGTTTCCTCCAGTGGACAGGACTCTTTTTCAACAACAACACGGACTCATCAGCCGCCTCGGTAGCTTGCTAGAAAACAAACAAACCACAAAGTTTGCTGCTTCGGTGTTTTTAGATATTTTTATTAGATGTTACTATGGTATACTGAAGTATAATTACAAGCATTCCATAAGTGTCAAAGGCTTTTATTGACAATAACGTTAAGTTCATGCAATGAGTTAATATTATATTTGCAGTGTTGACCCTTCTATTTAAAGACCTCTGCAATGGCATGCTGTCAATTAACTTCTGGGCCACATCCTGACTGATGGCAGCCCATTCTTGCCTAATCAGTGCTTGGAGTTTGTCAGAATTGGTGGGTTTTTGTTTGTCCACCCGCCTCTTGAGGATTGACCATCAAGTTCTCAATGGGTTAAGGTCTGGGGAGTTTCCTGGCCCATGGACCCAACATTTCGATGTTTTGTTCCCCGAGCCACTTAGTTATCACTTTTGCCTTATGTCAACGTGCTCCACCATGCTGGGAAAGGCATTGTTCGTCACCAAACTGTTCTTGGATGGTTGGGAGAAGTTGCTCTCTGAGGATGTGTTGGTACCATTCTTTATTCATGGCTGTGTTCTTAGGCAAAATTGTGAGTGAGCCCACTCCCTTGGCTGAGAAGCAACCCCACACATGAATGGTGTCAGGATGCTTTACTGTTGGCAATACACAGGACTGATGGTAGCGCTCACCTTGTCTTCTCCGGACAAGCTTTTTTCCGGATGCCCCAAACAATCGGAAAGGGGATTCATCAGAGAAAATGACTTTACCCTAGTCCTCAGCAATTCAATCCCTGTACCTTTTGCAGAATATCAGTCTGTCCCTGATGTTTTTCCTGGAGAGTAGTGGCTTCCTCGCTGCCCTTCTTGATACCAGGCCATCCTCCAAAGTCTTCGCCTCACTGTGCGTGCAGATGCAGTCACACCTGCCTGCTGCCATTCCTGAGCAAGCTCTGCACTGGTGGTGCCCCGATCCCGCAGCTGAATCAACTTTAGGAGACGGTACTGGCGCTTGCTGGATTTTCTTGGGCGCCCTGAAGCCTTCTTCACAACAATTGAACCTCTCTCCTTGAAGTTCTTGATGATCTGATCAATGGTTGATTTAGGTGCAATCTTACTAGCAGCAATATCCTTGCCTGTGAAGCCATTTTTGTGCAAAGCAATGATGACTGCACGTGTTTCCTTGCAGGTAACCATGGTTAACGGAGGAAGAACAATGATTTCAAGCACCACCCTCCTTTTAAATCTTCCAGTCTGTTATTCTAACTCAATCAGCATGACAGGATGATCTCCAGCCTTGTCCTCGTCAACACTCACATGTGTTAACGAGAGAATCACTGACATGTCAGCTGGTCCTTTTGTGGCAGGGCTGATATGCAGTGGAAAAGTTTTTTGGATATTAAGTTCATTTTCATGGCAAAATGCAATTAATTGCAATTCATCTGATTACTCTTCATAACAGTCGGGAGTATATGCAAATTGCCATCATAAAAACTGAGGCAGCAGACTTTGTGAAAATTAATATTTGTGTCATTCTCAACTTCGCTTGCAAGCCGAAGAACACCATCCCAACTGTGAAGAACGGGGGTGGCAGCATCATGCTGTGGGGGTGATTTGCTGAAGGAGGGTCTGGTGCACTTCACAAAATAGATGGCATCATGCGGAAGGAAAATTATGTGGATATATTGAAGCAGCATCTCAAGACATCAGTCAGGAAGTTAAAGCTTGGTCGCAAATAGGTCTTCCAAATTGACAATGTCCCCAAGCATACTTCCAAAGTTGTGGCAAAATGGCTTAAGGACAACAAAGTCAAGGTATTGGAGTGGCCATCACAAAGCCCTGACCTCAATCCTATAGAACATTTGTGGGCAGAACTGAAAAAGCATGTTCGAGCAAGGAGGCCTACAAACCTGACTCAGTTACACTAGCTCTGTCAGGAGGAATGGGCCAAAATTCACCCAACTAATTGTGGGAAGCTTGTGGAATGCTACCCGTAACGTTTGACCAAAGTTAAACAATTTAAAGGCAATGCTAGCAAATACTAATTGAGTGTATGTAAACTTCTGACCGACTGGGAATGTGATGAAAGAAATAAAAGCTGAAATAAATCATTCTCTCTACTATTATTCTGACATTTCACATTCTTAAAATAAAGTGGTGATCCTAACTGACCTAAGACAGGACATTTCTACTAGGATTAAATGTCAGGAATTGTGAAAAACTGAGTTTAAATGCATTTGGCTAAGGTGTATGAGGAGGAACGAAACTGTGGCATTTTTAAAAAGAGATCTTAACACCTTTTTAGTGGTGCTTTTCCTCAGGGTGCTTTTTAGTCGTGCATTTTTTATTGTAATTCTTTAGTTTTTTATCCTCTTATATTTGTGTAATAAATATTTAGTTTCATTTTAATTGTTTTTATTAGTTTTTTTCCTGTGATGCACATTGAGTTCCATTCCATGTCTGAAATGTGCTATATAAATAAAGCTTGATTTGATTCTTTATGGTGTTATTAGGTGCCTAATATTGAGTTAGGCCTGTAAGGTAAGATAGACTGATATGATTGAAATCTCTATGGTGTTATTGAATTTAAACAACAAGGCACTCAGCCCCGTGGATTATTGTGAACAACTAAGAGCTGTTCTCTAACATGACGTGAAGAGGAGTGAATAACATAACTAAGAGCTGTTCTTATTGGAGATTTTTAGTTATAAACTAATTATATGAATTCTGCATGTTGTAGAATGAAACACCTTTATGCCCTACATACCTATGGATTAAGAACCAATTAAAGGGTTAGAACAGAAACATGATGAAATGGCTCTATAGGTATTTTTCCATTACATATATTATAATATGCTTAGCAATAGTAGAGACATTTCTTTAGTGCAAATGCTGTGCTTCTGATAAATGATGGTTCCCTCTAGCTCCCTGCATCTGGTCTGGGCCTGTAGTCAAGGACATGGGATGTAGATAAACTTCAGGAACAGATACACCTGTATTGTAGTAACGGAACTAACGTTATCACTTGTTTGTGCGCTAAGACCCGATACACATAGCCACAAGAAGAAACCATAGTGGCTCAAGGTCAAGGGAGGGTGGCTGTTTGGATAAAGAGGGGGTTCCGATATGATATGTAAAGGAGACCAAGCAGACATGGGGATAGACAGGAAAGAAGCTAGACAAAGAAACCATAGTGGCTCCGATATGATATGAAAAGATGAAGCTGTATAAAAAGAGAGCTCCAAGTCTGGGACGGCAGTTGCTCTGCAGACCAGCTCGGCTCTATTGCTTGTGAAATAAAATCTTGATTCTACAAAAACTCTGAAAGTACTTTGTTTGTTTTAATAAGTATAGGGATAATTTACTACAACAATAGCAGCTAAATAGCCGCTTAATACAGTATATACAGTGCCTTCAGAAAGTATTTATACCCCTTCCACTTTTTTCACATTTTGTTGTTACAACCCTGAATTTAAAATCTATTACATTGAGATTAATTTTGTCACTGGCATACACACAATACCCCAAAATGTCAAAGTGGAATCATGTTTTTCGAACTAATTAATTATAAATGAAAAGCTGAAATGTCTTGAGTTAATAAGAATTCAACCTATTTGTTATTTCAAGCCTAAGAAAGTTCAGGAGTAAAAATGTTCTCAACAAGTCACTTAATAAGTTGCATGGACTCACTCTGTGTGCAATAATAGTGTTTAACATGATTTTTAAATGACCACCTCATCTCTGTACCCCAGAGATACTGTACAATTATCTGTAAGGTCTCTCAGTCAAGCAGTGAATTTCAAACACAGATTCAACCACAAAGACCAGGGAAGTTTTCCAATGCCTCGCAAAGAAGGGCACCTATGGGTAGACGACATTGAATGTTCCTTCATTCATTACACTTTGGATGGTGTATCAATATACCCAGCCTCTACAAAGATAGAGACATCCTTCCTAACTCAGTTGCCGGAGAGGAAGGAAACCGCTCAGGGATTTCACCATGAGGCGAATGCTGACTTTTAAACAGTTACAGAGTTTAATGGCTGTGATAGGAGAAAACTGAGAATGGATCAACAACATTGTAGTTACTCCACAATACTAACCTAAATGACAGAGTGAAAAGAAGGAAGCCTTTACAGAATAAAGTTATTCCAAAACATGCATCCTGTTTGCAACAAGGAACTAAAGTAATAATGCAAAAAAATGTGGCAAAGCAATTAACTTTTTGTCCTGAATACAAAGTGTTATGTTAGTGACAAATCCAATCCAACACATTACTGAGTACCACTTTTCAAATGTTCAAGCTTATTGGTGGCTTTGAGGGAAACCTGGTTCAGTCTGCTTCCACCAGACACTGGGAGATGCATTCACCTTTCAGCAGGACAATAACCTAAAACACAAGGCCAAATCTACGCTGGAGTTGCTTACCAAGAAGATAATGAATGTTCCTGAGTGGCCGAGTTACAGTTTTGACTTAAATCTACTTGAAAATGTATGGCAAGACCTGAAAATGGTTGTTTAGCAGTGGAGGCTCCTCCAAGTAGGAAAGGAAAGAGAACCATCCTCCTCAGTGAATTTCATAAAAATAAAAATGGTAAAACATTGAAAAGTTATCCTTTTTAGATAAAACTATACTAAATATTCTCACCTGTCACCAAATAATTGATTAAAACACACTGTTTTGCAATGAAGGTCTACAGTAGCCTCAACAGCACTCTGTACGATAGCACAACTCCCTTCCATAGACTTACACAGTAATTATGACAACCTCCGGAGGACATCCTCCAACCTATCAGAGCTCTTGCAGCATGAACTGACATGTTGTCCACCCAATCAAAGGATCAGAGAATTCATCTAGTACTGAAAGCTCAAGCTACAGCTAGCTAGCTAGCACTGCAGTGCATAAAATGTGGTGAGTAGTTGACTCAAAGAGAGAGAAAGACAATAGTTTAGCAGTTCTCAACAAACTAATTTATTCAAAAATGAAGGAGAAGGAAGAGAGAGAGAATTCATTATTTCTTTTCACTTTCAGTTTCACTTACTTAGCTAGCAAATGCAGCTGGCTACTTTATTTACTCAAACACCCTGCTCCAACAGAGGGATGCTATGTTAGCTAGCTGGCTAGTTTAGTTACTCAAACACCCGGCTCAAACAGAGGGATGCAATGTTAGCTAGCTGGCTAGTTTAATTACTCAAACACCCGGCTCAAACAGAGGGATGCTATGTTAGCTAGCTGGCTAGTTTAGTTACTCAAACACCCAGTTTCAAACAGACGGATGCTATGTTAGCTAGCTGGCAAGTTTAATTACTCAAACACCCGGCTCAAACTGAGGGATGCTATGTTAGCTAGCTGGCTAGTTTAGTTACTCAAACACCCTGCTCCAACAGAGGGATGCTATGTTAGCTAGCTGGCTAGTTTAGTTACTGAAACACCCTGCTCCAACAGAGGGATGCTATGTTAGCTAGCTGGCTAGTTTATTTACTCAAACACCCGGCTCAAACATATAAACATATCTGAATTTGACCATTAGAAACTCTTGTTTGCAACTGTTGGACAAATTATTACACCCTAGATAAGCTATTTGCAGGCAAGAGTGTGCAAGGCGGTATTGAATGTGTCACTGTCCGTATGTCACCTACGTTGTAAACTTTCATTCATAGACTAGGTTGTAGCAACCTCATGATGGGTATTGGGAAATGTTGAGTATCATGTAGTACCCTAAACCTATCGATGTTATATTGAACTGGGTGAATGGAATATGAATGACAGTCATCCAACATGCTGTAATAGAAATAAGGCCATGCTCATAAAAAAATAAATAATGGTCCTCCCTCATCTTAAACGGCATTTACGGCCACTGTTGTCTAGCAATGATCAACAACCAATTTGACGGAGCGTGAAGAAGTTGTAAAATAATAATGGGGAAATGTTGCCCAATCCAGGTTTAGAAAGCTCTTAGAGACTTACCCAGAAAGACTCAGCTGGAACCGCTGCTAAAAGGTGCTTCTATAAAGTATTGACTCGGGTGTGAATACTTACACTACCGGTCAAAGGTTTTAGAACACCTACTCATTCAAGGGTTTTTCTTTATTTGGACTATTTTCTACATTGTAGACTAATAGTGAAGACATCAAAACTATGAAATAACACATATGGAATCATGTAGTAACCAAAAAAGTGTTAAACAATTCAAAACATGTTTTATATTTGAGATTCTTCAAATAGCCACCCTTTGCCTTGATGACAGCTTTGCACACTCTTGTCATTCTCTCAACCAGCTTCACCTGGAATGCTTTTCCAACAGTCTTGAAGGAGTTCCCACATATGCTGAGCACTTGTTGGCTGCTTTTCCTTCACTCTGCGGTCCGACTCATCCCAAACCATCTCAATTTGGTTGAGGTTGGGGGATTGTGGAGGCCAGGTCATCTGATGCAGCACTCCATCACTCTCCTTCTTGGTAACATAGCCCTTACACAGCCTGGAGGTGTGTTGGGTCATTGTCCTATTGAAAAACAAATGATAGTCCAACTAAGCCCAATCAAGATGGAATGGCGTATCGCTGCAGAATGCTGTGGTAGCCATGCTGGTTAAGTGTGCCTTGAATTCTAAATAAATCACAGACAGTGTCACCAGCAAAGCACCCCCACACCATCACACCTCCTCCTCCATGCTTTACAGTGGGAAATACACATGCGATCATCCGTTCACCCACACCGCGTCTCACAAAGACACGGCGGCTGGAACCAAAAATCTAATTTCCACCGGTCTGATGTCCATTGCTTGTGTTTGTTGGCCCAAGCAAGTCTCTTCTTCTTATTGGTGTCCTTTAGTAGGGGTTTCTTTGCAGCAGTTCGACCATGAAGGACTGATTCACACAGTCCCCTCTGAACAGTTGATGTTGAGGTGTGTCTGTGACTTGACCTCTGAAGCATTTATTTGGGCTGTAATTTCTGAGGCTGGTAACTCTAATGAACTTATCCTCTGCAGCAGAGGTAACTGGGTCTTCCATTCCTGTGGCGGTCCTCATGAGAGCCAGTTTCATCATAGCGCTTGATGGTTTTTGCAACTGCACTTGAAGAAACTTTAAAAATTCTTGAAATTTTCTGGAGTGACTTACCTTAATGTCTTAAAGTAATGATGGACTGTAGTTTCTCTTTGCTTATTTGAGCTGTTCTTGCCATAATATGGACTTGGTCTTTTACCAAATAGGGCTATCTTCTGTATACCCCCCCCCCCCCCCCCTTGTCACAACACAACTGATTGGCTCAAACTCATTAAGAAGGAAAGAAATTCCACAAATTAACTTTTAAGAAGGCACACCTTTTAATTGAAATGCATTACAGGTGACTACCTCATGAAGCTGGTTCAAAGAATGCCAAGAGCTAGCTCCCGAGTGGCACAGTGGTCGGGAGACCCATGGCGTGGCGCACAATTGGCCCAGTGTCATCCAGGGTATGGGAGGGAATGGCCGGCAGGGATGTAGCTAAGTTGATAGAGCATGGCGTTTGCAATGCCAGGGTTGTGGGTTCATTTCCCACTGGGGGCCAGTATGAAAAATACAAATAATAATGTATGCACTAACTGTAAGTCGCTCTGGATAAGAGCGTCTGCTAAATGACTAAAATGTAAATGTAAGAGTGTGCAAAGCTGTCATCAAGGCAAAGGGTGGCTATTTTAAGAATCTCAAATATAGAATATATTTGGATTTGTTTTGATTTTTGGACCCCAAGAAGAGTAGCTGTTGCCTTGGCAGGAACTAACGGGGGATCCCTAATAAATACAAATACAAACACTTTGTTGGTTACTACATGATTCCATTTGTGAATGGAATTTGAATGTCAGCAGCTACTCTTCCTGAGTGTGCAAAGCCGTCATCAAGGCAACGGGTGGCTATTTGAAGAATCACAAATATTTTTTCGACCCCAGGAAGAGTAGCTGCTGTCTTGGGAGCAGCTAATGGGGATCTCTAATGAATACAAATACTTTTTTGGTTACTACATCATTCCATATGTGTTATTTCATCATTTTCATGTCTTCACTATTATTCTACAATGTAGAACATAGTAAAAATAAAGAAAAACCCTTGAATGAGTAGGTGTTCTAAAACATTTGACCGGTATGTATGTAAATTAGATAAATGAGATATTTCTGTATTTAATTTCAATAGATTTTCAAACATTTCTAACAACATGTTTTCACTTTGCCATTATGGGGTATTGTGTAAAGGGGGAAAAACGATTTAATTCATTTTGAATTCAGGCTGTAACACAACAAAATGTGGAGTAAGTCAAGGGGTATGAATCCATTCGATAATAATAATAATAATATGCCACTTAGCAGACGCTTTCATCCATACATTAATTGTGTATGGGTGGTCCCGGGGATCGAACCAACTACCCTGGCGTTACAGGCACTGTGCTCTACCAGCTGAACTACAAAGGACCACAATTCTGAAGGCACAGTAGCTATAGATAGTACACTGAATAATGGAACAATCCCTAGTTAGCTAATGTTTCGAGGGCGTGCTGACAGTATTATTTGGCATTAATAGACTGGTTTTAAGCACAGCAGCGTTCTATCCAAGCTGGGAGAGAGGAGGGTTCATGTCATGCAGGTTCAGGTAGCAGCTACAGGACAGTTGGATATTATTTTAAACATCAATTGGTAGCTGATTCGTATGCATGGATCATTTATTTTAAAATCTGCAATGTTTGAATGTCCAGTTTTAATTACTGAACAATAAATGACATTATTGCCACTAGCCAGCGGTCTAAAAAATTGCAGCGTATCGACACCATGTATAGATTTCGTGAAACGTTAGACCCCCGTGTAGTTCAGTTGGTAGAGCATGGCGTTTGCAAAGCCAGGGATGTGGGTTCGATTCCCACGGCGGGCAGTATGAAAAAATAAAAGAATGTATAAACTAACGAACTGTAAGGCGCTCTGGATTATGGAGGACTAAAAGTGCCACAATTAAATAAATAAATACACCATTAAATAATTACTTAAATGTGTCATTAATTAATTAAAATTAGAATTAAATACATAAATGTGTAATTAAATGTATCATTAATTAATTCAAATACCGATTCATTTTATGTAAAATACATATATAATTATTTCACTATTTACATTTACATTTCATGATCCTGCGTTGCAGTGATTCATGAATTACTTAAAACTGTCAAACTGACCCATCAAAGTCAGTGGGCGGGGCTAACGCGAATCTAGTCTGATCCATTGCTTTGGTCTGAAGTAGAGTAGGCCCAGCGTCTCAACATTGGGGCTAGCAGGACCGAGTCTTCTCTTGATTTTTAGCCGTTGCTTAGGAACGCTTAGCTAGTAGCACATCATTATGGAGTTCACCCAGTCCCTTTCACATCTGCCACCAATACGACTTAACGACGTAGAACGACTTGCTGACAAGTGGTCCCTTACTTCAAGATCGAAGCTTGATAAAGGCTACAAGTTCTTCGTTGAAGGTTACCTGTTTGATTATGAAGGTACGTGTTTATCTTTATTTAGCTTAAATTAGCCCTATGCTAGCGAAGGTTATGAGCTGACGAGTTTCTGTTTTGCAGCCTCTTTTTAATATTACTGCTGTTTGTATCGACCGTAAGATAAGAGTCAGTAATGTATTAATGGCTAATGCTGCGCCCTTTCTCCCAATCACTGTATTGAAACAGTCTCAAGTGTAGTTAACGGTGAGGTGACAGTGAGAGGGCGATGTTACAGGTCCATGAAGAAAAATGAGGAGGCTCATCGGCTTCAGGTTTCTCAGATAAACAGTTCTCTAACATTATGATAAGATAGGTTAAGATAGATAAGTTTTCTTTTTGTTGTGTTTTGCTGCGGTTGCAGATTTAATAAGAATGATTCCACAATGTTCCACTGTGGATCAGTTTGTTTCTCAGTCTGAGCTCTGATTTTGTATCATTAAACTTAATACACAACGAAATTCTTACAAACCGATGTGGGTTGTTGACGGCAATAAAGACTGGGAAAGATTCTGTGATAACTCAAAATGTTCAAATTTTCGATAAGTGTTGGCACTACTTGTCAAAGGTTTCAGAACAGCCAATTTTTCTTAATTAAAAAAAGAAATTGGGTTTTGAAAATTGTGTACAGTAGTTTATAATGAAACGCAGAAAAAATGTTTTGTAAGTACAGCACTAATTGTTATGTCTCTATGAACAGGTTACACTAGACTCTGCAGAGGTTCCTGTGGTACTCAATCACATGTCATGTTCCTGCTCTGCTGGGAAAGCACTATGTAATCACATAGTAGCACTTCTTTTTCAAAGTGCTCACTATGTTACCATGGGCTTTAAGACAGTGCCATTGCCTCTGTCATGCACCAGCGCACTGCAGACCTGGCACCAGCCTAGGACACAGGTCAGACATTATTTGTTACACTGATGCAGAACTTTGCAGTTTGTATTGACTTTTGACAATGTATTGTTCATCATTATTATATCACAGGGAATTGTACCAGAGGCCACCAATGATATGGCGGTGTGTAAACCAGCGGCTAAGAAAAAAACAAGTGTCAGAGCTGGTGTGAAGTGCACACTGTACCGAGCCTATGATGGTGAGTCTGAATGAGCCCCCGCCTGTACTAGAGCACAAAGACTTTAGTGCATTTCTAAAATAATACAAACATAAAAGTGATTATTATTTGTTACTTTTTATATAGACTTTCAGTGGATATTTTTTTATTTGTATTAGAAGCATGTACGAGACTGGATGAGTGTGGTTGTCTTTTTTAGTGAAAAAGATAAGGTGGCATTTAATGAAATCTAAACTTGACATATCTCACTTTCATGCCAGGGCCTATTCCGGATCCTCACGTCATGGCCAGTGCTGAGAAACTGAAAGACATCCGTCCACAACCAGGGATTTGCAAATTGCTGCACGGGCTTGAGGGCCTTAATTTGGTGGACTCTAAATTTGGCCCTGTGCCATTTGGGTCTGTGCTTTCTTACCAGTGCCCTCTAGAATTAAGTAGAGATATTATTAAACACCCTGGTGCCAGTGAGTTTCCTCAGTTGCCTATTGAAGGTTACAACTTTAAATTTCCCATTGATTTTGAGCCCAACTACATACAACAATGTCATTTGGACAGCCTGATTGTGTCAGAGGAGATGTCTGCTGCTATTGAAGCAGAAACAAGAATGCAGTCAGAATGCCAGCTGTGGAGCCAGGTACGCAAACCCCGACTGACAGCCAGCAGATTCCGTGAAATATGCCATGTTCGTGGGGAGTTGTCTGCCAAGGCTTTGGCAACCCGCATTCTGAGAGGAACTCCTCAGACAGCTGCTATGAGAAGAGGGTTGGATCTGGAACCTGAGATACTGAGGCAATATTCTGATTTTTGTGATGTCTCTCTGAAACAATGCGGGGTCATCATCCACCCTGATTCACCTCACCTTGCAGCCAGCCCGGATGCTAAAGTCTTCTGCCCAACAGAAGCACCACCATTTGGTCTTGCTGAGGTTAAGAGTTGCGATGTTGAAAATGTTACCCAAGTTAAACACCTGATCACAGTTAAAGGCCAGGCCTGCCTTAAGAAGAGCCACAAATACTACTATCAGGTTCAAGGCCAACTCGCCTTAAGCGGACTTCAGTGGTGTGACTTCATTACAGATACCCGCACTGACTTCACAGTTGAGAGAATCTTTAGGGATGAGGAGATTATCCACTCAATGCGACAGAAGCTTGATCATTTCTATTATAACATCTACATGGATGTCTTCTTAAGTTATAAAACATAAGGCAGAATTTTATGTGTAAATAGTGTTAAGGTAAATGTGGAAGGTGAACCTTTGACATTTTTTTCTTTAACTGCAAATTAACTTGTCATATACTGTATATCTCCTATGTACTGAAACACACATTTTGAAAAGGATTGTGATGTAAATGTCGACATGTTTTTCTTTAACTGCAAATGAACTTAATTGTGTTATATACTGTATATCTATGTATTGAAATACAAATTTTGAAAAGGATTGCGATGTTGTAAATGCTCTTACCAAAATCAAAAAGGATTGGAAGCAGTTGCTTGCAAACATATATTTAATAGTTCCATCAGTGCCATGACACATAAGCACATAACATGGTTAATAGTTGGATATTTTTACAATATATCACATTAGGTTCATTAATAGCTATGAAAAAGAACCTGGTAAAGGTAGCTAGTCCATGTTAAAATGATGCGGCTAACTGTGGACAGGCTGACCTCAAAGATGGTAGACAAGGTTTTCTCCTGAAGCCCAGCTGCAACACGACACAGAAACATAAATAGTTCATCAATAAGTGGAAGTTTTCGGTGAGGGCTAGGTGTCACATGTGCCGTTTGCTGTGCCTTAGACCAGTATACAAGCCGTGAAGCAGAGGGATAAACAGAATCCCAAAACACAGTGAAGACCTCCTTTGAGCTGAATCGTGTGTAGTAGCGATAGTCCTCATCTGTGACACAAAAATTAAAAAGGAGTGGATGCTGCTTCTTAACTGTCAGGTGCTGGATCTCAATTTCTAGGGACAACACTTGCAGCTCCAACTCTCGAATTCTTTGAGTAGCACTGTCCAGTTTACCTTAAGGGGAAGAAAAAGCATACATGTTGGTAGGTTAGTTATTACTCATCTATCCCATCCCATTTTCAATAAATAAAACTGAAGAAGCTTCTAAGATGGATGAGGTTTAAAACGCCAAGTCTTTTCACAGAGAGACCAGTTACTCCAAATCGTAGTATAAAATAGTATTTTTACTTAACTGCCATATACTTTTACTTTTTTTGCCAAACAGATACATGGTTACTCTTATTTGTAATACTAACCAGGAGAAGGACGGCAGGCATAGTCGTGATCGTTTGTCACTGCAGGCAAAGCACCCTCTGTGCTGTCAGGCATCTCATGATCAGAATCATCCAGGACAGCAACACCAAGACGCTTTCTTGCTCGCTGGTAAACTGACTCCCGAGCTTGTGAGCCGCCTCCTATATGTGTGAAATTAACCATATGCTTGTCATGATACATTTTGGTAATCACTTTTCAGTCCCTAAAATGACAAAATGTAGCAGCTATATTGCATCAGGATTAAATTATTAAACATTTTGTACAAGTAATATATTATTGGATTACAGTAGTATTACGTTTAACGCTGTCTACCTATCCTTACCCCAATCATTCCAGTGGAATCTAGACGGCACTGATCCCTGTTTAATACGGATCCGTCCACTGGCCGATGTGTATCTATCCTCAGGGGGAAAGTGCTGACTGCAAACAAAGGTGCTCCCACGAAGAATCTTAAAACTTGGTCCCTCATCTCTCCTGATCGCCCTCACCCAACGGGCACGTATTTCTCCATCAACAGGGAAATCGTGAAAACTCAGATACGGGAATTTCTGTTTGTTGTTTGAACAAAATGGTACACTGCAATAGCATCTTCTCGAAGATTGTGCCATGCTTCGGTGTTGGATGGGATACTGTTGCGATACAGACACCGGGAGAAAAGAAACAGCTAAATTAACATTCAGCTTTGACCAGGAATCAATATTTATCTAGCTATCATGCACAACAGTATTTGAATAGGTGAGTTACTATACATTCATGAATAAACTAACTGCCTAACAAAGGGTTAGATAGCTAGCTAAGTAAACTTGTTACATTACAGCCAGGCAGCAATGTAACGCTACCTTTTAACGTTATCGGTATCTGGTACTAAGTTGTTGTTAGCTAACGTTAGCCCACTTTTAAGTAACTAAGGCAGTGAACAATTATGAATTAACAATAACGTTAGCAAGTTACAAACCATTGCATATACGTAAACATTATTAGTTGTATTTTCGTTGAGAAGTCTCAGGTTACGGGCGAACGGAAGTGGAGTTAACCTGCTACGCGGAAAGGCGGAAGTTAGATGACGTCATCGTGAAAAGGGCCTATGAAAGTTCTGTTTAACCGTGTAACTAAACCAACGTAGAGGTGAATAGCGCCACCCAGTGTATTGGAATGTGTTCAGTAGCTCTGCATCAATCCATTATCCGGAATTGATTTGTCTTGGCTTGATGCAGAGGGTAACCAATCAGGCGTTAGGTTCCGCCTACCAACTTTTGATGGGTCAGTTTGACAGTTTTAAGTAATTCAGGAAGCACTCCAACGCAGGACCATGAAATGTAAATGTAAATAGTGAAATTATTAT
Source organism: Coregonus lavaretus (assembly GCF_964263955.1). Classification (NCBI taxonomy): domain Eukaryota; kingdom Metazoa; phylum Chordata; class Actinopteri; order Salmoniformes; family Salmonidae; genus Coregonus; species Coregonus lavaretus. The sequence goes on along the minus strand of NW_028162154.1, from coordinate 820,313 downwards.
ATATGTATTTTACATAAAATGAATCGGTATTTGAATTAATTAATGACACATTTAATAACACATTTATGTATTTAATTCTAATTTTAATTAATTAATGACACATTTAAGTAATTATTTAATGGTGTATTTATTTATTTAATTGTGGCACTTTTAGTCCTCCATACTGGATAAGAGCGTCTGCTAAATGAATAAAATGAGAAAATGACAACCAAATAGAGGCCTACCAATAAACCTTTATATATATTATTTAAAGCAAAGCTTTACATGCTCTTGCACCACAGGAACCCTATCATCGATTAATTAGGCATGAAGCCGCATAGACATGTCTCTATTTCAACACGATGTACAGCGATCGGTTTGTGAGTGAATATCTGGCTGAAACATTCGAATTTATTTCATATATAGAGGCCCAAAGTCCAACCTTGCGGGGTCCAGAGAAACTGCGTTAACTTTAGAAAATGAGTTACTAAAAGCAGAAGGCTTCCTACGACTGGAGTATTATTTGTATGTTGGCCGAATCCCAACATTTAAGTTGAACGGAAGTGAAGGCGGAGCCTGGCTCTTTTCTCTTGTGACTTTCCGCTCCGTGCAGAGTAGAACACCAGACAACATGATTGAACAAAGGAGAATTGTTAAAATGATATCGGACTGTAACTTTTGAAAATGAGCTAAGCAGACTACTGCTGTATTATTATTTGTATGTTGGCGGAAGTCCTATTTTTCATTCGAACGGAAGCGAAGGTGGAGTCACATGTTCTCTATTCTCCAGACCGTAACCCCTATTTAATCATTCCAAAACCCCGCGGGATTACCCATCATACCCCCCCAACCTTTCCATCTGTCCTGGCATATTTAATCCCTGCTAGTACCCATGAGAACGATAACACATCCATGAACACAGAACACAATACAGGGTCGTTACATAGCCCCCCCCTTTCTAAACCCTAGCCCCTAGGGTTACAAAACAAAATCCTTAAAACGACCCGGAGGTCGCATCAGTCTCTTGTGCCTCCCCTTGACTCTCACTGGTGGACCCCCAGAACACTCATCAGAGTCCTCACTTCCATTCCCTACCGTTTTCCTCCCTCTGTAGGGCGCCAATCGGTCCCGGTGGACCACCACCCTCCTGCCCCGTGGGGGAACCTCCACCCGGTACGTCACCTCCCCCACTCTCTCTATCACCAGGCACGGCCCCACCCAGGCACTGTCCAGCTTTGGGCACCGCCCCTTCTTGCGCGTGGGGTTGTGAAGCCACACGCGTTCTCCCGCTCCAAAGTGCCTCCCCCTAGCGCGTGAGTCATAGTGGCGCTTTTGGCGCATTCCTGCGTTCTCGAGTTGCTCTCTTGCGAAGGTGTGAGCCGCTTCTAACCGGTTCTGCAGTCGACTAACATAGTTCGGGCCAGGCAAAACCCTGTCGTCGTTATCAGGAGGGTGGCCAAACGTCAGTTCGGCTGGGGTGCGCAACTCACGACCTAACATTAGTAGCGCTGGGGAGCACGCAGTCGATTCCTGAACAGCCGACCTACATGCCATAAGAATAAACGGTAAGTGGGCGTCCCAATCTCTCTGGTGTTTTGAGGTAACGATAGCCAGCTGTTGTGCTAATGTTCTGTTAAATCTTTCCACCAGCCCATCACTCTGGGGGTGAAGCGGAGTAGTGCGCGTCTTCTCCGCGCCTAACCGTCTACACAACTCTGAGAACACCCGTGACTCAAAGTTTCTCCCCTGGTCGCTGTGTATAGACTGTGGCACCCCGAACCGACTGATTATTCCCCCTACCAATGCATCAGCTACTGTTTCTGCCTCCTGGTCTGGGAGAGCGTAAGCCTCTGGCCACTTGGTGAAGTAGTCCATAGCAGTTAGAATCCACCTGTTACCGCTGTCTGTGGTTGGAAACGGTCCAACTATGTCTACCCCCAGTCTCTCCATGGGCTCCCCTACTGGGAATTGTTGTAGGAGGGCGTGTGACTGACCTGGAGGTCCTTTCTTAGCAGCACACTCATCGCACTGCCTGCAAAAGTCCTCCACATCCCTCCTGTGCCTGGCCCAATAGAAGCCTTTACGTACGCGCTTTAACGTTTTGGAGACCCCAAAATGCCCTGCGCCTACTCCCCCGTGAAGCTGCTGTAACACGCTCCCTTGCAGCCTTTTGGGAACCACTACCTGCCACGTCATTTCTCCAGTAGCCGGCTTTTTCCACCCCCTCTGGAGCACTCCCTCGGCCACTCTAAGGACTGAGAATTTAGCCCAGAGTCCTTTGGTGACTGGTGATAGAGGGGCTACTTCCCCCCATGGCGGTCGTCTTCTCTCTTCCACCCACCCCAGCACAGGACGCAGCTCTGCGTCCTCCTCCTGGCGACGCCTCCACTCCCCGACGTCCACAGCCTCAAGCTCCCGGCACTCTGTCACCCTCAGCTGACTCACCGTGGCGGTGACTCCCTCCTCCATGCACAGTTCCCTCTCTCGCTCCACCCGTTTGGCGCAGTACCCACAGCCGTCCTCAGCACACGGGCGGCGGGACAAGGCGTCTGCATTGCTGTGGCGAAGGCCGGCCCTGTACTCCACCTGGAAGTCGTAGGGTTGCAGCTCCTCCAACCAGCGGGCGATCTGACCCTCTGGCTCCTTGAAGGAGAGAAGCCACTGCAGGGCGGAGTGATCCGTCCGCACCACAAACGGCAGGCCCCCCAGGTAGTACTTGAAATGGCGTACTGCTGCCACGACAGCCAAAAGCTCCCTCCTTGTCACGCAGTAGCGTTTTTCAGCCTTATCAAAAGTTCTGCTGTAATAAGCTACTATGTGCTCCCCATCAGAACCACGCTGAGCCAGCACGGCCCCCAAGCCCTCATTGCTTGCGTCGGTGTCCAGGATAATCTTACATCTTTTCTTGTAAGATCCCTCTCATATCCATATATAGATCCACCACATATTCTTTCAGATTACTACTCACTACTCTTTGCCATTGTATTTGCTTGTAAGATCCCTCACCAGGCTGCAAGACGGTTGCTCAGGTGCCTTTGCTGCTGGGCTCGGCGGCCTTGGCCTCAGTGATTAGCGTCGGCCCAGCGGCCTTGCCTTTGGCCTCTGTGGCAGGCTTCTCCCCGCCGCTTTGATCCGATGCTGCCGTTGTGCCCTGGCGAAGCCACTTTGATGTCTTCACTATTATTCTACAATGTTAACTCTGAAGCATTTATTTGGGCTGCAATTTCTGAGGCTGGTAACTCTAACGAACGTATCCTCTGCAGCAGAGGTAACTGGGTCTTCCATTCCTGTGGCGGTCCTCATGAGAGCCAGGTTCATCATGGAGCTTGATGGTTTTTGCGACTGCACTTTAAGAAACTTTCAAAGTTCTTGAAATTTTCCGGAGTGACTGATCTTCATGTCTTAAAGTAATGATGGACTGTCGTTTCTCTTTGCTTATGTGAGCTGTTCTTGCCATAATATGGACTTGGTCTTTTACCAAATAGGGCTGTCTTCTGTATACCCCCCCCCCCCCCCCCCCCCCCTTGTCACAACACAACTGATTGAATCAAACGCATTAAGAAGGAAAGAAATTCCACAGGAATAGTAGCTGCTGCCTTGGGAGCAGCTAATGGGGATCCCTAATGAATAAAAAATAATTTTTTGGTTACTACATGATTCCATATGTGTTATTTCATAGTTTTGATGTCTTCACTATTATTCGCTTTTTCTGTATTTAATTTAAATAGATTTACACACAACAGCATTCTATCCAAGCTGGGAGAGCGCACGAGGAGGGATCATGTCATGTAGGTTCAGGTAGCAGCTACAGTGGGGGAAAAAGTTCTCCCACTTAAAAAGATGAGATTGCAAACGCCATGCTCTATCGACTGAGCTACATCCCTGCCGGCCATTCCCTCCCCTACCCTGGACGACGCTGGGCCAATTGTGCGCCGCCCATGAGTCTCCCGGTCGCGGCCGGCTGCGACAGAGCCTGGATTCGAATCAGGATCTCTAGTGGCTCAGTTAGCACTGCGATGCAGTGCCTTAGACCACTGCGCCACTCAGGAGGTGTACATCTCTTGCACATCAATCATTCCAGTGTTAATACTAATTGTAATAATTTTGCACTATGGCCTATTTATTGCCTTACCTCCATAACTTGCTACATTTGCACACACTGTATATATATGTTCTGTTGTATTTTTGACTTAATGTTTTGTTTTACCCCATATGTAACTCCGTGTTGTTGTTTTTATCGCACTGCTTTGCTTTATCTTGGCCAGGTCGCAGTTGTAAATGAGAACTTGTTCTCAATTGGCGTACCTGGTTAAATAAACGTTAAATAAAATAAAAAAATAAAAATGATTTGTATGTTGGCCGAATCCCAACGTTTCAGTTGAACGGAAGTGAAGGCGGAGCCTGGCTCTTTTCTCTTGTGACTTTCCGCTCCGTGCAGAGTAGAACACCAGACAACATGATTGAACAAAGGAGGAATGTTAAAATGATATCGGACGGTAACTTTTGAAAATGAGCTAAACAGACTACTGCTGGAGTATTATTTGTATGTTAGCGGAAGTCCTATTTTTCAGTCGAACTGAAGTGAAGATGGAGTCACATGTTCTCTATTCTCCATTTTGTCTTTAGGCAGAGAGTCACATGTTGAAATATAACGTCTTGGTCCTCTACCTCCCTGATCTAAAAGGTCCGTAGACTAGAGATAAACATCTAGTTAACTTCGCCTGAATTCTGCAATCGACCATAAACACACGTTTCTACAATGAATCAGGTGAGTTTAGATTAATTGAATCATTTTTATAACGGGTCTTTGTAGCCTGCTTCATGCTTTTACACTGCGCGCATTTAATGGTCCTTGACTTTTGGAAAATAATTTGTGTAGTTTAGCTGGTTACTCGTAGCCAGGCCCGGCGGCAGGATGAACTCGGCAAGGGGGCATCATAAATGACTAAGTGGGAAAAACTATTTTCGCTTGCTGATAACACAGGATGGATAATAATCGATAGTACAATTACACACAATGTATTTGCAGCCACGCACGGCTGTCTTGCAGCAAGAATACAGGCTACTGCACCGCTTTACAAACATGGACAATTCATAAATAGCAAGTCATGACAACGCTACACAGTTACATTCACAATACCCAACAATACAAAACAGTTGCTAATTACCGTAATAACACTTCCTCATGCCAATAAAATGGATTTCCAATCGCGGAAAGCAAACAATAATGCACTACCAATGACTTATCGGTACAATGCAGCTAGTTGGAGCTTACCAGTTGGCTGTAGGCTACTCCACTAGCAGCTTGCCAGTTGGCTGTAGGCTACTCTACTAGCAGCTTGCCAGGTGGCTGTAGGCTACTCCACTAGCAGCTTGCCAGTTGGCTGTAGGCTACTCCATTAGCAGCTTGCCAGTTGGCTGTAGGCTACTCCACTAGCAGCTTACCAGTTGGCTGTAGGCTACTCCACTAGCAGCTTGCCAGTTGGCTGTAGGCTACTCCACTAGCAGCTTACCAGTTGGCTGTAGGCTACTCCACTAGCAGCTTGCCAGTTGGCTGTAGGCTACTCCACTAGCAGCTTACCAGTTGGCTGTAGGCTACTCTACTAGCAGCTTGCCAGTTGGCTGTAGGCTACTCCACTAGCAGCTTACAAGTTGGCTGTAGGCTACTCCACTAGCAGCTTGCCAGTTGGCTGTAGGCTACTCCACTAGCAGTTTACCAGTTGGCTGTAGGCTACTCCACTAGCAGCTTACCAGTTGGCTGTAGGCTACTCCACTAGCAGCTTGCCAGTTGGCTGTAGGCTACTCCACTAGCAGCTTGCCAGTTGGCTGTAGGCTACTCCACTAGCAGCGTACCAGTTGGCTGTAGGCTACTCCACTAGCAGTTTACCAGTTGGCTGTAGGCTACTCCACTAGCAGCTTACCAGTTGGCTGTAGGCTACTCCACTAGCAGCTTACCAGTTGGCTGTAGGCTACTCCACTAGCAGCTTACCAGTTGGCTGTAGGCTACTCCACTAGCAGCTTGCTAAAAACTGTAAGCAAGCTAGCCTTTTAGCTTCCCACAGATTTAGATGTGGCTTAGTGTTGTAGGTTACGGTCTTGCTGAAAGGTGAGTTCCTCTCCCAGTGTCTGGTGTAAAGCAGACTGAAGCAGTCTTTCCTCTAGGAAATCCTGTTTCGTTTCATCCTGTAAAACTCCCCAGTCTTTGACGATGTCAAGCATTTCCTTACCATGATGCAGCCATCACCATGCTTGAAAATAAGGAGGCAGTTACTCAGTAAGGCTTTGCATTTAGGCCCAAAAAGTGTATTCATTTGCCCTGTTATTTTTTTAGCAGTATTACTTTAGTGCCTTGTTGCAAACAAGATGGATGTTCTGGAATATTTATATTATCCTTTCACTCTGTCATTTAGGTCATTATTGGGGATTATTGTGAACAGTCACATGTACAGGGTTGCAGGTGGTCACTGTGGTCTAAGGCACTGCACTGCACAGCACTGCGTCGTCCAGGGTAGGGGAGGGAATGGCCGGCAGGGATGTAGCTCAGTTGGTAGAGCATGGCGTTTGCAACGGCAGGGTTGTGAGTTCGATTCCCACGGGGGGCCAGTATGAAAGACTAGTCACATGTACAGGGTTGCAGGTCATTATTGTGAATAGTCACATGTACAGGGTTGCAGGTAGTCATTATTGTGGATTATTGTGAATAGTCAAATGTACAGGGTTGCAGGTGGTCATTTTATGGGATTATTGTGAATAGTCACATATACAGGGTTGCAGGTGGTCATTATTGTGAATAGTCACATGTACAGGGTTGCAGGTGGTCATTATTGTGTATAGTCAAATGTACAGGGTTACAGGTGGTCATTATTCTTGATTTTTGGGAATAGTCACATGTACAGGGTTGCAGGGTGTCATTATTGTGGATCATTGCGAATTGTCACATGTACATGGTTGCAGGTGGTCATTATTGGTTATTATTATGAATAGTCACATGTTCAGGGTTGCGGGTGGTCATTATTGTAGATTACTGTGAATAGTCACATGTACTGGGTTGCAGGTGGTCATTATTGGGGATTACTGTGAATAGTCACATGTACTGGGTTGCAGGTGATCATTGTCGATTATTGCGAATAGTCACATGTGCAGGGTTGCAGGTGTTCATTATTGTGAATTATCACATGTACAGGGTTGCATGTTTGTCATTATTGTGGATGATTAAGAATAGTTACATGTACAGGGTTGCAGGTGGTCATTATTCTTGATTTTTGGGAATAGTCACATGTACAGGGTTGCAGGTGGTCATTATTCTTGATTTTCAGGAATAGTCACATGTACAGGGTTGCAGGTGGTCATTATTCTTGATTTTTGGGAATAGTCACATGTACAGGGTTGCAGGTGGTCATTATTCTTGATTTTTGGGAATAGTCACATGTACAGGGTTGCAGGTGGTCATTATTGGGGATTACTGTGAATGGTCACATGAACTGGGTTGCAGGTGGTCATTATTGGGGATTACTGTGAATAGTCACATGTACTGAGTTGCAGGTGGTCATTATTGCGAATAGTCACATGTACAGGGTTGCAGGTTGTCATTATTGTAGATTTTTTGGAATAGTCACATGTACAGGGTTGCAGGTGGTCATTATTGGGGATTATTGCGAATAGTCACATGTACAGGGTTGCAGGCGGGCATTATTGGGGATTATTGGGAATGGTCACATGTACAGGGTTTCAGGTGATCATTATTGTGAATTATTGTGAATAGTCACATGTACAGGGTTGCAGGTTTGTCATTATTGTGGATTACTGTCAATAGTCACATGTACTGGGTTGCAGGTGGTCATTATTGGGGATTACTGTGAATAGTCACATGTACTGGGTTGCAGGTGATCATTGTCGATTATTGCGAATAGTCACATGTGCAGGGTTGCAGGTGTTCATTATTGTGAATTATCACATGTACAGGGTTGCATGTTTGTCATTATTGTGGATGATTAAGAATAGTTACATGTACAGGGTTGCAGGTGGTCATTATTCTTGATTTTTGGGAATAGTCACATGTACAGGGTTGCAGGTGGTCATTATTCTTGATTTTCGGGAATAGTCACATGTACAGGGTTGCAGGTGGTCATTATTCTTGATTTTTGGGAATAGTCACATGTACAGGGTTGCAGGTGGTCATTCTTGATTTTTGGGAATAGTCACATGTACAGGGTTGCAGGTGGTCATTATTGGGGATTACTGTGAATGGTCACATGAACTGGGTTGCAGGTGGTCATTATTGGGGATTACTGTGAATAGTCACATGTACAGGGTTGCAGGTTGTCATTATTGCGAATAGTCACATGTACAGGGTTGCAGGTTGTCATTATTGTTGATTTTTTGGAATAGTCACATTTACAGGGTTGCAGGTGGTCATTATTGGGGATTATTGCGAATAGTCACATGTACAGGGTTGCAGGCGGGCATTATTGGGGATTATTGGGAATGGTCACATGTACAGGGTTTCAGGTGATCATTATTGTGGATTATTATGAATAGTCACATGTACAGGGTTGCAGGTGGTCATTATTGAGATTATTGTGAATAGTCACATGTACAGGGTTGCATGTGGTCATTATTGGGGATTATTGTGAACATCTTTGATCATTATTAACAGAGGAAGGGTAAGTCATTCAAAAAAATCAAGTTAACCGCTATTATTTTACAGTCCATATCAATTATGTGGGTTTTTTAAACACCAACTTTACTTATGGACTAATTTAGGCTTACCTAAACAATGACTATATTTTATTGATTTATTTGGATTTGTTTGTACAATTTTGTCGAATTTTGTTTTAACTTTCACATTATTTTGTGTATATGAATTACGAAAAATTATAATCAAATCTATTTCAATCCCACTTTTTAAAGCAACAAAATGTGAAAAAAGTTATAGTGGGTGTAGACTTTCCATAGGAACTGTATAGCCTAATAATATTTAGGAAGTTAATTTCCTTGGGAAGATAACTGCCCGTGCTTCTCCATCCATTCATATATATATAGCCTACTCTATTTAATTGAGACCATACGCTCACCTGATCTGGCACACCCAACTAGGAGAGGAGAGCCCTTGTAGCTCAGTTGTGGGTTCGATTCCCAGGGGGAGCCAGTATGAGAAAAAAATGTATGCACTCACTAACTCTAAGTCGCTCTGGATAAGTGTCTGCTAAATGACTGAAGGAGATGATTGTGGACTACAGGAAAAAAAAGAGGACTGAGCACGCTCCCATTCTCATCGACGGGGCTGTAGTGGAACAGGTTGAGAGCTTCAAGTTCCTTGGTGTCCACATCACCAACGAACTATCATGGTCCAAACACACCAAGACAGTCGTGAAGAGGGCACGACAAAGCCTATTCCCCCTCAGGAGACTAAAAAGATTTGGCATGGGTCCTCAGATCCTCAAAAAATTCTACAGCTGCACCATCGAGAGCATCCTGACTGGTTGCATCACCGCCTGGTATGGCAACTGCTTGGCCTCTGACCGCAAGGCACTACAGAGGGTAGTGCGTACGGCCCAGTACATCACTGGGGCAAAGCTCCCTGCCATCCAGGACCTCTATACCAGGCGGTGTCAGAGGAAGGCCCTCAAAATTGTCAAAGACTCCAGCCACCCTAGTCATAGACTGTTCTCTCTGCTACCGCACGGCAAGCGGTACCGGAGTGCCAAGTCTAGGTCCAAAAGACTTCTCAACAGCTTCTACCCCCAAGCCATAAGACTCCTGAACAGCTAATCATGGCTACCCGGACTATTTGCACTGCCCCCCCACCCCATCCTTTTTACGCTGCTGCTACTCTGTTAAGTATTTATGCATAGTCACTTTAACTCTACCCACATGTACATATTACCTCAACTACCTCAACTAGCCGGTGCCCCCGCACATTGACTCTGCAACGGTACCCCCCTGTATATATAGCCTCCCTACTGTCACTTTATTTTACTGTGTATATATAGCCTCCCTACTGTCACTTTATTTTTACTTCTGCTATTTTTTTCTCAACACTTTTTTTGTTGTTGTTTTTATTCTTACTTTTTTTGTTTAAAATAAATGCACTGTTGGTTAAGGGCTGTAAGTAAGCATTTCACTGTAATGTCTGCACCTGTTGTATTCGGCGCATGTGACCAATAAAATTTGATTTGATTTGAAATGTAAAATGAGAGGTATGGCTTCTGAACTAGGAGAGGAGAGGCTGCTGAACTAGGAGAGGTATGGCTGCTGAACTAGCAGAGGAGGTGTCACTGCTGAACTAGGAGAGGAGAGGTACAGTGGGGGAAAAAAGTATTTAGTCAGCCACCAATTGTGCAAGTTCTCCCACTTAAAAAGATGAGAGGCCTGTAATTTTCATTATAGGTACACGTCAACTATGACAGACAAAATGAGAAAAAAAAATCCAGAAAATCACATTGTAGGATTTTTAATGCATTTATTTGCAAATTATGGTGGAAAATAAGTATTTGGTCACCTACAAACAAGCAAGATTTCTGGCTCTCACAGACCTGTAACTTCTTCTTTAAGAGGCTCCTCTGTCCTCCACTCGTTACCTGTATTAATGGCACCTGTTTGAACTTGTTATCAGTATAAAAGACACCTGTCCAAAACCTCAAACAGTCACACTCCAAACTCCACTATGGCCAAGACCAAAGAGCTGTCAAAGGACACCAGAAACAAAATTGTAGACCTGCACCAGGCTGGGAAGACTGAATCTGCAATAGGTAAGCAGCTTGGTTTGAAGAAATCAACTGTGGGAGCAATTATTAGGAAATGGAAGACATACAAGACCACTGATAATCTCCCTCGATCTGGGGCTCCACGCAAGATCTCACCCCGTGGGGTCAATATGATCACAAGAACAGTGAGCAAAAATTCCAGAACCACACGGGGGGACCTAGTGAATGACCTGCAGAGAGCTGGGACCAAAGTAACAAAGCCTACCATCAGTAACACGCTACGCCACCAGGGACTCAAATCCTGCAGTGCCAGACGTGTCCCCCTGCTTAAGCCAGTACATGTCCAGGCCTGTCTGAAGTTTGCTAGAGTGCATTTGGATGATCCAGAAGAGGATTGGGAGAATGTCATATGGTCAGATGAAACCAAAATATAACTTTTTTGTAAAAACTAAACTCGTCGTGTTTGGAGGACAAAGAATGCTGAGTTGCATCCAAACACCACACCTACTGTGAAGCATGGGGGTGGAAACATCATGCTTTGGGGCTGTTTTTCTGCAAAGGGACCAGGACGACTGATCCGTGTAAAGGCAAGAATGAATGGGGCCATTAATCGTGAGATTTTGAGTGAAAACCTCCTTCCATCAGCAAGGGCATTGAAGATGAAACATGGCTGGGTCTTTCAGCATGACAATGATCCCAAACACACCACCCGGGCAACGAAGGAGTGGCTTCGTAAGAAGCATTTCAAGGTCCTGGAGTGGCCTAGCCAGTCTCCAGATCTCAACCCCATAGAAAATCTTTGGAGGGAGTTGAAAGTCCGTGTTGCCCAGCGACAGCCCCAAAACATCACTGCTCTAGAGGAGATCTGCATGGAGGAATGGGCCAAAATACCAGCAACAGTGTGTGAAAACCTTGTGAAGACTTACAGAAAACGTTTGACCTGTGTCATTGCCAACAAATGGTATATAACAAAGTATTGAGAAACTTTTGTTATTGACCAAATATTTATTTTCCACCATAATTTGCAAATAAATTCATTAAAAATCCTACAATGTGATTTCCTGGAAAATAAATTCTCATTTTGTCTGTCATAGTTGACGTGTACCTATGATGACAATTACAGGCCTCTCATCTTTTTAAGTGGGAGAACTTGCACAATTGGTGGCTGACTAAATACTTTTTCGCCCCACTGAATGGCTGCTGAACTAGGACAGGAGAGGTATGGCTGCTGAACTAGGACGGGAGAGGTATGGCTGCTGAACTAGGACGGGAGAGGTATGGCTGCTGAACTAGGACGGGAGAGGTATGGCTGCTGAACTAGGACGGGAGAGGTATGGCTGCTGAACTAACACGGGAGAGGTATGGCTGGAGAAGAGTCAACGCTAGCTCTCCATGTTGCGCCTTTTGCTTTATGATGATACGATTTTGGGATTTTAATGCGACTCACGTTGGTTGAGCACCCCCCAATTATTTCTATTAACAGATACTGTAGTAAACTATAGCCTAATCATATTTAAGTTAATTTCCTTGGAAAGATAACTGCAACATGATTTATTCGCCCATGCATAGGTAGCCTGGTAGGCTAGTGTGTGAATAATTTGACAGAGGTGCTTTTAGTACAATAGCTAGGCTAACGCATACATAGCAGAAAGACACCGTTTCCAAATAATCTGCGGGGCAAGTATATTTATCACAACGTTTTCTGTCTGACCGCCCTCAACATGAAAAATACGGACCGCAGCCCGTACCTCCAAACGTCTTTGTTGTAACATTTCAAAGTGGAAAAAATATACACTGCTCAAAGAAATAAAGGGAACACTAAAATAACACATCCTAGATCTGAATGAATGAAATAATCTAATTAAATACTTTTTTCTTTACATAGTTGAATGTGCTGACAACAAAATCACACAAAAATTATCAATGGAAATCAAATGTATCAACCCATGGAGGTCTGGATTTGGAGTCACCCTCAAAATTAAAGTGGAAAACCACGCTACAGGCTGATCCAACTTTGATGTAATGTCCTTAAAACAAGTCAAAATGAGGCTCAGTAGTGTGTGTGGCCTCCACGTGCCTGTATGACCTCCCTACAATGCCTTGGCATGCTCCTGATGAGGTGGCGGATGGTCTCCTGAGGGATCTCCTCCCCAACCTGGACTAAAGCATCCGCCAACTCCTGGACAGTCTGTGGTGCAACGTGGCGTTGGTGGATGGAGCGAGACATGATGTCCCAGATGTGCTCAATTGGATTCAGGTCTGGGGAACGGGCGAGCCAGTCCATAGCATCAATGCCTTCCTCTTACAGGAACTGCTGACACACTCCAGCCAGATGAGGTCTAGCATTGTCTTGTATTAGGAGGAACCCAGGGCCAACCGCACAAGCATATGGTCTCACAAGGGGTCTGAGGATCTCATCTCGGTACCTAATGGCAGTCAGGCTACCTCTGGCGAGCACATGGAGGGCTGTGCGGCCCCCCAAAGAAATGCCAACCCACACCATGACTGACCCACCTCCAAACCGGTCATGCTGGAGGATGTTGCAGGCAGCAGAACGTTCTCCACGACGTCTCCAGACTCTGTCATGTCTGTCACGTGCTCAGTGTGAACCTGCTTTCATCTGTGAAGAGCACAGGGCGCCAGTGGCGAATTTGCTAATCTTGGTGTTCTCTGGCAAATGCCAAACATCCTGCACGGTGTTGGGCTGTAAGCACAACCCCCACCTGTGGACGTCGGGCCCTCATACCACCCTCATGGAGTCTGTTTCTGACCGTTTGAGCAGACACATGCACATGTGTGGCCTGCTGGAGGTCATTTTGCATGGCTCTGGCAGTGCTCCTCCTGCTCCTCCTTGCACAAAGGCGGATTGTGGGTTGTTGCCCTCCTACGGCCTCCTCCACGTCTCCTGATGTACTGGCCTGTCTCCTGGTAGCGCCTCCATGCTCTGGACACTACGCTGACAGACACAGCAAACCTTCTTGCCACACCTCGCATTGATGTTCCATCCTGGATGAGCTGCGCTACCTGAGCCACTTGTGTGGGTTGTAGACTCCGTCTCATGCTACCACTAGAGTGAAAGCACCGCCAGCATTCAAAAGTGACCAAAACATCAGCCAGGAAGCATAGGAACTGAGAAGTGGTCTGTGGTCAACACCTGCAAAACCAGTCTTTTTATTGGGGGTGTCTTGCTAATTGCCTATAATATCCACCTGTTGTCTATTCCATTTGCACAACAGCATGTGAAATGTATTGTCAATCAGTGTTGCTTCCTACGTGGACAGTTTGATTTCAAAGAAGTGTGATTGACTTGGAGTTACATTGTTGTTTAAGTGTTCCCTTAATTTTTTTGAGCAGTGTATATACAGTACCAGTCAAAAGTTTGGACACCTGCACATTCAAGGGTATTTTACATTGTAGAATAATAATCATGTAGTAACCAAAAAAGTGTTAAACAAATCAAAAACATGTTATATTTTAGATTCTTCAATAGCCATCCTTTGCCTTGATGAAAGCTTTGCGCACTCTTGGCATTCTCTCAACCAGCTTCATGAGGTAGTCATCTGGAATATATTTTGATTTGTTTAACACTTTGTTGGTTACAACATGATTATTATTCTACAATGTAAAAACTAAAATAAAACCCTTGAATGAGTAGGTGTCCAAACTTTTGACTGGTACTGTATGTTATTACATTTGAGTACATTTGTCAGCCAAAACATGACACCCACCCTTTTTTTCATGTGTTCTATCGCAAACTGTCATTAACAAAGCTTTCCAACATAACATCAACTATCCAATCAAAGCCACATTGACATTTTGAAATTAGCACATCAATTACAAAAAAATAATAATTGAATATATTTAAATCCCACATTGTAACATAACAAAATGTGAAAAAGGTTCAAGGGAGTGCAGACCTAAAGGCAATGTATTATATTAGGTTAACATTTCAAAATAGTCTGATGCATATCCTGTAGATCAGATCAAATAGCCTGTAGATCAGATCAAATAGCCTGTAGATCAGATCAAGGAACGCTGTCTATACTTCCATCCCTTTTGTTATTGGCTGATTCCATCGCCAGCAATGCCCAAAAATATTCTTGGAATTCTCACATAGAAACGTAATTGGGGTCTAAAATAAAAATAAGCTAAATCAATTTGCCCTTTTTCCCGATAGGGAATGTCCTATTGGTCTGAAGTGTAAGATATTGGTTTCTCCTGTGGGAGCCCCGGGTTCATATTGTGCGTGTTACATACAGTTACAGTATTTGACCACTGCAAATCTGTGTAGCAAGCAAACAGACAATTATTTTTAACATGCTGTGAAAGTAGTACTCTCTTTTAGGAATGGGTAATCATTTACAAGTTGCAAGCTATATCATAAACCCATTGTTGGTAACTCCTGTTGTTCAACGGACCGGAATGAAGAAGCAGAGTTTGGAAAAAATGTATTTGGTGTCCATTAAGTCTTAAACAGCAAGGGGGCATTGTTTCCAATCCATTGTTGCCGTCCCCATTTAAATGCAAGACCTCATCATACCATTGTTGTGTTGTTTTACCCTTAGTGTACTAACTTGAACTCCACTACCCTCTTTTGGGGATTTACAGGAAACACCTATCCCAACCCCCTCCTCCCTCTCCCTCCAACCCTCCTCCCCCCTCCACCTCTTGGGGTCCCCAGGTCGTGCCTCTCCTGGTAACTTACTGCTGGGTCTGAAGAGGGTGTCTGTGCTGCTGGTCGACTGCAGGAAAACACCGGGACGGAGTGGGTTTATGCTCTTACATACATTTATTTTGGGACACTCCCTAGATGTCCTTAATTACCATTAAATACAATCACTAACCTTCTTAAAATGTAGACTCATTAGAAGCACTCCTACCCCATTGGTTACATTGATGATTTTAACCCATCCAAAATGCTCATATCCGATAACAAGAGTTTGGAAAGCTGGGCCTTGAACTAACTTCGATATGAAGAAGGAACCCTAACTGTCTGTCTTTGTTTCACAGGGGACAGCC
The DNA here is from genome assembly GCF_964263955.1 of Coregonus lavaretus. Taxonomy (NCBI): domain Eukaryota; kingdom Metazoa; phylum Chordata; class Actinopteri; order Salmoniformes; family Salmonidae; genus Coregonus; species Coregonus lavaretus. The sequence continues at coordinate 804,609 of NW_028162154.1, read as the reverse complement.
CTAACTGTCGCTCTGTCAGTAGAAGGGGCTTATCATCTGGGGAGGCTAACCAACATCATGATGCTAACGAGACAGAGAAGAGTCTCTCCAGATCAGAACACCTCAAGAAACACCAGCAGAGACTTACAGGGAAGAAACCTCACTGCTGCTTTGACTGTGGAAAGAGTTTCACCTCTTCAGCAAGACTTAAAACACACCAGAGAATACACACAGGAGAGAAGCCTTACAGCTGTGATCAATGTGGGAAGAGATTCACTCAGTCAGGACACCTGGCTAAACACAAGAGAATACACACAGGAGAGAAGCCTTACAGCTGTGATCAATGTGGGAAGAGTTTTTCTATATCAGACCAGCTGGTAATACACCAGAGAATACACACAGGAGAGAAACCTTATAGCTGTGATCAGTGTGGGAAGAGATTCACTCGGTCAGGAAACCTGGCTGGACACAAGAGAATACACACAGGAGAGAAACCTTATAGCTGTGATCAATGTGGGAAGAGATTCACTCGGTCAGGAAGCCTGGCTGGACACAATAGAATACACACAGGAGAGAAGCCTTACAGCTGTGATCAATGTGGGAAGAGATTCACTCAGTCAAGAAACCTGGCTTTACACAAGAGAATACACACTGGAGAGAAGCCTTACCACTGCTCAGACTGTGGGTTGAGTTGTACTACTTCAAGGGAATTAAAAGTTCACCAGCGAACACACACTGGAGAGAAGCCTTTTGGTTGTGATCAGTGTGGGAAGAGATTCACTCGGTCAGGAAGCCTGGTTGGACACAAGAGAATACACACAGGAGAGAAGCCTTACCACTGCTCAGACTGTGGCATTAGCTTAACCACTTCACGTGGACTTGTAATACACAAGAGAACACACACAGGAGAGAAGCCTTACCACTGCTCAGACTGTGGGCATAGTTGTAGTACTTCAGGGTATTTAAAAGTTCACCAGCGAACACACACTGGAGAGAAGCCTTTTGGTTGTGATCAGTGTGGGAAGAGATTCACTCAGTCAGGAAGCCTGGCTGAACACAAGAGAAAACACACAGGAGAGAAGCCTTACCACTGCTCAGACTGTGGAATGAGCTCAACCACTTCAAAGGGACTTCTAGTACACCAGAGAATACATACTGGAGAGAAGCCTTTTGGTTGTGATCAATGTGGGAAGAGATTCACTCAGTCAGGAAACCTGGCTTTACACAAGAGAAAACACCACACTGGTGGGTAACCTTTCCACTTTTGTTGGCTCAATCCAGTTAATGGTAGACTAGTGTACATACACCGGAGAGAAGCCCTACAGGGTGAGTTTTGCCACCTCAAGCGTTCTTAATGTGGCCTTCCTTAGTGTCATTTGATGTACTGTCAACAAGGGGTCCACCCTCTGATAACTTTAACTGTCCATTATTTCCAGATTTCTATTAATTGCAATGTGAGTGAAATAATCTGTGTTTGAATGGTGTGGGCGTACGTACCCCAACAACAGAATGGTGTGGGTGTTTCCCAACAACAGGATTGGTCAGCTCAGAGAAAGCAGGGCGGTAGCTCCTCCCCCTCTCTCTGCAAGTCTATCGTTAGGGTTAAAGCAAGGGTCCGTTTAACATGTTGGGATGTGGTCAGAAAAGTCCCTTAAGTCGCTGCCGTCCCACAGTCTGTTGACAGATGCTATGATACCAGTTAAGTCTGTTCACCAGAGATTACAGAAATGTTGGCAGGTAGATTTCTTTGGTTTGTTAAGCGAGCAAGCAAGAGGGATCTGAAGACTGATAACAATGTCTGAGGACAATTCACCATCACCATGATCAACCCTGTCTACCAGCCAACTCACCTTATTTTGAAATGACATGATATTGTTTGGCAGAATGAACACAGTGTAGTGAATATTTTCCCAAACTGCGTTACCCACTCCAGTCAGCAGATGACGATGTGAGTCTTTCAAGAGCTGTTTCCTCCAGTGGACAGGACGCTTTTTCAACAACAACACGGACTCATCAGCCGCCTCGGTAGCTTGCTAGCAAACAAACAAACCACAAAGTTTGCTGCTTCAGTGTTTTTAGATATTTTTCTCAGATGTTACTATGGTATACTGAAGTATAATTACAAGCATTCCATAAGTGTCAAAGGCTTTTATTGACAATTACATTAAGTTTATGCAATGAGTTAATATTTGCAGTGTTGACCCTTCTATTTCAAGACCTCTGCAATGGCATGCTGTCAATTAACTTCTGGGCCACATCCTGACTGATGGCAGCCCATTCTTGCCTAATCAATGCTTGGTGTTTGTCAGAATTTGTGGGATTAAGTTCTGGGGAGTTTCCTGGCCCATGGACCCAACATTTCAATGTTTTGTTCCCCGAGCCACTTGGTTATCACCTTTGCCTTATGGCAAGGTGCTCCATCATGCTGGAAAAGACATTGTTCGTCACCAAACTGTTCTTGGATGGTTGGGAGAAGTTGCTCTCAATTGTGAGTGAGCCCACTCCCTTGGATGAGAAGCAACCCCACACATGAATGGTCTCAGGATGCTTTACTGTTGGCATGACACAGGACTGATGGTAGCGCTCACCTTGTCTTCTCCGGAAAAGCTGTTTTCCGGAAGCCCCAAACAATCGGAAAGGGGATTCATCAGAGAAAATGACTTTACCCCAGTCCTCAGCAATTCAATCCCTGTACCTTTTGCAGAATATCAGTCTGTCCCTGATGTTTTTCCTGGAGAGTAGTGGCTTCCTCGCTGCCCTTCTTGACACCAGGCCATCCTCCAAAAGTCTTCACCTCACTGTGCGTGCAGATACACTCACACCTGCCTGCTTCCATTCCTGAGCAAGCTCTGCACTGGTGGTGCCCCGATCCCGCAGCTGAATCAACTTTAGGAGACGGTCCTGGCGCTTGCTGGATTTTCTTAGGCGCCCTGAAGCCTTCACAACAATTGAACCTCTCTCCTTGAAGTTCTTGATGATCCGATAAATGGTTGATTTAGGTGCAATCTTACTAGCAGCAATATCCTTGCCTGTGAAGCCCTTTTTGTGCAAAGCAATGATGACGGCACGTGTTTCCTTTCAGGTAACCATGGTTAACAGAGGAAGAACAATGATTTCAAGCACTACCCTCCTTTTTAAAGCTTCCAGTCTGTTATTCTAACTCAATCAGCATGACAGGGTGATCTCCAGCCTTGTCCTCATCAACACTCTCACCTCTGTTAACGAGAGAATCACTGACATGATGTCACTGGTCCTTTTGTGGCAGGGCTGAAATGTAGTGGAAATGTTTTTTGGGGATTAAGTTCATTTTCATGGCAAAATGCAATGAATTGCAATTCATCTGATCACTCTTCATAACAGTCTGGAGTATATGCAAATTGCCATCATACCTGAGGCAGCAGACTTTGTGAAAATGTATATTTGTGTCATTCTCAAAACTTTTGACCAAGAGTGTATATTAACAGCAGGGTTTTAAACACAGTCTGTGTGCTAACCAGTTATTACATGTCATATACAGTTGAAGTCGGAAGTTTACATACACTTAGGTTGGAGTCATTAAAAGTCGTTTTTCAACCACTCCTCAAATGTCTTGTTAACAAACTATAGTTATGGCAAGTCGGTTAGGACATCTACTTTGTGCCTGACACAAGTAATTTTTCCAACAATTGTTTACAGACAGATTATTTAATTTATAATTCACTATATCACAATTCCAGCAGGTCAGAAGTTTACATACACTATGTTGACAGTGGCTTTAAACAGCTTGGAAAATTGAAAAATGATGTCATGGTTTTAGAAGCTTCTGATAGGGTAATTGACATAATTTGAGTCAATTGGAGGTGTACCTGTGGATGTATTTCCAGGCCTGTGGGTGGATATCTGATTAACAGCAGTGAGTTTTAACTATCCCAAAGCCTAGGACCAAGAGGCATGGAGAGGCAGCCTTTATTTACTATGCCTCCCAGCCTCTGGAATAGCCAGAGAACCTGAGGGGGAACGAAACTGTGGCATTTTAAAAAATAGATCTTAAAACACACCTTTTTAGTGGTGCTTTTCCTCAGGGTGCTGTTTAGTCGTGCATTTTTTGTTGTAGTTCTTTAGTTTTTTTATCCTCTTATATTTGTGTAGTAAATAATTAGTTTTATTTTAATTGTTTTTATTAGTTTTTTTCCTGTGAAGTACATTGTGTTCCATTCTATGTCTGAAATGTGATGTATAAATAAAGCTTGATTTGATTCTCTATGGTGTTATTAGGTCCCTAATATTGAGTTAGGCCTATAAGGTAAGATGGACTGATATGATTGAAATCTCTATGGTGTTATTGAATTTAAACAATAAGGCACTCAACCCCGTGGATTATTGTACAACTAATAGCTGTTCTCTAACATGACGAATAACACACAACTAACGTTGTCGGAGAGATTCAACCACAAAGACCAGGGAAGTTTTCCAATGCCTCGCAAGGAAGGGCACCTATGGGTAGACGACATTGACTATTCCTTCATTCATTACACTTTGGATGGTGTATCAATATAGCCAGCCTCTACAAAGATAGAGACATCCTTCCTAACTCAGTTGCCAGAGAGGAAGGAAACCATTCAGGGATTTCACCATGAGGCTAATGCTGACTTTTAAACAGTTACAGAGTTTAATGGCTGTGATAGGAGAAAACTGAGAATGGATCAACAACATTGTAGTTACTCCACAATACTAACCTAAATAACAGAGTGAAAAGAATGAAGCCTGTACATAATAAAAATATTCCAAAACATGCATCCTGTTTGCAACAAGGAACTAAAGTAATAATGCAAAAAAATGTGGCAAAGCAATTAACTTTTTGTCCTGAATACAACGTGTTATGTTAGGGGCAAATCCAATCGAACACATTACTGACTACCACTTTTCAAATGTTCAAGCTTAGTGGTGGCTGCATCATGTTATGGGTATGCTTGTAATCATTAAGGACTGGGGAGTTTTTCAGGATAAAAATAAATGGAATGGTGCTAAGCACAGGCAGGATCCTAGAGGAAAACCTGGTTCAGTCTGCTTCCACCAGACACTGGGAGATGCATTCACCTTTCAGCAGGACAATAACCTAAAACACAAGGCCAAATCTACGCTGGAGTTGCTTACCAAGAAGATAATGAATGTTCCTGAGTGGCCGAGTTACAATTTTGACTTAAATCTACTTGAAAATCTATGGCAAGACCTGAAAATGGTTGTCTAGCAGTGGAGGCTCCTCTGAGTAGGAAAGGGATGAGAACCATCCTCCTCAGTGAATTTCATAAAAATGGTAAAACGTTGAAAAAGTCATCCTTTATAGATAAAACTATACTAAATATATTCACCTGTCACCAAATAATTGATTAAAACACACTGTTTTGCAATGAAGGTCTACAGTAGCCTCAACAGCACTCTGTATGATAGCACAACTCCCACCAAGCTAGCTGGCTAGTTTAGTTACTCAAACACGCTGCTCCAACAGAGTGATGCAATGTTAGCTAGCTGGCTAGTTTAGTTACTCAAACACCCTGCTCCAACAGAGGGATGCTATGTTAGCTAGCTGGCTAGTTTAGTTACTCAAACACCCGGCTCAAACAGAGGGATGCTATGTTAGCTAGCTGGCTAGTTTAGTTACTCAAACACGCTGCTCCAACAGAGTGATGCAATGTTAGCTAGCTGGCTAGTTTAGTTACTCAAACACCCTGCTCCAACAGAGGGATGCTATGTTAGCTAGCTGGCAAGTTTAGTTACTCAAACACCCGGCTCAAACAGAGGGATGCTATGTTAGCTAGCTGGCTAGTTTATTTACTCAAACACCCGGCTCAAACATATAAACATATCTGAATTTGACCATTAGAAACTCTTGTTTGCAACTGTTGGACAAATTATTACACCCTAGATAAGCTATTTGCAGGCAAGAGTGTGCAAGGCGGTATTGAGTCACTGTCCGTATGTCACCTACGTTGTAAACTTTCATTCATAGACTAGGTTGTAGCAACCTCATGATGGGTATTGGGAAATGTTGAGTATCATGTAGTACCCTAAACCTATCGATGTTACATTGAACTGGGTGAATGGAATATGAATGACAGTCATCCAACATGCTGTAATAGAAATAAGGCCATGCTCATTAAAAAATAAATAATGGTCCTCCCTCATCTTAAACGGCATTTACGGCCACTGTTGTCTAGCAATGATCAACAACCAATTTGACGGAGCGTGAAGAAGTTGTAAAATAATAATGGGGAAATGTTGCACAATCCAGGTTTAGAAACATTGACATTTACATTTTAGTCATTTAGCAGACGCTCTTATCCAGAGCAACTTACAGGAGCAATTAGGGTTAAGTGCCTTGCTCAAAGGCACATTTACGTCATTTAGTAGACGCTCTTATCCAGAGCGACTACAAATTGGTGCATTCACCCTATAGCCAATGGGATAACCACTTTACAATTATACTATTTTTTTATTTTTTATTTTTATTTTTTTATTTTTTTTGGGGGGGGGGGGGGTAGAAGGATTACTTTATCCTATCCCAGGTGTTCCTTAAAGAGGTGGGGTTTCAAATGTCTCCGGAAGGTGGTGAGTGACTCCGCTGTCCTGGCGTCGTGAGGGAGCTTGTTCCACCATTGGGGTGCCAGAGCAGCGAACAGCTTTGACTGTGCTGAGCGGGAACTATGCTTCCGCAGAGGAAGGGGAGCCAGCAGGCCAGAGGTGGATGAACGCAATGCCCTCGCCTGGGTGTAGGGACTGATCAGAGCCTGAAGGTACAGAGGTGCCGTTCCCCTCACTGCTCCATAGGCAAGCACCATGGTCTTGTAACGGATGCGAGCTTCAACTGGAAGCTAGTGGAGTGTGCGGAGGAGGGGGGTGACGTGAGAGAACTTGGGAAGGTTGAACACCAGACGGGCTGCGGCATTCTGGATGAGTTGTAGGGGTTTAATGGCACAGGCAGGGAGCCCAGCTAACAGCGAGTTGCAGTAATCCAGACGGGAGATGACAAGTGCCTGGATTAGGACCTGTACCGCTTCCTGTGTAAGGCAGGGTCGTACTCTCCGAATGTTGTAGAGCATGAACCTGCAGGATCGGTTCACCGCCTTGATGTTAGCGGAGAACGACAGGGTGTTGTCCAGGGTCACGCCAAGGCTCTTCGCACTCTGGGAGGAGGACACAACAGAGTTGTCAACCGTGATGGCGAGATCATGGAACGGGCAGTCCTTCCCCGGGAGGAAAAGCAGCTCCGTTTTACCAGGGTTCAGCTTGAGGTGGTGATCCGTCATCCATACTGATATGTCGGCCAGACATGCAGAGATGCGATTCGCCACCTGGTTATCAGAAGGGGGAAAGGAGAAGATGAGTTGTGTATCGTCAGCGTAGCAATGATAGGAGAGGCCATGTGAGGATATGACAGAGCCAAGTGACTTGGTGTATAGGGAGAAAAGGAGAGGGCCTAGAACTGAGCCCTGGGGGACACCAGTGGTGAGAGCACGTGGTGCGGAGACAGCTTCTCGCCACGCCACTTGGTAGGAGCGACCGGTCAGGTAGGACGCAATCCAGGAGTGAGCCGCGCCGGAGATGCCCAGCTCGGAGAGGGTGGAGAGGAGGATCTGATGGTTCACTGTATCAAAGGCAGCAGACAGGTCTAGAAGGACAAGAGCAGAGGAGAGAGAGTTAGCTTTAGCAGTGCGGAGAGCCTCCGTGACACAGAGAAGAGCAGTCTCAGTTGAATGACCAGTCCTGAAACCTGACTGGTTTGGATCAAGAAGGTCATTCTGAGAGAGATAGCAAGAGAGTTGGCTAAAGACGGCACGCTCAATAGTTTTGGAAAGAAAAGAAAGAATGGATACTGGTCTGTAGTTGTTGACATCAGTGGGATCGAGTGTTGGTTTTTTGAGAAGGGGTGCAACTCTCGCTCTCTTGAAGACGGAAGGGACATGGCCAGCGGTCAAGGATGAGTTGATCAGCGAGGTGAGGTAGGGGAGAAGGTCACCGGAGATGGTCTGGAGAAGAGAGGAGGGGATGGGGTCAAGCGGGCAGGTTGTTGGGCGGCCTGCAGTCACTAGTCGCAAGATTTTATCTGGAGAGAGAGGGGAGAAAGAAGTCAAAGCATAGGGTAGGGTAGTGTGAGCAGGACCAGCAGTGTCATTAGACTTAACAAACGAGGATCGGATGTCGTCAACCTTCTTTTCAAAGTGGTTGACAAAGTCATCCACAGAGAGGGAGGGGGGGAGGGGGGGGGGGGATTCAGCAGTGAGGAGAATGTGGCAAAGAGCTTCCTAGGGTTAGAGGCAGATGCTTGGAATTTAGAGTGGTAGAAAGTGGCCTTAGCAGCAGAAACAGATGAAGAAAATGTAGAGAGGAGGGAGTGAAAAGATGCCAGGTCGGCTGGGAGTTTAGTTTTCTTCCATTTCCGCTCGGCTGCCCGGAGCTCTGTTCTGTGAGCTCGCAATGAGTCATCAAGCCACAGAGCTGGAGGGGAGGACCGAGCCGGCCGGGAGGATAGGGGACACAGGGAGTCAAAGGATGCAGAAAGGGAGGAGAGGAGGGTTGAGGAGGCAGAATCAGGAGATTGGAGGGAAAGGATTGAGCAGAGGGAAGAGATGATAGGATGGAAGAGGAGAGAGTAGTGGGAGAGAGAGAGAGCGAAGGTTGCGGCGGCGCGTTACCATCTGTGTAGGGGCAGAGTGAGTAGTGTTGGAGGAGAGCGAGAGAGAAAAGGATACAAAGTAGTGGTCGGAGACATGGAGGGGAGTTGCAGTGAGATTAGTAGAAGAGCAACATCTAGTAAAGATGAAGTCAAGCGTATTGCCTGCCTTGTGAGTGGGGGGGGGGGGGGGGGGGGGGGTGAGAGGGTGAGGTCAAAAGAGGAGAGGAGTGGAAAGAAGGAGGCAGAGAGAAAATAGTCAAATGTAGACGTGGGGAGGTTGAATCCCCCAAAACTGTGAAGGGAGAGCCATCCTCAGGAAAGGAACTTATCAAGGCGTCAAGCTCATTGATGAACTCTCCAAGGGAACCTGGAGGGCGATAGATGACAAGGATATTACGCTTAAATGGGCTAGTGACTGTGACAGCGTGGAATTCAAATGAGGAGATAGACAGATGGGTTAGGGGAAAAATTGAGAATGACCACTTGGGAGAGATGAGGATTCCTGTGCCACCACCCCTCTGACCAGATGCTCTCGGGGTATGCGGGAACACATGGTCAGACGAGGAGAGAGCAGCAGGAGTAGCAGTGTTTTCAGTGGTAATCCATGTTTCCGTCAGCGCCAGGAAGTCGAGAGACTGGAGGGTAGCATAGGCTGGGATGAAGTCAGCCTTGTTGGCGGCAGAACGGCAGTTCCAGAGGCTGCCTGAGACCTGGAACTCCAGGTGTGTGGTGCGTGCAGGGACCACCAGGTTAGAGAGGCAGCAGCCACGCGGTGTGAGGCGTTTGTGTAGCCTGTGCGGAGAGGAGAGAACAGGGATAGGCAGAGGCATAGTTGACAGGCTGCAGCAGATGGCTACAATAATGCAGAGGAGATCGGAATGAAATGAACTAAACATCAGGGAAAGGAGAGAGCAGGCCTCCCTCACCAAAAAAAAAAAGAAAAAAAAAAAAAAGAAATATATATATATATAAATAACTCTCCCAACTTCCACCTCAGAAACTATAATTGTTTCACTGAACCACCCAAGTAAAACTCTCCCAACTTCCACTTTAGAAATTAGAATTGTTGTAAACTACAGCAGACTGTTATCAGTAGCTGTAATTAAGTACAGCAGCTACCAACCACCTAACGTTAATGCCTCGGATGAGGTTAGAAAAAACAGCTGAATGGTAGCAGCTAGCTGGCTCAATCACAGGTACTCTTAAGCATGAAATAACATTGGAAACAATTAACCACAGTTGCAAAAAGTTACCAGTAGCTACCCGCTAGCTAGCTAGCTAGCTTTGTTGGTCCGAGTAGTGGGTAAGCTAGCCTCGTGCTTCGCCGGGGTCCGCCGAATACAGTCCTTACCTACAATAATTACCTACAATAACCTTCAATAACTACCTGAGTAAGCTACCTATAATAACAAACTACAATACCTACCTACAATCTAAATACATGGTTTAAGCTTAACTCAACACCATATAAGAAGCCAAGCTTACCTTTCATAACGCAGCAATGATTAAACGTTGGGTAGCTAGCACAAATATATTGTATTTAGCTACCACAGTACAGCCAGCTGGTAGTGTTGGCTGGCTAGCAATGGCTACTGTGTTGACTTTGTTTGAAAAACGGCGTCGCTGCGAACGAATGTACCTGGCTAAAAGGATATTGTTTTTAGTTGCAACACATACACTTAGGTTGGAGTCATTAAAAGTCGTTTTTCAACCACTCCTCAAATGTCTTGTTAACAAACTATAGTTATGGCAAGTCGGTTAGGACATCTACTTTGTGCGTGACACAAGTAATTTTTCCAACAATTGTTTACAGACAGATTATTTAACTTATAATTCACTATATCACAATTCCAGCAGGTCAGAAGTTTACATACACTATGTTGACAGTGGCTTTAAACAGCTTGGAAAATTGAAAAATGATGTCATGGCTTTAGAAGCTTCTGATAGGCTAATTGACATAATTTGAGTCAATTGGAGGTGTACCTGTGGATGTATTTCCAGGCCTGAGGGTGGATATCTGATTAACAGCAGTGAGTTTGAACTATCCCAAAGCCTAGGACCAAGAGGCATCGAGAGGCAGCCTTCAGTTACTACGCCTCCCAGCCTCTGGAATAGCCAGAGAACCTGAGGGGGAACGAAACTGTGGCATTTTAAAAAATAGATCTTAAAACACACCTTTTTAGTGGTGCTTTTCCTCAGGGTGCTGTTTAGTCGTGCATTTTTTATTGTAATTCTTTAGTTTTTTTATCCTCTTATATTTGTGTAGTAAATATGTAGTTTTATTTTAATTGTTTTTATTAGTTTTTTTCCTGTGAAGCACATAGAATGGAACACAATGTCTGAAATGTGCTGTATAAATAAAGCTTGATTTGATTCTCTGTGGTGTTATTAGGTCCCTAATATTGAGTTAGGCCTATAAGGTAAGATAGACTGATATGATTGGAATGTCTATGGTGTTATTGAATTTAAACAACAAAGCACTCAACCCCGTGGATTATTGTACAATTAATAGCTGTTCTCTAACATGACGAATAACACACAACTAACGTTGTCGGAGAGATTCAACCACAAAGACCAGGGAAGTTTTCCAATGCCTCACAAGGAAGGGCACCTATGGGTAGACGACATTGACTATTCCTTCATTCATTACACTTTGGATGGTGTATCAATATAGCCAGCCTCTACAAAGATAGAGACATCCTTCCTAACTCAGTTGCCGGAGAGGAAGGAAACCATTCAGGGATTTCACCATGAGGCTAATGCTGACTTTTAAACAGTTACAGAGTTTAATGGCTGTGATAGGAGAAAACTGAGAATGGATCAACAACATTGTAGTTACTCCACAATACTAACCTAAATAACAGAGTGAAAAGAATGAAGCCTGTACATAATACAAATATTCCAAAACATGCATCCTGTTTGCAACAAGGAACTAAAGTAATAATGCAAAAAAATGTGGCAAAGCAATTAACTTTTTGTCCTAAATACAAAGTGTTATGTTAGGGGCAAATCCAATCAAACACATTACTGACTACCACTTTTCAAATGTTCAAGCTTAGTGGTGGCTGCATCATGTTATGGGTATGCTTGTAATCATTAAGGACTGGGGAGTTTTTCAGGATAAAAATAAATGGAATGGTGCTAAGCACAGGCAGGATCCTAGAGGAAAACCTGGTTCAGTCTGCTTCCACCAGACACTGGGAGATGCATTCACCTTTCAGCAGGACAATAACCTAAAACACAAGGCCAAATCTACGCTGGAGTTGCTTACCAAGAAGATAATGAATGTTCCTGAGTGGCCGAGTTACAATTTTGACTTAAATCTACTTGAAAATCTATGGCAAGACCTGAAAATGGTTGTCTAGCAGTGGAGGCTCCTCTGAGTAGGAAACGGATGAGAACCATCCTCCTCAGTGAATTTCATAAAAATGGTAAAACATTGAAAAAGTCATCCTTTATAGATAAAACTATACTAAATATATTCACCTGTCACCAAATAATTGATTAAAACACACTGTTTTGAAATGAAGGTCTACAGTAGCCTCAACAGCACTCTGTATGATAGCACAACTCCCATCAAGCTAGCTGGCTAGTTTAGTTACTCAAACACGCTGCTCCAACAGAGTGATGCAATGTTAGTTAGCTGGCTAGTTTAGTTACTCAAACACCCTGCTCCAACAGAGGGATGCTATGTTAGCTAGCTGGCTAGTTTAGTTACTCAAACACCCTGCTCAAACAGAGGGATGCTATGTTAGCTAGCTGGCTAGTTTAGTTACTCAAACACCCGGCTCAAACAGAGGGATGCTATGTTAGCTAGCTGGCTAGTTTAGTTACTCAAACACGCTGCTCCAACAGAGTGATGCAATGTTAGCTAGCTGGCTAGTTTAGTTACTCAAACACCCTGCTCAAACAGAGGGATGCTATGTTAGCTAGCTGGCTAGTTTATTTACTCAAACACCCGGCTCAAACATATAAACATATCTGAATTTGACCATTAGAAACTCTTGTTTGCAACTGTTGGACAAATTATTACACCCTAAATAAGCTATTTGCAGGCAAGAGTGTGCAAGGCGGTATTGAGTCACTGTCCGTATGTCACCTACGTTGTAAACTTTCATTCATAGACTAGGTTGTAGCAACCTCATGATGGGTATTGGGAAATGTTGAGTATCATGTAGTACCCTAAACCTATCGATGTTACATTGAACTGGGTGAATGGAATATGAATGACAGTCATCCAACATGCTGTAATAGAAATAAGGCCATGCTCATTAAAAAATAAATAATGGTCCTCCCTCATCTTAAACGGCATTTACGGCCACTGTTGTCTAGCAATGATCAACAACCAATTTGACGGAGCGTGAAGAAGTTGTAAAATAATAATGGGGAAATGTTGCACAATCCAGGTTTAGAAACATTTACATTTACATGTCAGTCATTTAGCAGACGCTCTTATCCAGAGCGACTTACAGGAGCAATTAGGGTTAAGTGCCTTGCTCAAGGGCACATTTACGTCATTTAGCAGACGCTCTTATCCAGAGCGACTACAAATTGGTGCATTCACCCTATAGCCAGTGGGATAACCACTTTACAATTATACTATTTTTTTATTTTTTATTTATAATTTTTTTTTTGGGGGGGGGGGGATTAGGATTACTTTATCCTATCCCAGGTGTTCCTTAAAGAGGTGGGGTTTCAAATGTCTCCGGAAGGTGGTGAGTGACTCCGCTGTTCTGGCGTCGTGAGGGAGCTTGTTCCACCATTGGGGTGCCAGAGCAGCGAACAGCTTTGACTGGGCTGAGCGGGAACTATGCTTCCGCAGAGGAAGGGGAGCCAGCAGGCCAGAGGTGGATGAACGCAATGCCCTCGCCTGGGTGTAGGGACTGATCAGAGCCTGAAGGTACGGAGGTGCCGTTCCCCTCACTGCTCCATAGGCAAGCACCATGGACTTGTAACGGATGCGAGCTTCAACTGGAAGCCAGTGGAGTGTGCGGAGGAGGGGGGTGACGTGAGAGAACTTGGGAAGGTTGAACACCAGACGGGCTGCGGCATTCTGGATGAGTTGTAGGGGTTTAATGGCACAGGCAGGGAGCCCAGCTAACAGCGAGATGCAGTAATCCAGACGGGAGATGACAAGTGCCTGGATTAGGACCTGTGCCGCTTCCTGTGTAAGGCAGGGTCGTACTCTCCGAATGTTGTAGAGCATGAACCTGCAGGATCGGGTCACCGCCTTGATGTTAGCGGAGAACGACAGGGTGTTGTCCAGGGTCACGCCAAGGCTCTTCGCACTCTGGGAGGAGGACACAACAGAGTTGTCAACCGTGATGGCGAGATCATGGAACGGGCAGTCCTTCCCCGGGAGGAAAAGCAGCTCCGTCTTGCCAGGGTTCAGCTTGAGGTGGTGATCCGTCATCCATACTGATATGTCGGCCAGACATGCAGAGATGCGATTCGCCACCTGGTTATCAGAAGGGGGAAAGGAGAAGATTAGTTGTGTATCGTCAGCGTAGCAATGATAGGAGAGGCCATGTGAGGATATGACAGAGCCAAGTGACTTGGTGTATAGGGAGAAAAGGAGAGGGCCTAGAACTGAGCCCTGGGGGACACCAGTGGTGAGAGCACGTGGTGCGGAGACAGCTTCTCGCCACGCCACTTGGTAGGAGCGACCGGTCAGGTAGGACGCAATCCAGGAGTGAGCCGCGCCGGAGATGCCCAGCTCGGAGAGGGTGGAGAGGAGGTTCTGATGGTTCACTGTATCAAAGGCAGCAGACAGGTCTAGAAGGACAAGAGCAGAGGAGAGAGAGTTAGCTTTAGCAGTGCGGAGAGCCTCCGTGACACAGAGAAGAGCAGTCTCAGTTGAATGACCAGTCCTGAAACCTGACTGGTTTGGATCAAGAAGGTCATTCTGAGAGAGATAGCAAGAGAGTTGGCTAAAGACGGCACGCTCAATAGTTTTGGAAAGAAAAGAAAGAATGGATACTGGTCTGTAGTTGTTGACATCAGTGGGATCGAGTGTTGGTTTTTTGAGAAGGGGTGCAACTCTCGCTCTCTTGAAGACGGAAGGGACATGGCCAGCGGTCAAGGATGAGTTGATCAGCGAGGTGAGGTAGGGGAGAAGGTCACCGGAGATGGTCTGGAGAAGAGAGGAGGGGATGGGGTCAAGCGGGCAGGTTGTTGGGCGGCCTGCAGTCACTAGTCGCAAGATTTTATCTGGAGAGAGAGGGGAGAAAGAAGTCAAAGCATAGGGTAGGGCAGTGTGAGCAGGACCAGCAGTGTCATTAGACTTAACAAACGAGGATCGGATGTCGTCAACCTTCTTTTCAAAGTGGTTGACAAAGTCATCCACACAGGGGGGGGGGGGGATTCAGCAGTGAGGAGAATGTGGCAAAGAGCTTCCTAGGGTTAGAGGCAGATGCTTGGAATTTAGAGTGGTAGAAAGTGGACTTAGCAGCAGTAACAAATGAAGTAAATGTAGAGAGGAGGGAGTGAAAAGATGCCAGGTCGGCTGGGAGTTTAGTTTTCTTCCATTTCCGCTCGGCTGCCCGGAGCTCTGTTCTGTGAGCTCGCAATGAGTCATCAAGCCACAGAGCTGGAGGGGAGGACCGAGCCGGCCGGGAGGATAGGGGACACAGGGAGTCAAAGGATGCAGAAAGGGAGGAGAGGAGGGTTGAGGAGGCAGAATCAGGAGATTGGAGGGAGAAGGCGCGTTACCATCTGTGTAGGGGCAGAGTGAGTAGTGTTGGAGGAGAGCGAGAGAGAAAAGGATACAAAGTAGTGGTCGGAGACATGGAGGGGAGTTGCAGTGAGATTAGTAGAAGAGCAACATCTAGTAAAGATGAAGTCAAGCGTATTGCCTGCCTTGTGAGTGGGGGGGGGGGGGTGGTGAGAGGGTGAGGTCAAAAGAGGAGAGGAGTGGAAAGAAGGAGGCAGAGAGAAATGAGTCAAATGTAGACATGGGGAGGTTGAATCCCCCAAAACTGTGAAGGGAGAGCCATCCTCAGGAAAGGAACTTATCAAGGCGTCAAGCTCATTGATTAACTCTCCAAGGGAACCTGGAGGGCGATAGATGACAAGGATATTACGCTTAAATGGGCTAGTGACTGTGACAGCGTGGAATTCAAATGAGGAGATAGACAGATGGGTTAGGGGAAAAATTGAGAATGACCACTTGGGAGAGATGAGGATTCCTGTGCCACCACCCCTCTGACCAGATGCTCTCGGGGTATGCGGGAACACATGGTCAGACGAGGAGAGAGCAGCAGGAGTAGCAGTGTTTTCAGTGGTAATCCATGTTTCCGTCAGCGCCAGGAAGTCGAGGGACTGGAGGGTAGCATAGGCTGGGATGAAGTCAGCCTTGTTGGCGGCAGAACGGCAGTTCCAGAGGCTGCCTGAGACCTGGAACTCCAGGTGTGTGGTGCGTGCAGGGACCACCAGGTTAGAGAGGCAGCAGCCACGCGGTGTGAGGCGTTTGTGTAGCCTGTGCGGAGAGGAGAGAACAGGGATAGGCAGAGGCATAGTTGACAGGCTGCAGCAGATGGCTACAATAATGCAGAGGAGATCGGAATGAAATGAACTAAACATCAGGGAAAGGAGAGAGCAGGCCTCCCTCACCAAAAAAAAAAAAAAAAAAAAAGAAATATATATATATAAATAACTATCCCAACTTCCACCTCAGAAACTATAATTGTTTCACTGAACCACCCGAGTAAAACTCTCCCAACTTCCACTTCAGAAATTAGAATTGTTGTAAACTACAGCAGACTGTTATCAGTAGCTGTAATTAAGTACAGCAGCTACCAACCACCTAACGTTAATGCCTCGGATGAGGTTAGAAAAAACAGCTGAATGGTAGCAGCTAGCTGGCTCAATCACAGGTACTCTTAAGCATGAAATAACATTGGAAACAATTAACCACAGTTGCAAAAAGTTACCAGTAGCTACCCGCTAGCTAGCTAGCTAGCTTTGTTGGTCCGAGTAGTGGGTAAGCTAGCCTCGTGCTTCGCCGGGGTCCGCCGAATACAGTCCTTACCTACAATAATTACCTACAATAACCTTCAATAACTACCTGAGTAAGCTACCTATAATACCAAACTACAATACCTACCTACAATCTAAATACATGGTTTAAGCTTAACTCAACACTATATAAGAAGCCAAGCTTACCTTTCATAACGCAGCAATGATTAAACGTTGGGTAGCTAGCACAAATATATTGTATTTAGCTACCACAGTACAGCCAGCTGGTAGTGTTGGCTGGCTAGCAATGGCTACTGTGTTGACTTTGTTTGAAAAACGGCGTCGCTGCGAACGAATGTACCTGGCTAAAAGGATATTGTTTTTAGTTGCAACCGTTGCTAATAGCAACTCGTCAGCTAATCCAGGAGGTGAGTTAGCTAGCTAGCTTCGTGCTACACCCGGCACCGCCGAATACAAAAGTAACCTACAATAACTACACAACAGCCCACGATGCCTACCTATACTACTTAATAATATACAGCCCACGATGCCTACCTATAGTACCTAACTACAATCTAAATACATAGTTTAAGCCTTACTCGACAAAGCCCAAGCTATGTATAAAGCCAAACATATACGTACTGAGCTACAATGTATCTTCTTAAACTGTAATTTTAAACCTAACCTTAACCACACTGCTAAATTTATGCCTAATCCTAATCTAGAGATTTAGAGACTAATCTAGAGCTCTTACAGACTTACCCAGAAAGACTCAACTGTAACCGCTTCTAAAAGGTGCTTCTATAAAGTATTGACTCGGGTGTGAATACTTACACTACCGGTCAACAGATTTAGAACACCTAATCATTTAAGGGTTTTTCTTTAATTTGACTATTTTCTACATTGTAGACTAATAGTGAAGACATCAAAACGATGAAATAACACATATGGAATCATGTAGTAACCAAAAAAGTGTTAAACAAATCAAAATATGTTTTATATTTGAGATTCTTCAAATAGCCACCCTTTGCCTTGATGACAGCTTTGCACACTCTTGTCATTCTCTCAACCAGCTTCACCTGGAATGCTTTTCCAACAGTCTTGAAGGAGTTCCCACATGTGATGAGCACTTGTTGGCTGCTTTTCCTTCACTCTGCGGTCCGACTCATCCCAAACCATCTCAATTTGGTTGAGGTTGGGGGATTGTGGAGGCCTGGTTATCTGATGCAGCAGTTACATCACTTTCCTTGGTAAATTAGCCCTTACACAGCCTGGAAGTGGGTCATTGTCCTGTTGAAAACAAATGATAGTCCCACTAAGTTCAAACCAGATGGGATGGTGTATTGCTGCAGAATGCTGTGGTAGCCATGCTGGTTAAGTGTGCCTTGAATTCTAAATAAATCACAGACAGTGTCACCAGCAAAGCACCCCCACACCATAACGCCTCCTCCTCCATGCTTTACGGTGGGAAATACACATGCGGAGATCATCCGCCAAAGCCTATTCCCCCTCAGGAGACTGAAAATATTTGGCATGGGTCCTCAGATCCTCAAAATATTACACAGCTGCACAATCGAGAGCATACTGACTGGTTGCATCTCAGACTGTTATGGCAACTGCTTGGCCTCCGACCACAAGGCACGACAGAGGGTAGTGCGTACGGCCCAGTACATCACTGGGGCCAAGCTTCCTGTCATCCAGGACCTCTATACCAAGCGGTGTCAGAGGAAGGCCCTCAAAATTGTCATAGACTGTTCTCTCTGCTACCGCACGGCAAGCGGTACCGGAGTGCCAAGTCTAGGTCCAAAAGACTTCTCAACAGCTTCTACCCCCATCCAATAAGACTCCTGAACAGCTAATCATGGCTACCCGGACTATTTGCACTGTCCCCCCACCCCAGCTTTTTACGTTGCTGCTACTCTGTTAATTATGTACAGTCACTTTAACTCTACCCACATGTACATATTACTTCAACTACCTCAACTAGCCGGTGCCCCCGCACATTGACTCTGCACCTGTTCCCCCTGTATATAAAGCCTCCCGACTATTATTTTTTTTTACTTCTGCTCTTTTTTTCTCAACACTTTTGTTATTTTATTTATTCTACTTTTTTTAATTAAATGCACTGTTGGTTAAGGGCTGTAAGTAAGCATTTCACTGTAATGTCTGCACCTGTTGTATTCGGTGCATTTGGCCAATAAGATTTGATTTGATTTGATCCGTTCACCCACACTGCGTCGCACACAGACACAGCGGTTTGAACCAAAAATCTCCAATTTGGACTACAGACCAAAGGACAAATTTCCACCGGTCTAATGTCCATTGCTTGTGTTTCTTGCCCCAAGCAAGTCTCTTCTTCTTATTGGTGTCCTTTAGTAGTGGTTTCTTTGCAGCAGTTCGACCATGAAGGACTGATTCACACAGTCCCCTCTGAACAGTTGATGTTGAGGTGTGTCTGTGACTTGAACTCTGAAGCATTTATGTGGGCTGCAATTTCTGAGGCTGGTAACTTTAATGAACTTATCCTCTGCAGCAGAGGTAACTCTGGGTCTTCCATTCCTGTGTCGGTCCTCATGAGAGCCAGTTTCATCATAGAGCTTGATGGTTTTTGCGACTGCACTTTAAGAAACTTTCAAAGAGTGACTGATCTTCATGTCTTAAAGTAATGATGGACTGTCGTTTCTCTTTGCTTATGTGAGCTGTTCTTACCATAATATGGACTTGGTCTTTTACCAAATATGGCTATCTTCTGTGTACCCCCCCTTACCTTGTCACAACAAAACTGATTGAATCAAATGCATTAAGAAGGAAAGAAATTCCACAAATTAACTTTGAAGAAGGCACACCTGTTTATTGAAATGCATTCCAGGTGACTACCTCATGAAGCTGGTTGAGAGAATGTCAAGAGTGTGCAAAGCTGTCATCAAGGCAAAGGGTGGCTATTTGAAGAATCACAAATATTTTTTAGACCCCAGGAAGAGTAGCTGCTGCCTTGGGAGAAGCTAATGGGGATCCCTAATGAATACAAAATACTTGTTTGGTTACTACATGATTCCATATGTGTTATTTCATAGTTTTGATGTCTTCACTATTATTCTACAATGTAGAGCATATTACAAATTAAGAAAAACCCTTGAATGAGTAGGTGTTCTAAAACTTTTGACCGGTAGTGTATGTAAATGAGATTTTTCTTTATTTAATTTAAATAGATTTATGCACAACAGCATTCTATCCAAGCTGGGAGAGAGCACGAGGAGGGTTCATGTCATACAGGTTCAGGTAGCAGCTACAGGACAGTTGTATATTATTTTTAAAAATCTATTAGTAGCTGATTAGTATGCACGGAACATTTATTTTAAAATCTGCAATGTTTGAATGTCCAGTTTTAATTACTGAACAATAAATGACATTATTACCACCAGCCAGCAGGCTATAAAATTGCAGCATTACGACACCGTGTATAGATTTCGTGAAATGTTAGGCCCCGTGTAGCTCAGTTGGTAGTGCATGTCGTTTGCAACACCAGGGTTGTGGGTTCGATTCCCACGGGGGCCAGTATGAAAAAATAAATAAAAATATGCACTCACTAACTGTAAGTCGCTCTGGATAAGAGCGTCTGCTAAATTACTAAAATGTTTAACATGAGAAAATGACGACCAAATAGAGGCCTACCAATAAACCATTAGCTAAAGCAAAGCTTTACATTCTCTTGCACCACAGGAACCCTATCATCGATTAATTAGGCATGAAGCCGCATAGACATGTCTCTATTTCAGCACGATGTACAGCGATCGGTTTGTGAGTGGATATCTGGCTGAAACATTCAATGTTATTTTATATGTAGAGGCCCAAAGTCCAACCTTGCGGGGTCCACAGAAACTGCGTTAACTTTAGAAAATGAGCTACTAAAAGCAGAAGGCTTCCTACGACTGGAGTATTATTTGTATGTTGGCCGAATCCAAACGTTTAAGTTGAACGGAAGTGAAGGCGGAGCCTGGCTCTTTTCTCTTGTGACCTTACGCTCCGTGCAGAGTAGAACACCAGACAACATGATTGAACAAAGGAGGAATGTTAAAATTATATCGGACTGTAACTTTTGAAAATGAGCTAAGCAGACTACTGCTGTATTATTATTTGTATGTTGGCGGAAGTCCTTTTTTTCAGTCGAACGGAAGTGAAGGTGGAGTTACATGTTCTCTATTCTCCATTTTGTCTTTTGACTTTAGGCAGAGAGTCACATGTTGAAATATAATGTCTCGGTCCTCTACCTCCCTGATCTAAAAGGTCCGTAGACTACAGATAAACATTGTGTAACTGCCTCTGTCGCCAGTTTATTTCATGTATTAGCACTTTAGTTTATTTCATGTATTTGCACTTTTTATTATTTAATTTCTTCTGAATTGTACGTTTACAGCAATACGGAACTAATGATTTTTTCCGCCAGAGTGTTGTCACCCGAGCGCCTTTAGCGACGCACCGAGAAAACTTTACCGCAAAAAAGTGAATTATTATTTTTCCACTGTTATCGTGTTTAAGTGCATACATACAAAGAAAGTATACAGAAGAAGATAAAGGACATTTAAAAGGATGTTTAGCACCTCTGTGTGATAAGCAGCAATGAGGTTTGTTGACTAATTATTTTGCTATGAGGGTGTTTGTGTTTACGTGCGTCATTTTTTGGTGTAAAATATACATAAAGTGTCTAGCTGTATGAGCTTGATTATAACGCCAGATGTGTGAGACATGTATATGGCATTATTTTGTTAAAGTATTTTTTCTTTCTTTAAAGCAGTTTTCACGGGTTGACCAGCATTAAAGCCCTGTATTCAAATCAATACCTCTTGCCTCATGCCTGTCACTGGAGGAGCTACAATATTTATGCACAACAGTGTTCTATCCAAGCTGGGAGAGACACAACAAAATATGGAATAAGTCAAGGGGTATGGATCCATTCTGAAGGCACAGTAGCTATAGATAGTACACTGAATAATGAAACAATCCCTAGTAAGCTAATGTTTCGAGGGCGTGCTGACAGTATTATTTGGCATTAATAGACAGGTTTTACGCACAACAGCGTTCTATCCAAGCTGGGAGAGAGCACGAGGAGGGTTCATGTCATGCAGGTTCAGGTAGCAGCTACAGGACAGTTGGATATTATTTTTTTTAAATCAATTGGTAGCTGATTAGTATGCATGGATAATTTATTTACTTTCGGGGTCCAGAGAAACTGTGTTAACTTTAGAAAATGAGCTACTAAAAGCAGAAGGCTTCCTACGACTGGAGTATTATTTGTATATTGGCCGAATCCCAACGTTTCAGTTGAACGGAAGTGAAGGCGGAGCCTGGCTCTTTTCTCTTGTGACTTTCCGCTCCGTGCAGAGTAGAACACCAGACAACATGATTGAACAAAGGAGGAATGTTAAAATGATATCGGACTGTAACTTTTGAAAATGAGCTAAACAGAAGCCTCCTGCTGTATTATTAGCCTGCAGCTGGAGTATTATTTGTATGTTGGCGGAAGTCGTATTTTTCATTCGAAGGGGGAGTCACATGTTCTCTATTCTCCATTTTGTCTTGTCATGTTGAAATATAACGTCTCGGTCCTCTACCTCCCTTATCTAAAAGGTCCGTAGACTAGAGATAAACATCTAGTTAACTTCGCCTGAACTCTGCAATCAACCAGAAACAGACGTTTCTACAATGAATCAGGTGAGTTTAGATTAATTTAAAAAATATATATAACGGGTCTTTGTAGCCTACTTCCTGCTTTTACACTGCACGCATTTAATGGTCCTTGACATTTGGAAAATCATTTGTGTAGTTTAGCTGGTTACTCGTAGCCAAGCCCGGCGGCAGGATGAACTGGGCAAGGGGGCATCAGACATGACTAAGGGGGCACAACTATTTTCGCTTGCTGATAACACAGGATGGATAATAATCGATAGTACGATAGGCCCTTTTCACGTGACGTCAGACAACTTCCGTTCTGCCGCGATGCAGGTTATGTTTACATCCGGTGTCGCTTAGGAACGCTTAGCTAGTAGCACATCATTATGGATATCTCACTTTCATGCCAGGGCCTATTCCGGATCCTCACGTCAATGTCAGTGCTGAGAAACTGAAAGACATCCGTCCAGTGGCGGCTCCTGAAAAAATTCTCAGGAGGGGCAATTTTTCTGATGATTTAGGTGACCTACACACATTTAAAAAAAAGATATGTCCAGCAACAACATGAAGACAGGGGCAGCATATAAGTCAATACCAGAAGCATTTATTGACTGATCTCAAAAGTGTTGGCTTACCAGGGTTGGTGGAGCCCTCAGTTTCATCTTTGCCTCGCAAAGCTAACTCAAACACTCCGCAAAACTTCACACACTGGATTAGCCGGCTGAGGATGTGGCGGTTCTTGCTAATGTCGTAGTAAATATATTTGTTATAGTGAATATGGAATATGATATGTTGAGTAAAATGTTGTGCTAAGATCTATTTAGGTCAGGAGCTGGTTATAAGTTCTGTTCCTATCCAATAACAATGGACAAAAGGGTCCTATCTTGTCAGCCTTGTCAGCAGGTGGCCAAGGACAACACCCACGCCATAGGCCTCTCAGTTCTTCCAACTCACGAGTTCTTGCTCTGAGGACACACACACACACAAACACACACACATCATCACTGTTAAACACACACACACACACACATCATCACTGTTAAACACACACACACACACACACACACAAATCCCCTCTCTTAGGCTGAACATTTGAAGACAGAGAACCCGACTCAGAGCCAATGCAACAGTGACAGTAGCCTGGAGGTGACCTCGCCCAACTCATCAGGACCAATCAGAAGATCAGAACTACTAGATTGAACCTACTTCATTTATTGCATAAAATGTCTGCACACAATGTTTCGGGGCTCTCTTCAGATAATAATAATAATAATAATAATATGCCATTTAGCAGACGCTTTTATCCAAAGCGACTTACAGTCATGCGTGCATACATTTTTGTGTATGGGTGGTCCCGGGGATCGAACCCACTACCTTGGCGTTACAAGCACCATGCTCTACCAGCTGAGCTACAGAAAGTGGATACTCATGGATGCGCATTGCAATTGTAAAATGTCAACACAATTGGAGACACCACGTCATTTTTGGAGACATGTTATTGACAGTAAACTATTGTAGATGCGACTGCTAACTAAATAAAACATTTTAGCTGGCTAGCTAATCATCTTAGCTAAATGTGGGGCAAACAATTCAGTTATTTACCGTTAATTTGAGGGATTGGGGTGAAAGAAATCGAGTTACATAGTGATACTTTACGATATACTGTATTGACAATATCGCAATATTTTAGCGCTAGTTGGCTGTACCTGCACCAAAACACCATTATTGTTCCTTCATAGCTTGTTCTCAATCTTTTCACATTGGGAGCCAATTAGTTTTCAGCACTTTTATTTCCATGACTGATCAAAACTCGTTCTCATGGCTTTCTGATCCCTCTGCAACAGACATATGGTGCGCAATAAAATCACAGTATCGAATCGCAATACGTATAGAATCATGAGACTCGCAATGCTGATGCATATATCTTATCGTGAGGTTCCTGGCAATTCCCAGCCCAAGTTCATTTGCCACAACAAATCTCTTCGCTAGCAAACGCGATGTCTTCTCCAAAACGGCAATGTGTCTCCAGCAATGTTTACTTTTTTGACGTTCTATGGCATCTCCACTTTCCAAGCATATATGACCACATGTAATATTTTGGTAAGTGATGCAAATAGTGAACTATGTAGGGCCAGGATGTAAAATATATGTAGCTGCAGCAATTTCTCTTATCTGATATGGTAAGTAATGGGGCTTAATTTATAACTCCCTAAGAGTTTGACGAACGGGTCCGTGAACGCGATTCCAGATATATTTACCTCTGAATAAACTGCCTTTATTACACCATATCCACATCCAGTAAACTTGTGATTATCAACACTAACCTCATCGTTGTGGCGGCGGACAGCTAGCCTGTATCCCTCGTCATCCAGTTGAGTGAGTGGCAATGTATTTTTTCGTTCGTACCAATTTTTGGAAAATCCTCGGGTGTAGGACTTTCCGCCTTTAGTAGAAACCTGTTGAATTATTACATTTGGTCTGGGAGGTCCTAATTGTTTCGTTGCCAATTTATCTTCATTTGTTCGCCGACAAAAAGGAACTTCTTTCAAAGACACAATCGAGTTGGACTGAAGCCTAGCCATTTTGATAGTAGTAGTGAATTGATTGAGGCTGCTACCTGGTCTTTTCTTAGTTACGTTCATTCGTGGTTACGTTATGTATGACGAAAGCGCGTAAGTGCATGCCCACAGACACCCATAGAGAATGTATTGAAAGCTTTGAAATGTGAAACAAATAGATTTTACATGGGAGTCTATGACAGACTTCTGGGCGATTTTCAACCTGACTGAAATCGCCCAAAAAACGGGCGGGGCCATTTGAAGCACGACTTTAGCCTGATTTGACATTTAGTGGCTGGCAGATCAGACGTGAACACTGATAACTGCTGTTGCCGTGATATAATTTTTTATAAATTTATATAATTTTTTTATTATTATTTTTTATTATTTTTTTTATAATTGATTAGAAAAAAAATCCCTTCCTTTTCCCGTTTGGCAGTGCGTCGCCCATATCGCCCTATTGAACAAGCCGTCCCTGCATCCGTCCACAACCAGGGATTTGCAAATTGCTGCACGGGCTTGAGGGCCTTAATTTGGTGGACTCTAAATTTGGCCCTGTGCCATTTGGGTCTGTGCTTTCTTACCAGTGCCCTCTAGAATTAAGTAGAGATATTATTAAACACCCTGGTGCCAGTGAGTTTCCTCAGTTGCCTATTGAAGGTTACAACTTTAAATTTCCCATTGATTTTGAGCCCAACTACATACAACAATGTCATTTGGACAGCCTGATTGTGTCAGAGGAGATGTCTGCTGCTATTGAAGCAGAAACAAGAATGCAGTCAGAATGCCAGGTACGCAAACCCCGACTGACAGCCAGCAGATTCCGTGAAATATGCCATGTTCGTGGGGAGTTGTCTGCCAAGGCTTTGGCAACCCGCATTCTGAGAGGAACTCCTCAGACAGCTGCTATGAGAAGAGGGTTGGATCTGGAACCTGAGATACTGAGGCAATATTCTGATTTTTGTGATGTCTCTCTGAAACAATGCGGGGTCATCATCCACCCTGATTCACCTCACCTTGCAGCCAGCCCGGATGCTAAAGTCTTCTGCCCAACAGAAGCACCACCATTTGGTCTTGCTGAGGTTAAGAGTTGCGATGTTGAAAATGTTACCCAAGTTAAACACCTGATCACAGTTAAAGGCCAGGCCTGCCTTAAGAAGAGCCACAAATACTACTATCAGGTTCAAGGCCAACTCGCCTTAAGCGGACTTCAGTGGTGTGACTTCATTACAGATACCCGCACTGACTTCACAGTTGAGAGAATCTTTAGGGATGAGGAGATTATCCACTCAATGCGACAGAAGCTTGATCATTTCTATTATAACATCTACATGGATGTCTTCTTAAGTTATAAAACATAAGGCAGAATTTTATGTGTAAATAGTGTTAAGGTAAATGTGGAAGGTGAACCTTTGACATTTTTTTCTTTAACTGCAAATTAACTTGTCATATACTGTATATCTCCTATGTACTGAAACACACATTTTGAAAAGGATTGTGATGTAAATGTCGACATGTTTTTCTTTAACTGCAAATGAACTTAATTGTGTTATATACTGTATATCTATGTATTGAAATACAAATTTTGAAAAGGATTGCGATGTTGTAAATGCTCTTACCAAAATCAAAAAGGATTGGAAGCAGTTGCTTGCAAACATATATTTAATAGTTCCATCATTGCCATGACACATAAGCACATAACATGGTTAATAGTTGGATATTTTTACAATATATCACATTAGGTTCATTAATAGCTATGAAAAAGTTATTACCCTTAACAAAAACATACAGTATAACATTAGATCAATTAAATTACCAACAAAGTTAATTCATATTTACATTTTTTTGTACATACAATACAGTAATATAAAAGTACTTCTATTTACAGCCCATCTAGCTTACTCAGGAAATATACAACTTCCAGTTGACAAAAACATCAGACTGGTTTGTCTCCTTTAATGTCAAGAGGTCCCTGCACCTTCTCGAAGATTGTGCCATGCTTCGATGTTGGATGGGATACTGTTGCGATACAGACACCGGGAGAAAAGAAACAGCTAAATTAACATTCAGCTTTGACCAGGAATCAATATTTATCTAGCTATCATGCACAACAGTATTTGAATAGGTGAGTTACTATACATTCATGAATAAACTAACTGCCTAACAAAGGGTTAGATAGCTAGCTAAGTAAACTTGTTACATTACAGCCAGGCAGCAATGTAACGCTACCTTTTAACGTTATCAGTATCTGGTACATACTCCCGAGTGGCGCAGTGGTCTAAGGCACTGCATCGCAGTGCTAAACTGTGCCACTAGAGATCCTGGTTCGAATCCAGGCTCTGTCGTAGCCGGCCGCGACCGGGAGACCCATGGGGCGGCGCGCACAATTGGCCCAGCGTCGTCCAGGGTAGGGGAGGGATTTGGCCGGCAGGGGATGTAGCTCAGTTGGTAGAGCATGGCGTTTGCAACGCCAGGGTTGTGGGTTCGATAAAATAATGTATGCACTAACTGTAAGTCGCTCTGGATAAGAGCGTCTGCTAAATGACTAAAATGTAAATGTTGTTGTTAGCTAACGTTAGCCCACTTTTAAGTAACTAAGGCAGTGAACAATTATGAATTAACAATAACGTTAGCAAGTTACAAACCATTGCATATACGTAAACATTATTACTCTTAACTTTACTAATTTAACTTAAACGTACCTTTTGGAATTTCTTCAAGTAGCTAGCTTGCTAGTTAGTGGTCAATAGTTGTATTTTCGTTGAGAAGTCTCAGGTTACGGGCGAACGGAAGTGAAGTTAGCCTGCTACGCGGAAAGGCGGAAGTTAGATGACGTCATCGTGAAAAGGGCCTATTACACACAATGTATTTGCAGCCACGCACGCTGTCTTGCAGCAAGAATACAGGCTACTGCACCGCTTTACAAACATGGACAATCCATAAATAGCAAGTCATGACAACGCTACACAGCTACACGCACAACACCCAACAATCCAATGCAAAACAGTTGCTAATTAGCGTAATAACACTTCCTCATGCAAATACAATGCATTTTCCAATCGCGGAAAGCAAACAATAATGCACTACCAACGACCTATCGATACAATGCAGCTAGTTGGAGCTTGCCAGTTGGCTGTAGGCTACTCCACTAGCATCTTACCAGTTGGCTGTAGGCTACTCCACTAGCATCTTGCCAGTTGGCTGTAGGCTACTCCACTAGCAGTTTACCAGTTGGCTGTAGGCTACACCACTAGCAGCTTGCCAGTTGGCTGTAGGCTACTCCACTAGCAGCTTGCCAGTTGGCTGTAGGCTACTCCACTAGCAGCTTGCCAGTTGGCTGTAGGCTACTCGACTAGCAGCTTGCCAGTTGGCTGTAGGCTACTCCACTAGCAGTTTGCCAGTTGGCTGTAGGCTACTCCACTAGCAGTTTGCCAGTTGGCTGTAGGCTACTCCATTAGCAGCTTGCCAGTTGGCTGTAGGCTACTCCACTAGCAGCTTACCAGTTGGCTGTAGGCTACTCTACTAGCAGCTTACCAGTTGGCTGTAGGCTACTCCACAAGCATCTTGCCAGTTGGCTGTAGGCTACTCCACTAGCAGCTTGCCAGTTGGCTGTAGGCTACCCCACTAGCAGCTTGCCAGTTGGCTGTAGGCTACTCCACTAGCAGCTTGCCAGTTGGCTGTAGGCTACTCCACTAGCAGCTTGCTAAAAACTGTAAGCAAGCTAGCCTTTTAGCTTCCCACAGATTTAGATGTGGCTTAGTGTTGTAGGTTACGGTCTTGCTGAGAGGTGAGTTCCTCTCCCAGTGTCTGGTGTAAAGCAGACTGAAGCAGTCTTTCCTCTAGGATCTCCCGTTTCGTTTCATCCTGTAAAACTCCCCAGTCTTTGACGATGTCAAGCATTTCCTTACCATGATGCAGCCATCACCATGCTTGAAAATAAGGAGGCAGTTACTCAGTGATGTTATGTTGGATTTGCCCCAAATTTAAGGCTTTGCATTTAGGCCCAAAAGGTGAATTCATTTGCCCTGTAAATTTTTTAGCAGTATTACTTTAGTGCCTTGTTGCAAACAAGATCTGAAATATTTATATTCTCCTTTCACTCTGTCATTTAGGTCATTATTGTGGATTATTGTGAATAGTCACATGTACAGGGTTGCAGGTGGTCACTGTGGTCTAAGGCACTGCATCGCACTGCACTGCACAGTGTCGTCCAGGGTAGGGGAGGGAATGGCTGGCAGGGATGTAGCTCAGTTTGTAGAGCATGGCGTTTGCAACGGCAGGGTTGTGGGTTTGATTCCCAAGGGGGGCCAGTATGGAAAATAAGTAAATAATAATAATAATAATAATGTATGCACTCACTAACTGTAAGTCACTCTGGATAAGAGCGTCTGCTAAATGACTAATGTAAATGTAAATGTAAAATGTAAATTATTGTGAATAGTCACATGTACAGGGTTGCAAGTGGTCATTGTGGATTATTGCGAATAGTCAAATGTACAGGGTTGCAGGTGGTCATTATTGGGGATTATTGCGAATAGTCAAATGTACAGGGTTGCAGGTAGTCATTATTGCGGATTATTGTGAAAAGTCAAATGTACAGGGTTAAAGGTGGTCATTATTGGGGATTATTGTGAATAGTCACATGTACAGTGTTGCAGGTGGGTCATTATTGGGGAGTACTGTGAATAGTCACATGTACAGGGTTAAAGGTGGTCATTATTGGGGATTATTGTGAACATCTTTGACGTGTCTGGGTGGCTTAATACACCATACACAACATCATTATTAACAGAGGAAGGGTTAGTCATTCATATCACACAATTACTATTTTAGTTATTGTTTTGTATTTGTTTGTACAAATTTGTAGAATTTAGTTTTTACTTTCACATTATTTTGTGTAGATGAATTACGGAAAATTATAATCAAATCTATTTCAATCCCACTTTTTAAAGCAACAAAATGTGAAAAAAGTTATAGTGGGTGTAGACTTTCCATAGGAACTGTATAGCCTAATAATATTTAGGAAGTTCATTTCCTTGGGAAGATAACTGCCCGTACTTCTCCATCCATTCATATATAGACTACTGTATTTAATTGAGACCAAACGCTCACCTGATCTGGCACGCCCAACTAGGAGAGGAGAGGTATGGCTGCTGAACTAGGACAGGAGAGGTATGGCTGCTGAACTAGGAGAGGAGAGGTATGGCTGTTGAACGAGGAGAGGAGAGGTATGGCTGCTGAACGAGGAGAGGAGAGGTATGGCTGCTGAACTAGGAGAGGAGAGGTATGGCTGCCGAACTAGGAGAGGTGAGGTATGGCTGCTGAACTAGGAGAGGAGAGGTATGGCTGCCGAACTAGGAGAGGTGAGGTATGGCTGCTGAACTAGGATAGGAGAGGTATGGCTGCCGAACTAGGAGCAGCAAGAAAGATGAGTGGTCCGTTGCACTGTCTCTTGACCTACGTTTTGCACGTAGGATATAGCCTGTCTTTTAGGAGCGGGGATATTTTCAGTCAGAGACAAATAAATGGATAATTAATATATATTGAGAAGGAGAAGACTCAACGCTCGATCCCCATGTTGCGCCTTTTTCTTTATATTGATAATCACATTTTGGGATTTCACCTCGACTCACGTTGGTTGAGCGTCCCCAACTTCTTTCTATTAACAGACACTGTAGTAAACTATAGCCTAATTATATTTCAGTGAATTTCCTTGGAAAGATAACTGCCACGTGATTTATTCGCCCATTCATAGGTAGCCTTGTAGGCTAGTGTGTGAATAATGTGACAGAGGTAATTTTAGTACAATAGCTAGGCTAACGCATACACAGCAGAAAGACACCGTTTCCAAATAATCTGCGGAACAAGTATATTTATCACAACGTTTTCTGTCTGACCGCCCTCAACATGAAAAATACGGGCCGCGCTGCAATGATCTCTGTCGGAGCCCGCAGCCCTCTACCTCCAAACATCTTTGTTGTACCATTTGAAAGTGGAAAAAAATATATACAGTTCCAGTCAAAAGTTTGGACACCTGCTCATTCAAGGGTTTTTATTTATTTTTAATATTTTTTACATTGTAGAATAATAGTTAAGACATCTAAACTATGAAATAACATATATTTTATATTTGAGGTTCTTCAAATAGCCACCCTTTGCCTTGATGACAGCTTTGCACACTCTTGGCATTCTCTCAACCATCTTCATGAGGTAGTCACCTGGAATATATTTTGATTAGTTTAACACTTTGTTGGTTACAACATGATTCCATATGTGTTATTTCATAGTTTTGATGTCTTCATTATTATTCTACAATGTAGAAAATAGTGAAAATAAAAACCTTGAATGTGTAGGTGTCCAAACTTTTGACTGGTACTGGATGTTATTACATTTTAGTACATTTGTCAGCCAAAACATGACACCCACCCTTTTTTTCATGTGTTCTATCGCAAACTGTCATAAACATAAAGCTTTCCAACGTAGCATCAACTATCCAATCAAAGCCACATCGACAATTTGAAATTAGCACATCAATTACAAAAAAATACAATTTAATAAATGTAAATCACACTTTGTAACGTAACAAAATGTGAAAAAGGTTCAAGGGAGTGCAGACATTCTAAAGGCAATGTATTATATTAGGTTAACATTTCAAAATAGTCTGATGCATATCCTGAAGATCAGATCAAATAGCCTGTAGATCAGATCAAGGAAAGCTTTCTATACTTCCATCCCTTTGGTTATTGGCTGATTCCATCGCCAGCAATGGCCAAAAATATTCTTGGAATTCTCACATAGAAACGTAATTGGGGTCTAATATATAAATAAGCTAAATCAATTTGCCCTTTTTCCCGATAGGAAATGTCCTATTGGTCTGAAGTGTAAGATATTGGTTTCTCCCGTGGGAGCCCCGGGTTCATATCATGCGTGTTACATACAGTTACAATATTTGAGCGCTGCAAATCTGTGTAGCAAGCAAACAGACAATGTGTATTATTTTTAACATGCTGTGAAAGTGGTACTCACTTTTAGGAATGGGTAATCGTTTACAAGTTGCAAGCTATATCATAAACCCATCGTTGAAAACCACATTTTTCATCTTCTGTGGTTTGGTAACTTCCTGTTATTCAACGGACCGGAATGAAGAAGCAGAGTTTGGGAAAAAATATATTTGGTGTCCATTAAGTCTTAAACAGCAAGGGGGCATTGTTTCCACTCCGTTGTGGCCGTCCCCATTTAAATGCAAGACCTCATCATACCATTGTTGTGTTGTTTTACCCTCAGTGTACTAACTTGAACTCCACTACCCTCTTTTTGGGATTTACAGGAAACACCTATTCCACCCCCCTCCTCCCTCTCCCTCCAACCCTCCTCCCCCCTCCCCCTCTTGGGGTCCCCAGGTCGTGCCTCTCCTGGTAACTTACTGATGGGTCTGAAGAGGGTGTCTGTGCTGCTGGTCGACTGCAGGAAAACACCAGGACTGAGTGAGTTTATGCTCTTACATACATTTATTTTAGGACACTCCCTAGATGTCCTTAATTACCATTAAATACCTTCTTAAAATGTAAAATCATTAGAAGCACTCCTACCCCATTGGTTACATTGATGATTTTAACCCATCCAATATGCTCAAATCCAATCACAAGAGTTTGGAAAGCTGGGCCTTGAACTAACTTCGATATGAAGAAGGAACCCTAACTGTCTGTCTTTGTTTCACAGGGGACAGCCCTAAACGCCGCTCTCTCAGTAGAAGGGGTTTATCATCTGGGGAGGCTAACCAACATCATGATGCTGACGAGGCAGAGAAGAGTCTCTCCAGATCAGAACACATCAAGAAACACCAGCAGAGACTTACTGGGAAGAAAACTCACCGCTGCTTTGACTGTGGAAAGAGTTTCACCTCTTCAGCAAAACTTAAAACACACCAGAGAATACACACAGGAGAGAAGCCTTACATCTGTGATCAATGTGGGAAGAGTTTTCCTAGATCAGACCAGCTGGTAATACACCAGAGAACACACACTGGAGAGAAGTCTTACCACTGTTCTGACTGTGGAATGAGCTTAGCCACTTCACAAGGACTTCTACTACACAAGAGAATACACACAGGAGAAAAGCCTTTTGGTTGTGACCAGTGTGGGAAGAGATTCACTCAGTCAGGACACCTGTCTGGACACAAGAGAATACACACAGGAGAGAAGCCTTTTGGTTGTGATCAATGTGGGAAGAGATTCACTCAGTCAGGACACCTGGCTGGACACAAGAGAATACACACAGGAGAGAAGCCTTTTGTTTGTGATCAATGTGGGAAGAGATTCACTCATTCAGGACACCTGGCTGCACACAAGAGAATACACACAGGAGAGAAACCTTATAGCTGTGATCAATGTGGGAAGAGATTCACTAATTTAGAAAGCCTGGCTGGACACAAGAGAACACACACAGGAGAGAAACCTTACCACTGCTCTGACCGTGGAGTGAGCTTGACCACTTCAAACGGACTTCTAGTACACCAGAGAACACACACAGGAGAGAAGCCTTTTGGTTGTGATCAGTGTGGGAAGAGATTCACTCAGTCAGGAAGCCTGGCTGGACACAAGAGAACACACACAGGAGAGAAACCTTACCACTGCTCTGACTGTGGAGTGAGCTTGACCACTTCAAACGGACTTCTAGTACACCAGAGAACACACACAGGAGAGAAGCCTTTTGGTTGTGATCAGTGTGGGAAGAGATTCACTCACTCAGGAAACCTGGCTTTACACAAAAGAATACACACAGGAGAGAAGCCTTTTGGTTGTGATCAGTGTGGGAAAAGTTTTCCTAGATCGGACCAGCTTGTAATACACCAGAGAACACACACAGGAGAGAAATCTTATAGCTGTGATCAATGTGGGAAGAGATTCATGCAATCAGGAAACCTGGCTAGACACAAGAGAACACACACTGGAGAGAAATCTTATAGCTGTGATCAGTGTGGGAAGAGATTCACTCAGTCAGGACACCTGGCTGAACACAAGAGAAAACACCACACTGTTGGGTAACCTTTCCACTTTTGTTAGCTCAATCCAGTTAATGGTAGACTAGTGTACACACACCGGAGAGAAGCCCTACAGGGTGAGTTTTGCCACCTCAAGCGTTCTTAATGTGGCCTTCCTTAGTGTAATTTGATGTACTGTCAACAAGGGGTCCACCCTCTGATAACTTTAACTATCCATTATTTCCAGATTTCTATTAATTGCAATGTGAGTGAAATAGTCTGTGTTTGAATGGTGTGGGCGTACGTACCCCAACAACAGAATGGTGTGGGTGTTTCCCAACAACAGGATTGGTCAGCTCAGAGAAAGCAGGGCGGTAGCTCCTCCCCCTCTCTCTGCAAGTCTATCGTTAGGGTTAAGGCAAGGGTCCGTTTAACATGTTGACTAGTTGGGATGTGGTCAGAAAAGTCCCTTAAGTCGCTGCCGTCCCACAGTCTGTTGACAGATGCTACGATACCAGTTAAGTCTGTTCACCAGAGATTACAGAAATGTTGGCAGGTAGATTTATTTGGTTTGCTTAGCGAGCAAGCTAGAGGGATCTGAAGACTGATAACAATGTCTGAGGACAATTCACCATCACCATGATCAACCCTGTCTACCATCCAACTCACCATGATGAACCCTGACTACCAGGCAACTCACCATCACCATGATCAACCCTGTCTACCATCCAATTCACCATGATCAACCCTGTCTACGATCCAACTCACCATGATGAACCCTGACTACCAGGCAACTCACCATCACCATGATCAACCCTGTCTACCATCCAATTCACCATGATGAACCCTGTCTACCATCCAACTCACCATCACCATGATCAACCCTGTCTACCAACCAACTCACCATCACCATGATCAACCCTGTCTACCAACCAACTCACCATCACCATGGTCAACCCTGTCTACCATCCAACTCACCATGATCAACCCTGTCTACCAGCCAACTCACCATCACCATGATCAACCCTGTCTACCAGCCAACTCACCATGATCAACCCCGTCTACCATCCAACTCACCTTATTTTGAAATGACATGATATTGTTTGGCAGATTGAACACAGTGTAGTGAATATTTTCCCAAACTGCGTTACCCACTCCCGTCAGCAGATGACGATGTGAGTCTTTCAAGAGCTGTTTCCTCCAGTGGACAGGACGCTTTTTCAACAACAACACGGACTCATCAGCCGCCTCAGTAGCTTGCTAGCAAACAAACAAACCACAAAGTTTGCTGCTTCAGTGTTTTTAGATATTTTTCTCAGATGTTACTATGGTATACTGAAGTATAATCCAAGCATTCCATAAGTGTCAAAGGCTTTTATTGACAATTACATTAAGTTTATGCAATGAGTTAATATTTGCAGTGTTGACCCTTCTATTTCAAGACCTCTGCAATGGCATGCTGTCAATTAACTTCTGGGCCACATCCTGACTGATGGCAGCCCATTCTTGCCTAATCAATGCTTGGAGTTTGTCAGAATTGGTGGGTTTTTGTTTGTCCACCCGCCTCTTGAGGATTGACCACAAGTACTCAATGGGATTAAGGTCTGGGGAGTTTCCTGGCCCATGGAACCAACATTTCGATGTTTTGTTCCCCAAGCCACTTAGTGATCACTTTTGCCTTATGGCAAGGTGCTCCATCATGCTGGAAAAGGCATTGTTCATCACCAAACTGTTCTTGGATGGTTGGGAGAAATTGCTCTCTGAGGATGTGTTGGTACCATTCTTAATTCATGGCTGTGTTCTTAGGCAAAATTGTGAGTGAGCCCACTCCCTTGGCTGAGAAGCAACCCCACACATGAATGGTCTCAGGATGCTTTACTGTTGGCATGACACAGGACTGATGGTAGCGCTCACCTTGTCTTCTCCGGACAAGCTTTTTTCCGGATGCCCCAAACAATCGGAAAGGGGATTCATCAGAGAAAATGACTTTACCCCTGTCCTCATCAATTCAATCCCTGTACCTTTTGCAGAATATCAGTCTGTCCCTGATGTTTTTCCTGGAGAGTAGTGGCTTCCTCGCTGCCCTTCTTGACACCAGGCCATCCTCCAAAAGTCTTTGCCTCACTGTGCGTGCAGATACACTCACAACTGCCTGCTTCCATTCCTGAGCAAGCTCTGCACTGGTGGTGCCCCGATCCCGCAGCTGAATCAACTTTAGGAGACGGTCCTGGCGCTTGCTGGATTTTCTTAGGCGCCCTGAAGCCTTCACAACAATTGAACCTCTCTCCTTGAAGTTCTTGATGATCCGATAAATGGTTGATTTAGGTGCAATCTTACTAGCAGCAATATCCTTGCCTGTGAAGCCCTTTTTGTGCAAAGCAATGATGACGGCACGTGTTTCCTTGCAGGTAACCATGGTTAACAGAGGAAGAACAATGATTTCAAGCACTACCCTCATTTTTAAAGCTTCCAGTCTGTTATTCTAACTCAATCAGCATGACATGGTGATCTCCAGCCTTGTCCTCATCAACACTCTCACCTCTGTATTAACGAGAGAATCACTGACATGATGTCAGCTGGTCCTTTTGTGGCAGGGCTGAAATGCAGTGGAAATGTTTTGGGGGATTTAGTTCATTTTCATAGCAAAAGAGGGACTTTGAAATGAATT
This sequence comes from Coregonus lavaretus, assembly GCF_964263955.1. Taxonomy (NCBI): domain Eukaryota; kingdom Metazoa; phylum Chordata; class Actinopteri; order Salmoniformes; family Salmonidae; genus Coregonus; species Coregonus lavaretus. Next base: position 768,151 of record NW_028162154.1, on the reverse strand, counting down.
GCAATTTATCTGATCACTCTTCATAACAGTCTGGAGTATATGCAAATTGCCATCATAAAAACTGAGGCAGCAGACTTTGTGAAAATTAATATTTGGGTCATTCTCAAAACGTTTGACCACGACTGTATATTAACAGCAGGGTTTTAAACACAGTATGTGTGCTTACTAGTTATTACATGTCATATACAGTTGAAGTCGGAAGTTTACATACACTTAGGTTGGAGTCATTAAAACTCGTTTTTCAACCACTCCTCAAATTTCTTGTTAACAAACTATAGTTATGGCAAGTCGGTTAGGACATCTACTTTGTGCGTGACACAAGTAATTTTTCAAACAATTGTTTACAGAAAGATTATTTAACTTATAATTCACTGTATCACAATTCCATTGGGTCACAAGTTTACATACACTAAGTTGACTGTGGCTTTAAACAGCTTGGAAATTTCCAGAAAATGATGTCATGGTTTTAGGAGCTTCTGATAGGCTAATTGACATAATTTGAGTCAATTGGAGGTGTACCTGTGGATGTATTTCCAGGCCTGAGGGTGGATATCTGATTAACAGCAGTGAGTTTTAACTATCCCAAAGCCTAGGACCAAGAGGCATGGAGAGGCAGCCTTTAGTTACTATGCCTCCCAGCCTCTGGAATAGCCAGAGAACCTGAGGGGGAAGGAAACTGTGGCATTTTAAAAAATAGATCTTAAAACACACCTTTTTAGTGGTGCTTTTCATCAGGGTGCTTTTTAGTCGTGCATTTTTTATTGTAATTCTTTAGTTTTTTTATCCTCTTATATTTGTGTAGTAAATATTTAGTTTTATTTTAATTGTTTTTATTAGTTTTTTTCCTGTGAAGCACATTGTGTTCCATTCCATGTCTGAAATGTGCTGTATAAATAAAGCTTGATTTGATTCTCTATGGTGTTATTAGGTCCCTAATATTGAGTTAGGCCTATAAGGTAAGATAGAGATTTCAATCATATCAGTCTATGATGGTATTGAATTGAAACAACAAGAAACTCAACCCCGTGGATTATTGTACAACTAATAGCTGTTCTCTAACATGACGAATAACACACAACTAACGTTGTCGGAGAGATTCAACCACAAAGACCAGGGAAGTTTTCCAATGCCTCGCAAGGAAGGGCACCTATGGGTAGACGACATTGAATATTCCTTCATTCATTACACTTTGGATGGTGTATCAATATACCCAGCCTCTACAAAGATAGAGACATCCTTCCTAACTCAGTTGCCGGAGAGGAAGGAAACCATTCAGGGATTTCACAATGAGGCTAATGCTGACTTTTAAACAGTTACAGAGTTTAATGGCTGTGATAGGAGAAAACTGAGAATGGATCAACAACATTGTAGTTACTCCACAATACTAACCTAAATGACAGAGTGAAAAGAATGAAGCCTGTACATAATACAAATATTCCAAAACATGCATCCTGTTTGCAACAAGGAACTAAAGTAATAATGCTAAAAAATTTGGCAAAGCAATTAACTTTTTGTCCTGAATACAAAGTGTTATGTTAGGGGCAAATCCAATCGAACACATTACTGACTACCACTTTTCAAATGTTCAAGCTTAGTGGTGGCTGCATCATGTTATGGGTATGCTTGTAATCATTAAGGACTGGGGAGTTTTTCAGGATAAAAATAAATGGAATGGTGCTAAGTACAGGCAAAATCCTAGAGGAAAACCTGGTTCAGTCTGCTTCCACCAGACACTGGGAGATGCATTCACCTTTCAGCAGGACAATAACCTAAAACACAAGGCCAAATCTATGCTGGAGTTGCTTACCAAGAGGATAATGAATGTTCCTGAGTGGCCGAGTTACAATTTTGACTTAAATCTACTTGAAAATCTATAGCAAGACCTGAAAATGGTTGTCTAGCAGTGGAGGCTCCTCTGAGTAGGAAAGGGATGAGAACCATCCTCCTCAGTGAATTTCATAAAAATGGTAAATCATTGAAAAAGTCATCCTTTATAGATAAAACTATACTAAATATATTCACCTGTCACCAAATAATTGATTAAAACACACTGTTTTGCAATGAAGGTCTACAGTAGCCTCAACAGCACTCTGTACGATAGCACAACTCCCATCAAGCTAGCTGGCTAGTTTAGTTACTCAAACATGCTGCTCCAACAGAGTGATGCAATGTTAGCTAGCTGGCTAGTTTAGTTACTCAAACACCCGGCTCAAAAAGAGGGATGCTATGTTAGCTAGCTGGCTAGTTTAGTTACTCAAACACCCTGCTCCAACAGAGGGATGCTATGTTAGCTAGCTGGCTAGTTTAGTTACTCAAACACCCTGCTCAAACAGAGGGATGCTATGTTAGCTAGCTGGCTAGTTTAGTTACTCAAACACCCTGCTCCAACAGAGTGATGGTATGTTAGCTAGCTGGCTAGTTTATTTACTCAAACACCCGGCTCAAACATATAAACATATCTGAATTTGTCCATTAGAAACTCTTGTTTGCAACTGTTGGACAAATGATTACACCCTAGATAAGCTAATTGCAGGCAAGAGTGTGCAAGGCGGTATTGAATGTGTCACTGTCCGTATGTCACCTACATTGTAAACTTTCATTCATAGACTAGGTTGTAGCAACCTCATGGTGTGTATAGGGAAAATTTGAGTATCACATAGTAGCCTAAACCTATCGATGTTACATTGAACTGGGTGAATGGAATATGAATGACAGTCATCCAACATGCTGTAATAGAAATAAGGCCAATTCTCATAAAAAATATAAAAAAGTGTCCTCCCTCATCATAAACGGCACTTACCGCCACTGTTGTCTAGCAACAATCAACAACCAATTTGACGGAGCTTGAAGAATTTGTAAAATAATAATGGGGAAATGTTGTACAATCCAGGTTTAGAAAGCTCTTAGAGACTTACCCAGAAACACTCAGCTGTAACCGCTGCTAAAATGTGCTTCTATAAAGTATTGACTCAGGTGTGAATACGTACACTACCGGTCTAAGGTTTTAGAACACCTACTCATTCAAGGGTTTTTCTTTATTTTGACTATTTTCTACATTGTAGACTCATGTAGTAACCAAAAAAGTGTTAAACAAATCAAAATATATTTTTTATTTGAGATTCAAATAGCCACCCTTTGCCTTGATGACAGCTTTGCACACTCTTGGCATTCTCTCAAGCAGCTTCACCTGGAATACTTTTCCAACAGTCTTGAAGGGGTTCCTACATATGCTGAACACTTGTTGCTGCTTTTCCTTCACTCTGCGGTATTACTCATCCCAAACCATCTCAATTTGGTTGAGGTCAGGGGATTGTGGAGGCCAGGTCATCTGATGCAGCACTCCATCACTCTCCTTCTTGGTAACAAAGCCCTTACACAGCCTGAAGGTGTGTTGGGTCATTGTCCTGTTGAAAAACAAATGATAGTTCCACTAAGCCCAAACCAGATGTGATGGCGTATCGCTGCAGAATTCTGTGGTAGCCATGCTGGTTAAGTGTGCCTTGAATTCTAAATAAATCACAGACAGTGTCACCAGCAAAGCACCCCCACACCATAACACCTCCTCCTCCATGCTTTACGGAGGGAAATACACATGCGATCATCCGTTCACCCACACCACGTCTCACAAAGACATGGCGGTTGGAACCAAAAATCTCATTTGGAATCCAGACCAAAGGACAAATTTCCACCGGTCTAATGTCCATTGCTCGTGTTTCTTGGCCCAAGCAAGTCTCTTCTTCTTATTGGTGTTCTTTAGTAGTGGTTTCTTTGCAGCAATTCAACCATGAAGGACTGATTCACACAGTCCCCTCTGAACATTTGATGTTGAGGTGTGTATGTGACTTGAACTCTGAAGCATTTATTTGGGCTGCAATTTCTGAGGCTGGTAACTCTAATGAACGATTAGTTACCGGAGTGTAACTCCAGTTCTATGAGTGGAGCGGAGCCCCATAGGGGAGCTCTGCTCCTAGTGGTTTACCCTCTGCCCTAAAGCAGCAACAGCCTGAGACAAAATTATGCACACACCTGCAGCCAATAGGAGCACAGGTGTCCCTATAAGAGGGGATGCCTCCCCTCAATCAGCCTCCCGAGATATTTATCTTCAGAGAGACTAGAGAGGGTCGGCAGGGCCTTAAGTCCTATGGGGCTCCGCTCCACTCATAGAACTGGAGTTACACTCCGGTAACTAATCGTTCTATATCGTGGAGCTCCGCCCCATAGGGGAGCTCTGCTCCTAGTGGTTTAAGGCGGAGCGTAGCGCTCCAAAATGTACTCCCTGCCGAACCTAACACTTCCCATCGAAACGAAAAGGTCAGGCCTGGCAATGGCTGCAACCAAGTCCTGCAGTACTGCAACTAAAAACCCCTACGGGCGTCACAATATACCGCGTCATCGGTTAAAGACCCGCCCCACCTAGTCCAATGGCAATGCCAATGACTAGTGGGCAGATCACCAGAATAGAAGCCATACTAATCTGTACTAGCAGATAGATGTGCCTCAATATCCTGTGAAAACACTACCAACCACTAATGGAATGACACCAAATGTCACTCTACATTTGTGAACGCGGTAGACCGCCTCACTCACTCAATGGAATCCCAGAGATTAGTGTGCAGGAACAAAACATGGGTCATACTAAACTGAACAAGCAGATGGATGACCTCACATTCTGTCAATCAACGCATGCTTCTACTGTACTGAACCTGTCAGTCAGGAGTCATGCTACAAAATGTTTTCTAATCCAAAGCAGACCTGATGGAAACCTGTGTCCACAGTCCTGCTTCTCCTCTCTTTTCTTGCTCAAGATCTCCCTTCAGCCACGCTGAGTACAGATCGAGCCAGAGAGTTAGAAGACATATCTAAGAGATAGAAACGGATAAATGGAGACGGCGTCGACCATGATGCTGCTCTACAGATATCCTCAACCCCTGTTCCTCTGAAAAGGGCAGTAGAAGCCGCTACCCCACGAGTGAAGGTCCACTTGTTCGGTGCAGCTTCATCACCTGGATGTGCTAACTATGGCCTGAAGCACCTTGCCGCTCAAGGACAAGGACGCTTTAGAGAAGAAACCATCAGGTTCATCCAGAAGAACTTCTACGTCGATGATGGATTGGCAAGTGTAGAATCTGAAAACCAAGCAATCCAACTAGTGAAGGAAGCAAGAGAGCTTTGTCGCACAGGCAAACTTTGATTGCACAAGTTCATCTCCAACAGCAAAGCAGTCTTAGCCACAATTCCTGAGGAAGAGTGTGCTAAAGCCGTCAAGGACCTGACCATGATGTTGGGAGAACCACACATGGAAAGAGCACTAGGAGTACAGTGGTGTGTGACTTCTGATGAGCTGCAGTTCAGCGTGGTTGTCAAAGAAAATCCACTTACCCGCAGAGGGGTCTTGTCCACAGTTGCCTCGGTGTACGACCCACTTGGATTTGTGGCACCCTTCATCCTGGTAGGAAAGCAGATCCTGCAGCAGATGTGTCGTGACAAGCTCAGTTGGGATGATCCTTTGCCTGATGACCTTCGACCCCTGTGGGAGTCTTGGTTGCAAGATCTAAAAAACTTGGCTGGTGTGAGAATCCAAAGATACTATCCAGACAGGTCCAGACCTTCTTTGGCAAAAAGAGCTACCAACTGGAGTTGTCATGGTGGGAGAGATCGAGAGCAGTGACTCAGAGGTCAAGAAAGCTCAGGTTCATGACACTCAGCCAGAAGAAGCAAAAACAATTTTAGATCGTCTACACAAGTTCTCAGACTGGGCAAGAATGGTGAAGGCTGTTGCCAGACTCAAGCGCCGTGCTAAGGAAATCAAAGGTCTCAAGCCAAAGTCCTGTGAGGCCTCGAACTTGGAGGAAAGGAAAGAGGCGGAGCTGACCATAATCAAGATGGTCCAGGAAGCAACTCTCTCTCAAGAAATTCAACGCCTTAGACATCATAAGGAGACAAAGGTCAAAGACAAAGCCAACCAGTTGCACAAACTATGTCCGTTCCTGGATGATCAAGGTGTAATCAGAGTAGGAGGCCGCTTAGCTAATGCTGCCCTACATCCACATGTGAGGCATCCAGCAGTACTTCCTAGAGACAGTCATGTTTCTGCATTGCTCGTCAAGCACTATCACGAGAGAGTGTACCAAAGATCGCAGAAATGCAAAGGTCGGTGACATTGTTCTGTTACAAGATGCTGCCACACCACGAAACCAATGGAAGCTAGCAAGAGTCATCGAGGTGTATCCTGGAAGTGATGAAAGAGTGAGGAGACTCAAGTTACTCATCAGTGACTCCTCCCTGGATGGAAGAGGAAAGCGTACAGCCAAACCTGTTTACCTGGAGAGACCCATTCAGAAAACAGTTACATTGCTAGAAGCAGACTGATGGTTCTATCATACACTCACACACAGTTTATTAGTTGTTTATTAGGACAGAGTTTCATTTAATTTATTCATGCAGTAGGTTTGTCTCCAAGTTTTAAGAAATCACTTGTGATTTGGTGGGAGTGTAACTGCCTCTGTCGCCAGTTTATTTCATGTATTAGCACTTTAGTTTATTTCATGTATTTGCACTTTTTATTATTTAATTTCTTCTGAATTGTACGTTTACAGCAAGACTGAACTAATTATTGGTTCCGCCCGAGTGTTGTCACCCGAGTGCCTTTAGCGACGCACCGAGAAAACTTTACCGCAAAAAAGCAAATTATTTTTCCACTGTTATCGTGTTTAAGTGCATACTTACAAAGAAAGTATACAGAAGAAGATAAAGGACATTTAAAAGGATGTTTAGCACCTCTGTGTGATAAGCAGCAATGAGGTTTGTTGACTATTTATTTTGCTATGAGGGTGTTTGTGTTTACGTGCGTCATTTTTTGGTGTAAAATATACATAAAGTGTCTAGCTGTATGAGCTTGATTATAACGGCAGATGTGTGAGACATGCATATGGCATTATTTTGTTCATGTATTTTTTCTTTCTTTAAACCAGTTCTCACGGGTTGACCAGCATTAAAGCCCTGTATTCAAATCAAGACCTCTTGCCTCATGCCTGTCACTGGAGGAGGTACAGTGTCAGTTCTTTATAGAAGCGGGAGAATCTTTGATTGATTAATTTGGGTTCTGATAGTAATTCCCCTGTTTCAGATTCAATAGTTGCTATGTCAGCTAATTGATCCTTACTGCGTTGCTGGTTGGCCATCCAGTACAGGACTGGGACGATGACCAGGAAGTAATGGTTGAGTCACTCGATGGATGGCAAATTCTGCTCTCTGTCTTATCAATAAATTAAGTTCTGTCTTGACTTCTGAAAGAGTAATAGCTACCAGGTCTGAAAATAGTGTTTGTTGAGAAAAGCTCGAACACAGTTAACAACTTTTCCAATTCTGATATCTTCTTTTAATTGTGATTTACTCAACCCAGGTGCAAATGCAGTTGCATTATTTTTAATAAAAACGTTGGTGGCGTCCCATAGAATCCAGGGCAACATGAATTATTATTGATCGTTATGAATTCATTTAGTTTCATTTCAAAATTCATCACAGACTGTAGAATTTTGTAGTAATTAAATGTTGAAACACCATCTTGTGACTCTTCTAGGAGATTCTCCAATGTGTAGTTGTCCGTAGTACACGTGGTGGTCAGACAGGCTCTTACACTACATGGCCAAAAGTATGTGGACACACGCTCGTCGAACATCTCATTCCAAAATCATGGGCGTTAATATGGAGTTGGTCCCCCCTTTGCTGCTATAACAGCCTCCACTCTTCTGGGAAGGCTTTCCACTAGATGTTGGAACATTGCTGTGGGGACTTGCTTCCAATTAGGCCTGGCTCGCAGTCGGCGTTCCAATTCATCCCAAAGGTGTTCGAAGGGGTTGAGGTCAGGGCTCTGTGCAGGCTAGTCAAGATCTTCCACACTGATCTCGACAAACAATTTCTGTATGGACCTCGCTTTGTGCACGGGGGCATTGTGTCATGCTGAAACAGGAAAGGAGCTTCCCTAAACTGTTACCACAAAGTTGGAAGCACAGAATCGTCTAGAATGTCAAAAACAGCCCCAGACCATTATTCCTCCTCCACCAAACGTTACAGTTGGCACTATGCATTGGGGCAGGTAGCGTTCTCCTGGCATCCGCCAAACCCAGATTTGTCAGTCGGGCTGCCAGATGATTCATCACTCCAGAGAACGCATTTCCACTGCTCCAGAGTCCAATAGCGGAGAGCTTTACACCACTCCAGCCGACGCTTGGCATTGCGCATGGTGATCTTAGGCTTGTGTGCGGCTGCTCGGCCATGGAAACCCATTTCATGAAACTCCCAACTAACAGTTATTGTGCTGACGTTGCTTCCAGAGGCAGTTTGGAACTTGGTAGTGAGTGTTGCAGCTCGAAGACAGACGATTTTTATGCACTACGCGCTTCTGTACGGTCCCGTTCTGTGAGCTTGTGTGGCCTACCACTTCGCGGCTGAGCCGTTGTTACTCCTAGATGTTTCCACTTCACAATAACAGCACATACAGTTGACCGGGGCAAGATGTTTCCACTTCACAATAACAGCACATACAGTTGACCGGGGCAGCTCTAGCAGGGCAGAAATGTGACGAACTGACTTGTTGGAAAGTCATTGAGCTCTTCATTAAGTCCATTCTACTGCCAATGTTTGTCTATGGATGTTGCATGGCTGTGTGCTCAAGTTTATACTCCTTTCAGCAACGTGTGGCTGAAATAGCCGAATCCACTCATTTGAAGGGGTGTCCACATACTTTTGTCCGCGTAGTAGTGTATGTCGAATTTCTATTTTCTTGATTAATGAAAATAAAGCTTTTTCTAGGATATCAAGACATTTAGAACATTTAATAGGACAGTTTAGGGCTTTAAAATTCCAGGAGAGAATAGCTAGCGTATTATTAATGAATGTATTATTAATGATGTAATTTATCTTTAATGTTAATAAAACCGTGGGTGTGAAACAAGAAGCAGGACCCACAGGGAAACCCACCCATTGGTCGTTCCCCACCCAGAACCCGCCCCCCTGTGAACCATTCCCCCTTTCCCTGCCCATCCATTGGTCGTTCCCCACCCAGAAACCGCCCCTTGTCTATAATCTATAGCTTCACAGTAATGAATCATGGCCTGTAGGCCAAGTCCTCCCTGGGAGATACATTCAGCAGTTTGGCCCATATAGGACTGGCCATCTCTCCTCAGCAGTTTGGCCCGTATGTGACTGGCCATCTCTCCTCAACAGTTTAGACCATATGGGACTGGCCGTCTCTCCTCAACAGTTTAGACCATATGGGACTGGCCGTCTCTCCTCAACAGTTTGGCCCATATGGGACTGGCCATCTCTCCTCAACAGTTAGGCCCATATGGGACTGGCCATCTCTCCTCAACAGTTTGGCCCATATGGGACTGGCCATCTTATCCTAAACAGTTTAGGAATGCAATGTGTTGTAGCCCCACAAGAAAGTAACCCCACTGTATGACACTTCAATATATTGTCTGTTTTTCATTAGTTGGCATGGAGTCATCATTGTCTGAATGTCCTGGACCACAGACAACATATTATAACCAAGTCCTGGACCACAGACAACATAATAATAACCCTGTCCTGGACCACAGACAACATAATAATAACCAAGTCCTGGACCACAGACAACATAATAATAACCAAGTCCTGGACCACAGACAACATAATAATAACCAAGTCCTGGACCACAGACAACATAATAATAACCAAGTCCTGGACCACAGACAACATAGCTGGACCACAGACAACATAATAATAACCAAGTCCTGGACCACAGACAACATAATAATAACCAAGTCCTGGACCACAGACAACAAAATAATAACCAAGTCCTGGACCACAGACAACATAATAATAACCAAGTCCTGGACCACAGACAACATAATAATAACCAAGTCCTGGACCACAGACAACATAATAATAATAACCAAGTCCTGGACCACAGACAACATAATAATAATAACCAAGTCCTGGACCACAGACAACATAATAATAATAACCAAGTCCTGGACCACAGACAACATAATAATAACCAAGTCCTGGACCACAGACAACATAGTAATAACCAAGTCCTGGACCACAGACAACATAATAATAACCAAGTTCTGGACCACAGACAACATAATAATAACCAAGTCCTGGACCACAGACAACATAATAATAACCAAGTCCTGGACCACAGACAACATAATAATAACCAAGTCCTGGACCACAGACAACATAATAATAATAACCAAGTCCTGGACCACAGACAACATAATAATAATAACCAAGTCCTGGACCACAGACAACATAATAATAACCAAGTCCTGGACCACAGACAACATAATAATAACCAAGTCCTGGACCACAGACAACATAATAATAACCAAGTTCTGGACCACAGACAACATAATAATAACCAAGTCCTGGACCACAGACAACATAATAATAACCAAGTCCTGGACCACAGACAACATAATAATAACCAAGTCCTGGACCACAGACAACATAATAATAACCAAGTCCTGGACCACAGACAACATAATAATAACCAAGTCCTGGACCACAGACAACATAATAATATTTTGTATGATTTGTACATTCATACACTGAGATCGGTTCCGGAGAGCACCCCGTGCGGTGCGCAATGTTTATCAGCGGCGTGGATCCAGCTTGTCCTGCCCAAACAGTTCATAGAAAATATTGCTTTGAGGAAATTGGGTTGCCCGCTTCCACAACGGGTCCATTGAATTTACCGGAATGCTTTTCAAGTGATTCTGTTATCTTTTTTTAGGAGATTGATTTTCCCTTCTAGCTAAGTTCGTGGAGTCGCCACTCTGTCACATTGCTGTTGTCGGGTGTTGAGAGCAGCCATGTTCCTTCCCACAGGTGAATTGTGAACAGACAGATTACGCTAGCTACAGTGAACCACTCACACCTTAACATTGGGCTATGTGTTGAAAATTATTTGAAAAGAAGTCTGTTAATTCATAGTTATTTTTCAAAAAAAGTGACGCATTTCAGTGCCTGCCAGCGGAACCCAAACAGGATGTTTTTTTTTTTATTAAATGTTCTCAAAACTGAACTCAGGTTTTGAGAGACCTAGTCTGGATTAAACCTAGGTATCATTCAGGTTTATTTCAGGTCTCAATTTAGTATTTAACTAAATACTCTATTTGTCTTTGGCAGGAGAGAGACAAGACTCTAACTCAGACAGTGGAAAGTGTCTTTCAGAAGAACCAGAGACATCCAAACGAGCGAGACGACGCCACTATTCCAAGTGTGAAAAGAGTTTTACCAAGTTAGGGAACCTTAAAGTGCATGAGAGTACACACACAGGAGAAAAGCCCTACCAATGTTCCCAGTGTGGAAAGAGTTTTACAAGGTTATGGAACCTAAAAGAACATGAGAGGACACACACAGGGGAGAAGCCTCATCACTGCTCCCAGTGTGGAAAGAGTTTTATCCGGTTAGGCCACCTGAAAGAACACAAGAGAACGCACACAGGGGAGAAGTCTTATTACTGCTCCCAGTGTGGAAAAGGTTTTATTCAGTTAAGGAAACTGAAAATGCATGGAATGACGCATACAGGGGAGAAGCCCTACCACTGCTCCCAGTGTGAAAACAGATATGTTTCATCAGCAGCCCTGAAATCACATAAGAGAACACACACAGGGGAGAAGCCTTACCTCTGCTCCCAGTGTGGAAAGAGTTTTAGCTGGTCAGGGCAACTGAAAGAGCATGAGAGGACACACACAGGAGTGAAACCTTACTATTGCTCCCTGTGTGGAAAGAGTTTTACCCATTTAGGGAACTTGAAAAGGCATAAAAGAACACACGCTGTAGAGAAGCCATATCAATGCTCCCAGTGTGAAAATATGTTTTTATCGCCATGGGACCTGAAAAAACATGAGAGAACACACTCTGTAGAGAGGCCTTTCAAATGCTCTCAGTGTGGAAAGAGATTTATCCAGCGTTGTCATTTGAAAGCGCATGAAAAAATACACACAGGCGAAAAACCATTGTGCTCTCATTGTGGAAAGAGTTTTACCCAGTTAGGGAGCCTAAGAGAGCATGAGAGAATGAAAAAGCTATGTTCTGTCTTATGTTTTTGACTTGAGAATTAGTGTTTTTGTACATGTTACATAAAATCAACTTGGTTGAAGCTAGAATCCTTAGTTGCTACATACATCTTTTGACTTGTAAATTAATGATACGTACTCATTGATTCTTGACGAATATAACTTATAAATGCCTCATGAGCTTAGTTCAACTGTCACACTCAGATTCCAAAATAAAATACTTGATTTGTTGCAATGTTTGCAAACAATGTAAATGTAAACCAACACTGTATCGCCTCAACATGGTTAAAACTATAATGTTGATGTCATGGAAGGTCAGTCCTTGCATCCATACCTCTGTCTATGATTTTGATAATGGTTACATTTCTCCAGGCCCATCCCTCAGCCTTTTACCAAAACAGAGGCAGAGTGACCGCTTAGTTATTGTTTCAACTAAGCTTTAAAGGTCCAATGCAGCTGTAAAAAAAAAAAAAAATCTCAATATCAAATCATTTCTGGGTAACAATTAGGTACCTTATTGTGATTGTTTTCAATTAAAATGTACAAAACAAAAAGTGCTTCTTAGCAAAGAGCAATTTCTCAAGCAAGAATTTTGCTAGCAATGTGTGGGAGTGGTCTGAGTCGCTGTTATTGGCAGAGAGGTTTGGAACTCTCTTTCTTATTGGTCTGTTAACTAACTGACTGCCTGATGATGATGTCAAGCGGGACCAAAACTCCATCCCACCAAAACAGGCTGAAACTTCAGGCGGTCTTTTCAAACAGCTCTTACATTAAAAGGGCATTATCATCATATTCACTATATCACAGTGTTATTCCAACCTCAGTGTGGAAAGATATATATAACGTGTTTTTGACTGCACTGGGCCTTTTTAAAAGCCTATTTAACAATACATTTGTATGTTAGTCTTTTTATCTAAAGACATTCATTGAAAATGAGTTAGGTCAGTTTTAATAGCGAGCACGACAGTTTCAATTTGTACGCTCTCTGTGATTAAATGGTCCTTTTCAAACTGGCTCTGGGTTTTCTATGTGTGCGTTTGTGTCTGTGTGACTGAGTGTGCACTACAAATAATCTATTGTTTACATTTGAGTTGCAAATGTATCTTACAGAATGTGGCTTTAAGGGAATATATGGTCAATCTACATGTAATAAAGGAACAGACAGGAAAAAATAACAATCCCTATTCTAACAGTATTTATTCATAATGTACATATTCATATTGAGAGGGGTATACTGCAAGGTAGGATCAATAACTTACCACCTTCCGGAGACACTTGAAACCCCACCTCTTTAAGGAATACCTGGGATAGGATCAAGTAATCCTTCTACGCCCCCCCCCCCCCCCCCCCAAAATAATAATAATAATAATACATTGTAAAGTGGTTATCCCACCTAAGTTGAACGCACCAATTTGTATGTCGCTCTGGATAAGAGCGTCTGCTAAATGACGTTAATGTATAAAGAATAAGCAATAACTATGACATTTCAGGTTCATTAGGATCTAAACTTGGTTACTGAGTCAATTAGACCATTTAAAGCTTATAATATATATAAAAAGGCAAGAACAGTGGCTTGCGAAGGTATTCACCCCCCTTGGCATTTTTCCTATTTTGTTGCCTTACAACCTGGAATTAAAATTGATTTTGGTGTGGGGGGTTGTATCATTTGATTGACACAACATGCCTACCACTTTGAAGATGCAAAATATTTGTTATTGTGAAACAAACAAGAAATAAGACAACAACAAAAAAACTTGAGCATGCATAACTATTCCCCCCCCAAAAAAAGTCAATACTTTGTAGAGCCACCTTTTGCAGCAATTACAGCTGCAAGTCTCTTGGGGTATGTCTCTATAAGCTTGGCACATCTAGCATCTGGGATTTTGCCCATTCTTCAAGGCAAAACTGCTCCAGCTCCTTCAAGTTGGATGGGTTCTGCTGGTGTATAGCAATCTTTACGTCATACCACTGATTCTCAATTGGATTGAGGTCTGGGCTTTGACTAGGCCTTTCCAAGACATTTCAATGTTTCCCCTTAAACCACTCAAGTGTTGCTTTAGCAGTATGCTTAGGGTCAATGTCCTGCTGGAAGGTGAACCTCCATCCCAGTCTCAAATCTCTGGAAGACTGAAACAAGTTTCCCTCAAGAATTTCCTTGTATTTAGCGCCATCCATCATTCCTTCAATTCTGACCAGTTTTCCAGTCCCTGCTGATGAAAAACATCCCCACAGCATGATGCTGCCACCACCATGCTTCACTGTGGGGATGGTGTTCTCTGGGTGATGAGAGGTGTTGGGTTTGCGCCAGACATAGCGTTTTCCTTGATGGCCAAAAAGCTCAATTTTAGTCTCATCTGACCAGAGTACCTTCTTCCATATGTTTGGAGAGTCTCCCACATGCCTTTTGGCGAACACCAAATGTGTTTGCTTCTTTTTTTCTTCAAGCAATGGCTTTTTTCTGGCCACTCTTCCATAAAGCCCAGCTCTGTGGAGTGTACGGCTTAAAGTGGTCCTATGGACAGATATCCAATCTCTGCTGTGGAGCTTTGCAGCTCCTTCTGGGTTATCTTTGGTCTCTTTGTTGCCTCTCTGATTAATGCCCTCCTTGCCTGGTCCGTGAGTTTTGGTGGGCGGCCCTCTCTTGGCAGGTTTGTTGTGGTGCCATATTCTTTCAATTTTTTAAGAATGGATTTAACGGTGCTCCGTGGGATGTTCAAAGTTTCTGATATTTTTTTATAACCCAACCCTGATCTGTACTTCTCCACAACTTTGTCCCTGACCTGTTTGGAGAGCTCATTGGTCTTCATGGTGCCACTTGCTTAGTGGTGTTGCAGACACTGGGGCCTTTCAGAACAGGTGTATATATACAGAGATCATGTGACAGATCATGTGACACTTAGATTACACACAGGTGGACTTTATTTAACTAATTATATGACTTCTGAAGGTAATTGGTTGCACCAGATCTTTAGGGGCTTCATAGCAAAGGGTGTGAATATATATGACCTCACCACTTTTCTGTTATTTTTTTTTTTTCTTCATTTCACTTCACCAATTTGGACAATTTTGTGTATGTCCATTACATGAAATCCAAATAAAAATAAATGTAAATTACAGGTTGTATTGCAACAAAATAGGAAAAACATAGGAAAAACGCCAAGGGGGATGAATACTTTTCCAAGGCACTGTAAACTGGCTAACTCATTGATCCTGCATTTCCGGATAAGTCTTCCTGTCCAATTCTTTCTGCATCCCTGCCTGTGCGCCTGGACGGTCTGCGGCTCTTCAAAACTGGAACCCTACAGAAAAGAAAAACAACATGTACACAACACTGTTATTAGGATTGTATTGTAATGTTCACTACATGGTCTTGTATATAACCAATAAGGATTTTAATGCAGAGGAGTCGAGTATAACACTTCTACAATCCATACACATCTTCATAGCCATTGCTCTGGAGAACCAAGGGGCCATCCCAGTAATGGTATTAGCTAGCTAGTACTGCTAGGAGTCAGAAGGGCAAAGGATTGAATGCACGCCAAAGCCAAGGTTATTTTCCAGGAATGCAGAGCTATGATGGCCAAAATTTAATTATTTTACACTGCGTGGTAGCTAATGTACTAAAGCTATCGTCATATTGCTATCTTGTACCAGGCAGGGAAATTCACAGTAGCTTTATCAACCATGTAGCTAGCTACCTTGACATTAGTTCTGGCCGACAACGTGAATATTTTTTATTCGCAATATAACAATGTGGATTATAGCCAATGCAAATTGTAGCACCTGTTCGGAAGACATTGTTGCTCAGATGGAGTCAAGTTATATTCAATCTTGTCCGTAACTGTTATCGCATCTAGTTACCACAGCCACAAAGTATCCGAGCTGATTTTGATGCTACATCATCCCAGCGGCGAATACCAATTAAATCTGGTGTTTTTGGGATATCGTGTTCACATCTAGAAAAAATACTGCCAGAGGGGTCTCCGTAAACACCTGAACACACATAGTGGTTTATTTTTATAAATCCCGAGTGGCGCAGTGCCACTAGAGATCCTGGTTCGAATCCAGGCTCTTTCGTAGCCGGCCGCGACCTGCCTTGATTGGTTAACCGATAAATAATACAAATAATAAATTAAATAAACGGCAGAATAAATTAATGTGTGAGTCAAATAATCACGTTATTTGTTTATTTTAATTTTTTTGTCACAAGAGCCCGCTCTCAATGTTCAAAATACACCAGAGAGCATAAGTTAAGTTTGATCACAAGCGCACACACAGGTAACTGCCAAAATAAAGGAAACACCAACATAAAGTGTCTTAAGCTGGTGTTGGGCCAACAAGAGCTGCTAGAGCACATTTAATTGGCCTTGGCATAGAGTCGACTAGTGATCCTAAACCATGCCAGGAAAATGCCCACCATAACATAAACAGTATTTTGGCATAGAGTCTACTAGTGATCCTAAACCATGCCAGGAAAATGCACACCATAACATAAACAGTATTTTGCCATAGAGTCTACTAGTGGTCCTAAACCATGCCAGGAAAATGCCCACCATAACATAAACAGTATTTTGTATCTCTCATTTACTCTAGTGTTTCCTTTATTTTGGCGGTTACCGGTACGCCTACAGTCGGGAAGGCTGCAATTTGGGCAGCATGCGCGTCAAATATACAGCTTGTTGTGCCCCTCATACATATTATCCATAGAAGGGTTTTGGAACCTCTAACCCTGGCAATTTGACTGTTAAACTCATGGGGACACTAGCAATGGCTGCCAGAACTGACTTGAATGGAAACCGCCCATCTATGGATTATATTTCTATGGTTGGTTTGCAGCTGTAGGGTTTGCCTTTTGCTCATTTCTGTCACGATCGTCTATGTCGTCCAAGTATGACCAAGGCGCAGCGTGTCCAAGAAACATGACTTTATAAATAAACGTAATCGAACTACAAACAAAAGACGACAGTGAAGTCCTACAGTGACAAAAACTAAACAGGAACAAAAACCCACAAACACAAGGTGAAACCACACAGTTTAAATATGGCTCCCAATCAGAGATAACGAGCCGACAGCTGACACTCGTTACCGCCGATTGGGAGTCACATGACAAACACAAGAACTACCCAAAACCACACACAACAAATGAACACACCCATATCCCAACCTAACCAACACAAACCCCAACAAAACGAATACACCCTGGCTCAAAATACAAGTCCTGGAGCCAGAGTGTGACAGTACCCCCCCCTAAAGGCGCGGACTGCGACCGCGCCTCAACTAGGGCTAACCAAGGGAGGGCTGGGTGGGCATACCTCTTCGGCGGTGGTTCAGGCTCTGGTCGTGATCCCCACTCCACCATAGTCACTACCCGCTTTTGTAGCCTCCTCCACCTGACCACCCTCCAAATTAACAGCACCGGACTAAGAGGCAGCACCGGACTAAGGGGCAGCACCGAGCTAAGGGGCAGCACCGGACTGAATGGCGGATCCTGGCTGGCTGGCTCTGGCGGATCCTGGCTGGCGGGCGGATCCCGGCTGGACGGCTCTGGCGGATCCCGGCTGGACGGCTCTGGCGGATCCCGGCTGGACGGCTCTGGCGGATCCCGGCTGGACGGCTCTGGCGGATCCCGGCTGGGCGGCTCTGGCGGATCCCGGCTGGACGGCTCTGGCGGATCCCGGCTGGACGGCTCCGGCGGATCCCGGCTGGACGGCTCTGGCGGATCCCGGCTGGACGGCTCTGGCGGATCTCGGCTGGACGGCTCTGGCGGATCCCGGCTGGACGGCTCATGGCTGGCTGACGGATCTGGCTGCTCATGGCTGGCTGACGGATCTGGCTGCTCATGGCTGGCTGACGGATCTGGCTGCTCATGGCTGGCTGACGGATCTGGCTGCTCATGGCTGGCTGACGGATCTGGCTGCTCATGGCTGGCTGACGGATCTGGCTGCTCATGGCTGGCTGACGGATCTGGCTGCTCATGGCTGGCGGACGGATCTGGCTGCTCCCGTCTGGCCGAAGGCTCTGGCTGATCCTGTCTGGCGGAAGGCTCTGGCTGATCCTGTCTGGCGGAAGGCTCTGGCTGATCCTGTCTGGCGGAAGGCTCTGGCTGATCCTGTCTGGCGGAAGGCTCTGGCTGATCCTGTCTGGCGGAAGGCTCTGGCTGATCCTGTCTGGCGGAAGGCTCTGGCTGATCCTGTCTGGCGGAAGGCTTTAGCGGCTCCGGTCTGGCGGACGGCTCTGAAGGCTCATGGCAGACGGGCGGCTTATGCAGCGCTTGGCAGACGGACAGTTCAGACGGCGTTGGGCAGACAGGCAGTTCAGGCGCCGTTGGGCAGACGGGCAGTTCAAGCGCCGTTGGGCCGACGGGCAGTTCAGGCGCCGTTGGGCAGATGGGCAGTTCAGGCGCCGTTGGGCAGACGGGCAGTTCAGGCGCCGTTGGGCAGACGGGCAGTTCAGGCGCCGCTGGGCAGACGGCAGACTCTGGCCGGCCGAGACGCACTATAGGCCTGGTGCGTGGTGCCGGAACTGGTGGTCCCGGGCTGAGGACACGCATCTCAGGGCTAGTGCGGGGAGCAGGAACAGGGCATGCTGGACCCTGGGAACGCACATAAGGCCTAGTGCGTGGTGCCGGAACTGGTGGTCCCGGGCTGAGGACACGCATCTCAGGGCTAGTGCGGGGAGCAGCAACAGGGCGCACAGGACTCTGGGGACACACAGGAGGCTTGGTGCGTGGTGTAGGCACTGGTGGTACTGGGCTGGAGCGGGGAGGTGGCGCCGGAAATACCGGACCGTGCAGGCGTACTGGCTCCCTTGAGCACTGAGCCTGCCCAACCTTACCTGGTTGTATACTCCCCGTCGCCCGACCAGTACGGGAAGGAGGAATAACCCGCACCGGGCTATGTGGGCGAACCGGGGACACCATGCGTAAGGCGGGTGCCATGTAAGCCGGCCCGAGGAGACGCACTGGTGACCGGATGCGTGGGGCCGGCTTCATGACATCCGGCTCAATGCTCAATCTAGCCCGGCCGATACGTGGAGCTGGAATGTACCGAACCGGGCTATGCACGCGTACAGGAGACACCATGCGCTCAACTGCGTAACACGGTGTCTGCCCGTACTCTCGCTCTCCACGGTAAGTACAGGGAGTAGGCGCAGGTCTCCTACCTGACTTCGCCACACTCCCTTTAAGCCCCCCCCCAAGAAATTTTTGGGTAGTACTCTCGGGCTTCCAGCCTTGCCTCCGTGCTGCCTCCTCATATCGCCTCCTCTCGGCTTTAGCTGCCTCCAGCTCTTCCCGAGGGCGGCGATATTCTCCCGGTTGTGCCCAAGGACCCTTTCCATCCAATATCTCCTCCCATGTCCATGAATCCTTTGGAGGCGTCCATAAATCCTGTGTAGGTAGGTCCTGTTGCCGCTTTACACGCTGCTTGGTCCTTTGATGGTGGGTTTTTCTGTCACGATCGTCTATGTCGTCCAAGTATGACCAAGGCGCAGCGTGTCCAAGAAACATGACTTTATAAATAAACGTAATCGAACTACAAACAAAAGACGACAGTGAAGTCCTACAGTGACAAAAACTAAACAGGAACAAAAACCCACAAACACAAGGTGAAACCACACAGTTTAAATATGGCTCCCAATCAGAGATAACGAGCCGACAGCTGACACTCGTTACCTCCGATTGGGAGTCACATGACAAACACAAGAACTACCCAAAACCACACACAACAAATGAACACACCCATATCCCAACCTAACCAACACAAACCCCAACAAAACAAATACACCCTGGCTCAAAATACAAGTCCTGGAGCCAGAGTTTGACAGTTTCAAAATACAATCGCGGGAAAACGTACAGTTTGGAATGCAAACGCCTACTGCTGAAAAGAGAAGACTAATCTGTCTGTAGAACCAATAGAACCAACTTTTTTCTCAACCACTCCCATTTTTTTCTTTTTGGCGAACAGCAGTCCTGTTTTTTCCAAAGTAGCTCATCTTGAGATAGGCTGTTGCTAGGATGAGTACACCGGCTTCATTTTCATCATTAGGTGAGTCAGTGTGCCACTGGAAAATGTAGTTTAGTAGCCTATAATAATATATACTGTGTACACTGAGTGTACAAAACATTAAGAACACCTGCTGTTTCCATGACATAGACTGACCAACCAAATTCACATAGAAATGTGAGTTATAGATCTGTCATTCTCATTGAAAGCAAGTCTAAGAAGTGGTAGATCTGGTCTATGTGCACTATTTATATGCTTCCGGTGTTTAAATTGTTTTACTTTTTGTTTTTGCAGCTTCAAACAGCTGAAAATGTTTTGGGGTTATGGAAAATATATTTCACAGCGGTTTAGATGGTACAATGTACTTGCTTGTTTTGTCACTTAAACTGAACATAGACAAACTAATAGAATTTGAGCAACCAGGAAATGGAGGAGAGATTTCTGCATAGTGTCTTTCTCCTGAGTGGTGCAGTGGTCTAAGGCAAGAGCAAATATTGAAGTGCCTTTGAACGGGGTTATGGGTAGTTGGTGCCAGGCGCACCGGTTTCAGTCAAGAACTGCAACGCTGCTGGGTTTTTCACACTCAACAGTTTCCCGTGTGTATCAAGAATGGTCCACCACCCAACGGTCATCCAGCCATCTTGACACAACTGCGGGAAGCGTTGGGAGTCAACATGGGCCAGCGTCCCTCACTAAAGCCTGCAAGGTACTGTTGGACCCCAGACATCCTCTATACAAGGAGTTTGAGCTACTCCCCTCGGGGCGACGTTGCCGGGCAACAGGGCATAACAGGAACAGAACCAAACAGTCCTTTATCCCAGTGGCAATAAGGCTGCTGAATGACAATCACTAGTAGGTCCAGCAGGCCTGTCTACACTGGACAATGTGGTTGGCAATGTACTGATGTGTATAATGTGTGTATATATATATATATATATATATATATATATATATATATATATATATATATATATATATATATATCGTGTACAGTTGAGTCATTATGAATCACCCATGATTCCACTTTTTCTATTCTCATATTTATTGTCTGCAGTTGTCTTGATGTCCTTTGTATGTTTGGTTATATGGTTGTATGTACACAGAGCTGCAAATAAACATTTCCCCCATGGGCCATAATAAAGTAATTATCTTGTGTAGAGGAAATAATTGGCTGTAAGAGAAAATGTATTTTCTAATTTAAAATGTATTTGCTCATTTTGAAATTATTTGTCATGATTTCTTTTGCCAGAATAAACAATGTAGTGAATAACTGCGTTACCCACTCCAGTCAGCAGATGGCGATGTAAGTATTTCAGTTGATGCTTCTTGCGCGACGCATATTCTAGTGGACCGGACGCTTCTTCCAAAAACAAAACGGCTACTGATTCAGCCACCTCGGTAGCTTACTAGCCAACATTTAACCGACATATTGAAGCTTCTTTGATCATTTTTTTTGTATATGAATCCGTGTTTTTTAGTTAACTTAAACGTAATTTGCTTGTTAAATGTACTAATTTGTTAAGATTGATACTGAGCCTAGACTAGGCTAGTCACTAATGCTAGCTAGCTAACATCCCCGACCATGAGCTGGCTAAGCTACTCCTCCCCTGCTAAAGAAGAGGAGGTCTGCTGTATGGAGAAAGAAGCTCTGGGGCTGAACATTGCCGTGAAACAAGAAGAGGAGGATGTTACAGTGAAAGAAGAGGAAGAAGTTTTCAGAATGATAAAGGAGGGAGAGGAGGCTATCACATTGAAAGAGGAGGAGGATGTTACAGTGAAAGAAGAGAAAGATCCGTTTGGAGTGAAAGAGGAAGAGGGGATAGAGGCTGTCACAGTGGAAGAGGAGGAGGTAGAAGCTTTCAGAATGAAAAAGGATGAAGAGGAGGCTATCACATTGAAAGAAGAGGAGAAGGATGTTACAAAAGAGGAGGAAGAACCATTTGGGGGGGAAGAGGAGGCTATCTCAATAAAAAAGGAGGACGTTTTGGGAGTGAAAGAGGAGGAGACTGAAGATCTGATTAACACCAGTGAGTACTGTCTTAAAAACAGGGGCACAATCTCTGCAGTTGTTGAACCAATGTGTGGTTTTTAAGGGGCATTCTACTGAAGTTATATACTTCAATATGTTGTTCAGTACTGTAGGAATTGTTAAATTGTGGTCCTCTGTAGCTCAGCTGGTAGAGCACGGCGCTTGTAACGCCAAGGTAGTGGGTTAGATCCCCGGGACCATCCATACACAAAAATGTATGCACACATGACTGTAAGTCGCTTTGGATAAAAGCGTCTGCTAAATGGCATATTATTATTATTTTATTATTTAAAGGTTCAATCTGCAATTGGTACATATATTTTTTGGACTTTTAAATTAGCTTTAATGAATTCTCCATGTGGTCTACATTAAAGTGCACCTCGTCTAATATAACAGGCTTTTCAAATTCAATATTGGTGCTTAATTTCTACTTAAAATATCAAAGGGACGCAAAAGGCACCCAATTTGTGGAACTACATTTTCACATTTGCATCATAAACAATATTTTATAAAATCATGATGAAAGTGACCATTTTAGGCCCATTTAGATATATTAATGCCTATTGTAAGACCCTATGATTGCAATAGAAGATAATACGTTTACCATCTGTTTGATGTGAAAGGTTCAATCTGAGCTTGGTATGTATTTTTTACTTTTACATTAATGATACGATACAATATACTTTATTGTCCAATTACATGGAAATGAATTTAGTGAAGTCAGCATACAAATACCATTACACAAACACAATACACTACAATACATGTTACACAAACACAATACACTATAATATATGTTACACAATACACTAGAATACATGTTACACAAACACAATACACTAGAATACATGTTAACACAATACACTAGAATACATGTTAACACAATACACTAGAATACATGTTACACAATACACTAGAATACATGTTACACAAACACAATACACTAGAATGCATGTTAACACAATACACTAGAATACATGTTAACACAATACACTAGAATACATGTTAACACAATACACTAGAATACATGTTAACTCAATACACTAGAATACATGTTACACAATACACTATAATACATGTTACACAATACACTAGAATACATGTTACACAAACACAATACACTAAAATACATGTTACACAATACACTAGAATACATTTTACACAAACACAATACACTAGAATACATGTTAACACAATACACTAGAATACATGTTACACAATACACTGGAATACATGTTACACAAACACAATACACTAGAATACATGTTACACAAACACAATACATTAGAACACATGTTAAACAATACACTAGAATACATGTTACACAAACACAATACACTAGAATACATGTTACACAATTCACTAGAATACATTTTACACAAACACAATACACTAGAATACATGTTAACACAATACACTTGAATACATGTTACACAATACACTAGAATACATTTTACACAAACACAATACACTAGAATACATGTTAACACAATACACTTGAATACATGTTACACAATACACTAGAATACATTTTACAGAAACACAATACACTAGAATACATGTTAACACAAAACACTAGAATACATGTTACACAAACACAAACACACTAGAATACATGTTACACAATACACTAGAATACATGTTAGACAAACACAATACACTAAAATACATGTTAACACAATACACTAGAATACATGTTAACACAATACACTAGAATACATGTTAACACAATACACTAGAAAACATGTTACACAAACACAATACACTAGAATACATGTTACACAATTCACTAGAATACATTTTACACAAACACAATACACTAGAATACATGTTAACACAATACACTTGAATACATGTTACACAATACACTAGAATACATTTTACACAAACACAATACACTAGAATACATGTTAACACAATACACTTGAATACATGTTACACAATACACTAGAATACATTTTACACAAACACAATACACTAGAATACATGTTAACACAAAACACTAGAATACATGTTACACAAACACAAACACACTAGAATACATGTTACACAATACACTAGAATACATGTTAGACAAACACAATACACTAAAATACATGTTAACACAATACACTAGAATACATGTTAACACAATACACTAGAATACATGTTAACACAATACACTACAATACATGTTAACACAATACACTAGAATACATGTTAACACAATACACTAGAATACATGTTACACAATACACTAGAATACATGTTACACAAACACAATACACTAGAATACATGTTACACAATACACTAGAATACATGTTACACAATACACTAGAATACATGTTACACAAAGACAATACACTGGAATACATGTTACACAAACACAATACACTAGAATACATGTTAACACAATAGACTAGAATACATGTTAACACAATACACTAGAATACATGTTACACAATATACTAGAATACATGTTACACAAACACAATACACTAGAATACATGTTACACAATACACTAGAATACATGTTACACAATACACTAGAATACATGTTACACAAAGACAATACACTGGAATACATGTTACACAAACACAATACACTAGAATACATGTTAACACAATACACTAGAATACATGTTACACAAACACAATACACTAGAATACATGTTACACAAACACAATACACTAGAATACATGTTAACACAATACACTAGAATACATGTTAACACAATACACTAGAATACATGTTAACACAATACACTAGAATACATGTTAACACAATACACTAGAATACATGTTACACAATACACTAGAATACATGTTACACAAACACAATACACTAGAATACATGTTACACAATACACTAGAATACATGTTACACAATACACTAGAATACATGTTACACAAAGACAATACACTGGAATACATGTTACACAAACACAATACACTAGAATACATGTTAACACAATACACTAGAATACATGTTACACAAACACAATACACTAGAATACATGTTAACACAATACACTAGAATACATGTTACACAATACACTAGAATACATGTTACACAATACACAACACACTAGAATACATGTTAACACAATACACTAGAATACATGTTACACAATACACTAGAATACATGTTACACAAACACAATACACTAGAATACATGTTACACAATACACTAGAATACATGTTACACAAAGACAATACACTGGAATACTTGTTACACAAACACAATACACTAGAATACATGTTACACAATACACTAGAATACATGTTACACAAAGACAATACACTGGAATACATGTTACACAAACACAATACACTAGAATACTTGTTACACAAACACAATACACTAGAATACATGTTACACAAACACAATACACTAGAATACATGTTACACAAACACAATACACTATAATACATGTTACACAAACACAAACACACTAGAATACATGTTACACAACACACTAGAATACATGTTACACAAACACAATACACTAGAATACATGTTACACAAACACAATACACTAGAATACATGTTACACAAACACAATACACTAGAATACTTGTTACACAAACACAATATACTAGAATACATGTTACACAAACACAATACACTAGAATACATGTTACACAAACACAATACACTATAATACATGTTACACAAACACACTAGAATACATGTTACACAACACACTAGAATACATGTTACACAAACACAATACACTAGAATACATGTTACACAAACACAATACACTAGAATACATGTTACACAAACACAATACACTAGAATACATGTTACACAAACACAATACACTATAATACATGTTACACAAACACAAACACACTAGAATACATGTTACACAACACACTAGAATACATGTTAACACAATACACTATAACACATGTTACACAAACACAATACACTAGAATACATGTTACACAATACACTAGAATACATGTTTCACAAACACAATACACTAGAATACATGTTACACAAACACAATAAACTGGAATACATGTTACACAAACACAATACACTAGAATACATGTTACACAATACACTAGAATACATGTTACACAATACACTAGAATACATGTTACACAATACACTAAAATACGTGTTACACAAACACAATACACTAGAATACATGTTACACAAACACAATACACTAGAATACATGTTACACAAACACAATACACTAGAATACATGTTAACACAATACACTAGAATACATGTTACACAAACACAATACACTAGAATACATGTTACACAATACACTAGAATACATGTTACACAATACACTAGAATACATGTTACACAATACACTAAAATACGTGTTACACAAACACAATACACTAGAATACATGTTACACAAACACAATACACTAGAATACATGTTACACAATACACTAGAATACATGTTACACAATACACTAGAATACATGTTACACAAACACAATACACTAGAATACATGTTACACAAACACAATACACTAGAATACATGTTACACAATACACTAGAATACATGTTACACAAACCCAATACACTAGAATACATGTTACACAAACACAATACACTAGAATACATGTTACACAAACACAATACACTAGAATACATGTTACACAATACACTAGAATACATGTTACACAAACACAGTACACTGGAATACATGTTACACAAACACAATACACTAGAATACATGTTACACAATACACTAGAATACATGTTAACACAATACACTAGAATACATGTTAACACAATACACTAGAATACATGTTACACAAACACAACACACTAGAATACATGTTACACAAACACAATACACTAGAATACATGTTACACAATACACTAGAATACATGTTAATACAATACACTAGAATAGATGTTACACAAACACAATACACTAGAATACATGTTACACAAACACAATACACTGGAATACATGTTAACACAATACACTAGAATACATGTTACACAATACACTAGAATACATGTTACACAATACACTAGAATACATGTTAACACAATACACTAGAATACATGTTAACACAAACACAATACATTAGAATACATGTTACACAATACACTAGAATACATGTTACACAAAGACAATACGCTGGAATACATGTTAACACAATACACTAGAATACATGTTACACAATACACTAGAATACATGTTACACAATACACTAGAATACATGTTAACACAATACACTAGAATACATGTTAACACAAACACAATACATTAGAATACATGTTACACAATACACTAGAATACATGTTACACAAACACAATACACTAGAATACATGTTACACAAACACAATACACTGGAATACATGTTACACAAACACAATACACTAGAATACATGTTACACAATACACTAGAATACATGTTAACACAATACACTAGAATACATGTTAACACAATACACTAGAATACATGTTACACAAACACAACACACTAGAATACATGTTACACAAACACAATACACTAGAATACATGTTACACAATACACTAGAATACATGTTAACACAATACACTAGAATACATGTTAACACAATACACTAGAATAGATGTTACACAAACACAATACACTAGAATACATGTTACACAATACACTAGAATACATGTTAACACAATACACTAGAATACATGTTACACAAAGACAATACACTGGAATACATGTTACACAAACACAATACACTAGAATACATGTTACACAATACACTAGAATACATGTTAACACAATACACTAGAATACATGTTACACAAAGACAATACACTGGAATACATGTTACACAAACACAATACATTAGAATACATGTTACACAATACACTAGAATACATGTTACACAAAGACAATACACTGGAATACATGTTACACAAACACAATACACTAGAATACATGTTACACAATACACTATAATACATGTTACACAATACACTAGAATACATGTTAACACAATACACTAGAATACATGTTAACACAATACACTAGAATAGATGTTAACACAATACACTGGAATACATGTTACACAATACACTAGAATACATGTTACACAAAGACAATACACTAGAATACATGTTACACAAACACAATACACTAGAATACATGTTACACAATACACTAGAATACATGTTAACACAATACACATGTTACACAAACACAATACACTAGAGTACATGTTACACAAACACACTAGAATACATGTTACACAAACACAATACACTAGAATACATGTTACACAATACACTAGAATACATGTTAACACAATACACTATAATATATGTTACACAAACACAATACACTAGAATACATGTTACACAATATACATGTTACACAAACACAATACACTAGAGTACATGTTACACAAACACACTAGAATACATGTTACACAAACACAATACACTAGAATACATGTTACACAATACACTAGAATACATGTTAACACAATACACTATAATATATGTTACACAAACACAATACACTAGAATACATGTTACACAATACACTAGAATAGATGTTACACAAACACAATACACTAGAATACATGTTACACAAACACAATACACTAGAGTACATGTTACACAAACACACTAGAATACATGTTACACAAACACAATACACTAGAATACATGTTACACAACACACTAGAATACATGTTAACACAATACACATGTTACACAAACACAATACACTAGAGTACATGTTACACAAACACACTAGAATACATGTTACACAAACACAATACACTAGAATACATGTTACACAACACACTAGAATACATGTTAACACAATACACTAGAATACATGTTACACAAACACAATACACTAGAATAAATGTTACACAAACACAATACATGTTAACACAATACACTAGAATACATGTTAACCCAATACACTAGAGTACATGTTACACAATACACTAGAATACATGTTACACAAACACAATACACTAGAAAACATGTTACAAAACACACTAGAATACATGTTACACAATACATGTTACACAATACATGTTACACAACACACTAGAATACATGTTACACAAACACAATACACTAGAATACATGTTACACAAACACAACACACTAGAATACATGTTACACAAACACAATACACTAGAATACATGTTACACAATACACTAGAATACATGTTACACAATACACTAGAATACATGTTAACACAATACACTAGAATAAATTTTACACAAAGACAATACACTGGAATACATGTTACACAAACACAATACACTAGAATACATGTTACACAAACACAATACACTAGAATAAATGTTACACAAACACAATACATGTTAACACAATACACTAGAATACATGTTACACAAACACAATACACTAGAATACATGTTACACAAACACAATACACTAGAATACATGTTACACAAACACAATACACTAGAATACATGTTAACACAATACACTAGAATACATATTACACAAACACAATACACTAGAATACATGTTACAAACACAATACACTAGAATACATGTTACACAAACACAATACACTAGAATAAATGTTACACAAACACAATACATGTTAACACAATACACTAGAATACATGTTACACAAACACAATACACTAGAATACATGTTACACAAACACAATACACTAGAATACATGTTACACAAACACAATACACTAGAATACATGTTAACACAATACACTAGAATACATATTACACAAACACAATACACTAGAATAAATGTTACACAAACACAATACATGTTAACACAATACACTAGAATACATGTTAACCCAATACACTAGAGTACATGTTACACAATACACTAGAATACATGTTACACAAACACAATACACTAGAAAACATGTTACAAAACACACTAGAATACATGTTACACAATACATGTTACACAATACATGTTACACAACACACTAGAATACATGTTACACAAACACAATACACTAGAATACATGTTACACAAACACAACACACTAGAATACATGTTACACAAACACAATACACTAGAATACATGTTAAACAATACACTAGAATACATGTTAACACAATACACTAGAATACATGTTACACAATACACTAGAATACATGTTAACACAATACACTAGAATACATGTTAACACAATACACTAGAATACATGTTACACAATACACTAGAATACAGGTTACACAAACACAATACACTAGAATACATGTTACACAAAGACAATACACTGGAATACATGTTACACAATACACTAGATTACATGTTACACAATACACTAGAATACATGTTAACACAATACACTAGAATACATGTTACACAATACACTAGAATACATGTTACACAATACACTAGAATACATGTTAACACAATACACTAGAATACATGTTAACACAATACACTAGAATACATGTTACACAATACACTAGAATACATGTTAACACAATACACTAGAATACATGTTACACAAACACAATACACTAGAATACATGTTACACAAACACAATACACTAGAATACATGTTACACAATAACGATACCAACCATTAGTCTGTGTGATTAACGATACCAACCATTAGTCTGTGTGATTAACGATACCAACCATTAGACCATTAACGGGGGCTGAACTGATTCCTGATGTTTTCCTGAGCTTTCTCATTATATCCCTATAGACAGACTTCAAAACACTTACAGAGATTACAGACATAGGTATAAGACAATGGGTGATGTCTTGTGGATATTAGGGGACATTTCACACATTTTGGCCCCAAAGGAAATAGTGTCTGTAATAAACTCACACTTGCTGTCACAAACTCCAAACTCCACACAGTTTTCACTGACTATTAGATGGCGTCGATAGACATGAAAGCTCTGCTTCTAGCTCCTAAGCAACGTTGCAGTATTATTATTTTTTTTGTGTGTTATCTCTTACATTATTAGCCCAGAACGTTTTTTGTGTTATTACATACAGCCGGAAATAACTTTGGGATATCAGAGCGGCGGTAACTCACCAGCATTACAACCAGAAATATGACTTTCCCAAATTGGATCCTTTGTTCGTACCCCCCCAGGGCAATTTAACTTATCCCAGAGGCTGCTCCAAGACGGCCCCCGGCGGAGAAGAGGTATTCGGAGTGGACTAGTCCGACTCAGGAGACGTGCACACCATCCACCGCTTCCAAGTATATTACAAGCTAATGTTCAGTCTCTGGACAATAAAGAAGACGAGCTCAGGGCGAGGATCTGTAACATACTCTCTTTCACTGAATCATGGCTCTCTCTGGATATACTGTCCCCGTCCATACAGCCAGCTGGATTCTCAGTACATCGCGCAGACAGGAATAAAGACATCTCTGGGAAGAAGAGAGGTGGGAGTGTATGATTAACTACTCATGGTGTGATTGTGATAACATACAGAAACTCAAGTCCCTTTTGTTCACCCGACCTAGAATACCTCACAATCAAATGCAGACCGTATTACCTCCCAAGAGAATTATCTTCGGTTATAGTCCCAGCCGTGTATATTCCCCCTCAAGCCGACACCATGACGGCCCTCAAGGAACTACCCTGGAAACCACATATCCTGAGGCCGCATTTATTGTAGCTGGGGAT
The DNA here is from genome assembly GCF_964263955.1 of Coregonus lavaretus. NCBI lineage: Eukaryota > Metazoa > Chordata > Actinopteri > Salmoniformes > Salmonidae > Coregonus > Coregonus lavaretus. The sequence goes on along the minus strand of NW_028162154.1, from coordinate 736,446 downwards.
TTCAACAAAGCAAATTTGAGGAAAACGCTACTGAAGTTCTGTCAACACATTGCCTGTAGTACTTGCACTTCAAAAACTCTCCGACATTGTTACTCCCCCTTCCGGGATGGCTACAAGGGCCTCCCCCACCCTCCCTTCGGCAAATCAGATCACCACTCCATTGTTTCTCCCCCTTACGGGATGGCTACAAGGGCCTCCCCCACCCTCCCTTCGGCAAATCAGATCACGACTCCATTCTGCTCCTCCCTTCTTATATGCAGAAACTCAAACAGGAAGTACCCGTGCTAAGGTCTATTCAACGCTGGTCTGACCAATCGGAATCCATGCTTCAAGATTGTTTTGATCACGCAGACTGGGATATGTTCCGGGTTACCTCTGAGAATAACATTGACGTATACACGGACACGGTGACTGAGTTCATCAGGAAGTGTATAGGGGATGTTGTTCCCACTGTGACTATTAAAACCTACCCAAACCAAAAACCATGGATAGATGGCAGCATTCGCGCAAAACTGAAAGCGCAAACCTTCACATTTAACCACCGCAAGTTGAATGGGAATATGGTTGAATGCAAACAGTGTAGTTATTCCTTTCGTAAGGCAATCAAAACAGGCAAAATGTCAGTACAGAGACAAAGTGGAGTCGCAATTCAACGGCTCAGAGACGAGATGTATGTGGCAGGGTCTACAGACAATCACGGATTACAAAGGGAAAACCAGCCGCGGACACCAACGTCTTGCTCCCGGACAAGCTAAACACCTTCTTCGCCCGCTTTGAGGATAACACAGTGCCACCGTCGTGGCCCGCTCCCAAGGACTGTGGGCACTTGTTCTCCGTGGCCGACGTGATAAAGACATTTAAGCGTGATAACCCTTGCAAGGCTACCGGCCCAGACGACATCCCTAGCCGCCTCCTCAGAGCATGCGCAGACCAGCTGGCTGGAGTGTTTACGGACATATTCAATCTCTCCCTTTCCCAGTCTGCTGTCCCCACATGCTTCAAGATGGCCACCATTGTTCCTGTACCCAAGAACGCAAAGGTAACTGAACTAAATTACTATTGCCCTGTAGCACTCACTTCTGTCATCATCAGGTGCTTTGAGAGGCTAGTTAAGGATCATATCACCTCCACCTTACCTGACACCCTAGACCCACTTCAATTTGCTTACCGCCCCAATAGATCCACAGACGATGCAATCGCCATCGCACTGCCCCATCTCATCTGGACAAGAGGAATACCTATGTAAGAATGCTGTTCATTGACTATAGCTCTGCCTTCAACACCATAGTACCCTCCAAGCTCATCATTTAAGCTCAGGGCCCTGTGTCTGAACCCCGCCCTGTGCAACTGGGTCCTGGACTTCCTGACGGGCCACCCCCAAGTGGTGAAGGTAGGAAACAACACCTCCACTACGCTGATCCTCAACACAGGGGCCCCACAAGGGTGCGTGCTCAGCTCCCTCCTGTACTCCCTGTTCACCCATGACTGCGTGGCCAAGCACGCCTCCAACTCAATCATCAAGTTTGCAGACGACACAACAGTAGTAGGCTTGATAACCAACAATGACGAGACAGCCTACAGGGAGGAGGTGAGGGCCCTGGCGGAGTGGTGCCAGGAAAATAAATTAGGCTTGGCCCCTAAGACCCTCACAAACTTTTACAGATGCACAATTGAGAGCATCCTGTCGGGCTGTATCACGGCCTGGTACGGCAACTGCACCGCCCGCAGGGCTCTCCAGAGGGTGGTGCGGTGAGCCCAACGCATCACCGGGGGGCACACTGCCTGCCCTCCAGGACACCTACAACACCCGATGTCACAGGAAGGCCAAAAAGATAATCAAGGACATCAACCACCCGAGCCACGGCCTGTTCACCCCGCTCTCATCCAGAAGGCGAGGTCAGTACAGGTGCATCAAAGCTGGGACCGAGAGACTGAAAAAACTGCTTCTATCTCAAGGCCATCAGATTGTTAAATAGCCATCACTAGCCGGCTACCACCCGGTTACTCAACCCTGCACCTTAGAGGCTGCTGCCCTATGTACATAGACATGGAACACTAGTCACTTTAATAATGTTTACATACTGCTTTACTCATTTCATTTGTATTGATATATTTCTTAATTCCATTCTTTTACTTTTAGATACTACTGCCCTGTTGGAGCTAGGAACACAGGAATTTCGCTACACCCGCAATAAAATCTGCTAAACATCTTCACCACTACTAGCACATCAAGCCTTTTTAACTGTCACGCGTACACAAAGAAGGATGTATAATGCTTCCAACTGTCATATGTACACAAAGAAGGATGTATAATGCTTCCAACTGTCATATGTACACAAAGAAGGATGTATAATGCTTCCAACAAACTGTCACTTTCAGCCTGCTCATAAGTGTTTTTCTTTATTATGGAAATGTTCTGAAAACAGTTTTATCATATGGCAGATTCATTCAGGTCTCTCTGTTTAACTAAATACTCTGTCTTTGACAGGAGAGAGACCAGACTCTCACTCTGACAGCGGCAAGAGTCCTTCAGGGGAACCAGACCCAGGGAAGAGTCCTTCAGGGGAACCAGACCCAGGGAAGAGTCCTTCAGGGGAACCAGACCCAGGGAAGAGTCCTTCAGGGGAACCAGACCTAGGGAAGAGTCCTTCAGGGGAACCAGACCCAGGGAAGAGTCCTTCAGGGGAACCAGACCCAGGGAAGAGTCCTTCAGGGGAACCAGACCCAGGGAAGAGTCCTTCAGGGGAACCAGACCTAGAGACGGCCAAACCAGTAGGACGACACTGCTGCTCCCACTGTGGAAGGAGATTTACCAAGTTACACAACCTAAAAGAGCATGAGAGGACACACACAGGAGAAAAGCCTTTCCAGTGCTCCCAGTGTGGAAATAGTTTTAGCCGGTTAGACAGCCTGAAAATGCACAAGAGAATTCACTCTGGAGAGAAGCCTTACCAATGCTCCTATTGTGTAATTAGTTTTTCACGATCACAGGCCCTCAAAAGGCATGAGAGGACACACACAGGAGAAAAGCCTTTCCAGTGCTCCCAGTGTGGAAATAGTTTTACCCTGTTGGCACACCTGAAATCACATGAGAGGACACACACAGGAGAAAAGCCTTTCCAATGTTCCCAGTGTGGAAAGAGTTTTACCCGGTTAAGGACCCTAATTAGGCATCAAGGAATACACAAAGAAGGAAAGAAGAACTTCCATTGCTCTCAGTGTGGAAAGAGTTTTACTGAGTTATGGGGCATGAAAATACATGAGAGAATTCACTCTACACACAGAGGAGAAAGGCCTTTCCAATGCTCCCACTGTGGAAAGCGTTTTACCCAGTTAGGGAACCTGAATTTACATAAGATAATTCACTCCGGAGATAAGCCTTACCACTGCTCTCAGTGTGGAAAGAGCTTTATCCGGTCATGCCATCTCAAAGAGCATGAGAAAACACACACAGGAGAAAAGCCTTTCCAATGTTCCCAGTGTGGGAAGAATTTTGCGCGGTTATGGAACCTAAAAGAGCATGAGAGGATACACACAGGAGAGAAGCCCTACCACTGCTCTCAGTGTGGAAATACATTTTCCCGTTTGAGGGAACTGAAATCTCATTACATTTCACACACTCTTATCCAGAGAGAATAACAGTTGGTGCATTCACCTTAAGGTAGCTAGGTGAGACAACCACATATCACAGGCGTAGTAAGCACATTTTCCCTTAACGTAGTTCTCAGCGAAGTCAGTGGCTAGTAGGATAAGACAAGTGCAGGTCAGATTTATTTAAGATACTCTTTGAAGAGGTAGGGTCGTAGAGGTTTTCGGGAAAGATGGGCTGGGACTCCGCTGTCCCGACGTTAGGGTTCCACTATTGGGGTGCCAGGACAGAGAAGAGCTTTGACTGGGCTGATTGGGAGCTGGTGAGAGGGCCAAGAGACCAGAGTTGGCATAACGGAGTGCTCGGGTTTTAGCCTGAAGGTAGGGAGGGGCAGCACCAGGGTCTTGAAGTGGATGGGAGCTTTTACTGGAAGCCAGTGGCGTGTGGATGGGAGCTTTTACTGGAAGCCAGTGGCGTGTGGATGGGAGCTTTTACTGGAAGCCAGTGGCGTGTGGATGGGAGCTTTTACTGGAAGCCAGTGGCGTGTGGATGGGAGTTTTTACTGGAAGCCAGTGGCGTGTGGATGGGAGCTTTTACTGGAAGCCAGTGGCGTGTGGATGGGAGCTTTTACTGGAAGCCAGTGGCGTGTGGATGGGAGCTTTTACTGGAAGCCAGTGGCGTGTGGATGGGAGCTTTTACTGGAAGCCAGTGGCGTGTGGATGGGAGCTTTTACTGGAAGCCAGTGGCGTGTGCGCGGAGGAGGAGCGAGGTGACATGGGAGAACGTGGGGAGGTTGAACACCAGGTGGGGTTGCGGCGTTTCTGGATAAATTGCAGGGGGAGCCCAGCCAACAGAGAGACTAGTGCCTGGATTAGGACCTGCGCAGTTTCCTGTGTGAGGTGGGGTCGTAATGTACGTATGTTGTAGAGTATGAACCTGCGGAAGTGAGTCACTGCTTTGATGTCTGCAGAGAATGACAGGGTCTTGTCCAGGGTCACGCCGAGGTTCTTTGAGAGAATAGAGAAGCTGTGTTCTGTCTCATGTTTTTGACTGAGAATTATGGTTTTTGTTTATGCCACATGATATCAAATTGTATGAATTAAATCATACAAAAAAAAAGGCCTACTTTTGATTTAAAAATGTTCTAATGTGCATTTTATTTTAATTAATAACTGATTGATTGTAACTGATTGACTGCCTGCTGTTCATAATATGATTTGGATATTGCAAAATTTAAATGACTAAATAGATTTAATGGCATTTTCTTGATTCTAACTTTGAAACCTCTTAAATGTTGTTTTCTTTCATTGAATATTTTTTATATAGTCATCAAGCTGAAGGTGTATGAAAATGTAATGACGTTATGATAACATTTATAAGTTGATGACATGAAAACATTCACTACCTCATGAATGTTCCCAACAGTACTATTCCACCATGTCAGAGAATACAGGTGCTGATTGTAAAAAGCATTTGATTAATGCAAAATATTTTTGTCTGAATAGAAATCAAATGTGGAACGCCACTAATGGACGTTCATTATACACATCTACATATATGTATTGTTACACCATGTAGGAGCAGTATAGACCTAGTCTGGTCATTATATACATCTATATGATGTATTGTTACACCATGTAGGAGCAGTATAGACCTAGTCTGGTCATTATATACATCTACATGATGTATTGTTACACCATGTAGGAGCAGTATAGACCTAGTCTGGTCATTATATACATCTACATGATGTATTGTTACACCATGTAGGAGCAGTATAGACCTAGTCTGTTCATTATATACATCTACACTATGTATTGTTACACCATGTAGGAGCAGTATAGACCTAGTCTGGTCATTATATACATCTATATGATGTATTGTTACACCATGTAGGAGCAGTATAGACCTAGTCTGGTCATTATATACATCTATATGATGTATTGTTACACCATGTAGGAGCAGTATAGACCTAGTCTGGTCATTATATACATCTATATTATGTATTGTTACACCATGTTGGAGCAGTATAGACCTAGTCTGGTCATTATACACACCTACATCTATATGATGTATTGTTACACCATGTAGGAGCAGTATAGACCTAGTCTGGTCATTATATACATCTACATGATGTATTGTTACACCATGTAGGAGCAGTATAGACCTAGTCTGGTCATTATATACATCTATATGATGTATTGTTACACCATGTAGGAGCAGTATAGACCTAGTCTGGTCATTATATACATCTATATGATGTATTGTTACACCATGGAGGAGCAGTATAGACCTAGTCTGGTCATTATACACACCTACACTATGTATTGTTACACCATGTAGGAGCAGTATAGACCTAGTCTGGTCATTATACACACCTACATCTATTGTATTGTTACACCATGTAGGAGCAGTATAGACCTAGTCTGGTCATTATATACATCTACACTATGTATTGTTACACCATGTAGGAGCAGTATAGACCTAGTTGCTAATTTTTATATATATTTGTATTACTGATTCCCTAAATGCAGATCTGTAGTGTTTTTTTAAATTCTCTCATTAAAAATCTGCAATCAACACATGCTTCTCTTTGTAGAAGTCATTATTATATTATTATTTAATGAAATAAATTCAGAGAAAAAAATGCTTTAACAAATGTTTTTGTCTGACAATATATTTTTCTCAACTGCGTTACCCACTCTCTTTCATGCGATGCTGGCAGTGTGACGTATAATCTAGTGGACGGGACGCTTCATCGACGACAGCAGCAACAGCTAGTCAGGCACATCAGCTTGCTAGCCAAAATTGCTAACACATTCAAGCTGTCGTATCGGGTGAATGCTGGCAATTATTGCTGATAAACAAAGGCTCATACTGAACTTGGATCATAAGGTTTATTCATATCACAAGCTTCAGCATAAGTGACAGATGTCATGACATCCGGAGAGCGACGGCCCGGATTGCAATGGTCGCTCTGCCCTTTCTTTGTCTAGCCCCTACTTATAAACAATGCAAAAAGATGGGTGCTCCCTCTTCTGGCCAATCACCAGTCTCCCCTGGGGCGTCACCCTCCAAACGGCTACATTTGAACTAAGATCATAAAAACATTTAACAAAGGCATAATCCTAATACACGACAAAGCTCTAAGTCACTGTGTTTTAAACCCACTTCTGTCGAATCTACTTGTTAATCTATTTAATTTACATTGTTGTCATTAGTCAGCTAGCTGGCTGGCAAAGTTAGCACTAGGCTAGTCGCTAATGCTAACTACATCCCCGGCCGTGATTAGCTCAATACTGCACTGGGCTAGTCGCTAATGCTAACTACATCCCCGGCCATGATTAGCTCAATACTGCACTAGGCTAGTCGCTAATGCTAACTACATCCCCGGCCGTGATTAGCTCAATACTGCACTAGGCTAGTCGCTAATGCTAACTACATCCCCGGCCGTGATTAGCTCAATACTGTACTAGGCTAGTCGCTAATGCTAACTACATCCCCGGCCATGATTAGCTCAATACTGTACTAGGCCAGTCGCTAATGCTAACTACATCCCCGGCCATGATTAGCTCAATACTGTACTAGGCTAGTCGCTAATGCTAACTACATCCCCGGCCATGATTAGCTCAATACTGCACTAGGCTAGTCGCTAATGCTAACTACATCCCCGGCCATGATTAGCTCAATACTGCACTAGGCTAGTTGCTAATGCTAACTACATCCCCGGCCGTGATTAGCTCAATACTGCACTAGGCTAGTCGCTAATGCTAACTACATCCCCGGCCGTGATTAGCTCAATACTGTACTAGGCTAGTCGCTAATGCTAACTACATCCCCGGCCGTGATTAGCTCAATACTGTACTTGCCTTCTGTTAAAGAAGAGGATGTCTGCTAGACGGAGAAGGAGGGTCTGTGTCTGAACATTGTCGTGAAAGAGGAGAAGGAAGAGGAGACAGAAGATCAGATTAACACCAAAAATCTGTCAATGTGCCCTTGAGCAAGGCACTTAACCCTAATTGCTCCTGTAAGTCGCTCTGGATAAGAGAGCCTGCTAAATGACTAATTATTAATAATAATAATAATAATGAATAGTATTCTATCTATGGTATAACCAAAGATACTGTATATATAACTAACCCAAGATAGTTCATCTGTGTCGCTTACAGTGGGAGCAAATAAAGCATAGTGGGCAGAACAAGCGAGGAGGTGGGCAAAGTCAAGCACGAGCTAGCTAGCGAGATCCTATTGGGCATTTGCATATTTCCGTTAGGGAACGCCTCCTATGTGAAGTGCGCATGTGCACAAACTCAATTCGACTTTGCACTCCTTCAAATCAAATCAAATGTTATTGGTCACATACACATATTTAGCAGATGTTATTGCGGGTGTAGTGAAATGCTTGTGTTCCTAGCTCCGACAGTGCAGTAGTGTCTAACAATTCACAACAATACACACAAATCTAAAAGTAAAAGAATGGAATTAAGAAATATATAAATATTTGGGAGGAGCAATGTCGGAGTGGCATTGACTAAAATATAGTAGAATACAGTATATACATATGAAATGAGTGAAACAGCATGTAAACATTATTAGTGACCAGTGTTCCATTATTAAAGTGGAATGCCGTTTTTGTTTTTATTTGGCAAAGCATCAAGTATATAAAACTTAGTGCACTGTCTTAGTAACAATTTTCTAGTCTTGGGAACAGAAACATTTATTGAGATCAGATGTTTCATAGATGAGAAAATGTGCAGAACGATGGCCCAGTTTCATCTAGTTCCATCCTCTCCCGCTACCCGCAACTGGAGTCATCGCCCTACCATATTTGATGGTCAGAAAACGTTGTAAACGGATGCGTCACCTTAATAGCCCCTGTGAAGTTTCTGTTGTATAAAAGATACATTAGCTAGCTAGCTAACGTTACAACTACTGGCTAGCTAGCTAACGTTACAACTACTGGCTAGCTTGCTAACGTTACAACTACTGGCTAGCTAGCTAACGTTACAACTACTGGCTAGCTAGCTAACGTTACAACTACTGGCTAGCTAGCTAACGTTACATCTACTGGCTAGCTATGCTAACGTTACAACTACTGGCTAGCTAGCTAACGTTACAACTACTGACTAGCTATGCTAACGTTACAACTACTGGCTAGCTAGCTAACGTTACATCTACTGGCTAGCTAGCTAACGTTACAACTACTGGCTAGCTAGCTAACGTTACAACTACTGACTAGCTATGCTAACGTTACAACTACTGGCTAGCTAGCTAACGTTACAACTACTGGCTAGCTAGCTAACGTTACAACTACTGGCTAGCTAGCTAACGTTACAACTACTGACTAGCTATGCTAACGTTACAACTACTGGCTAGCTAGCTAACGTTACATCTACTGGCTAGCTATGCTAACGTTACAACTACTGGCTAGCTAGCTAACGTTACAACTACTGGCTAGCTAGCTAACGTTACAACTACTGACTAGCTATGCTAACGTTACAACTACTGGCTAGCTAGCTAACGTTACATCTACTGGCTAGCTAGCTAACGTTACAACTACTGGCTAGCTAGCTAACGTTACAACTACTGGCTAGCTAGCTAACGTTACAACTACTTGCTAGCTAGCTAACGTTACAACTACTGACTAGCTAGCTAACGTTACAACTACTGACTAGCTATGCTAACGTTACAACTACTGGCTAGCTAGCTAACGTTACAACTACTGGCTAGCTAGCTAACGTTACAACTACTGACTAGCTATGCTAACGTTACAACTACTGGCTAGCTAGCTAACGTTACAACTACTGGCTAGCTAGCTAACGTTACATCTACTGGCTAGCTATGCTAACGTTACAACTACTGGCAAGCTAGCTAACGTTACAACTACTGGCTAGCTAGCTAACGTTAAAACTACTGGCTAGCTAGCTAACGTTACAACTACTGGCTAGCTAGCTAACGTTAAAATTTTTTTTTACATTTTAGTGATTTAGCAGACGCTCTTATCCAGAGCGACTTACAGGAGCAATTAGGGTTAAGTGCCTTGCTCAAGGGCACATTAACGTCATTTAGCAGACGCTCTTAGCCAGAGCGACTCACAAATTGGTGCGTTCACCCTATAGCCAGTGGGATAACCACTTTACAATTTGGGGGGGGGGGTTAGAAGGAACACTTTATCCTATCCCAGGTATTCCTTAAAGAGGTGGGGTTTCAAATGTCTCCGGAAGGTGGTGAGTGACTCCGCTGTCCTGGCGTCGTGAGGGAGCTTGTTCCACCATTGGGGTGCCAGAGCAGCGAACAGTTTTGACTGGGCTGAGCGGGAGCTATGCTTCCGCAGAGGAAGGGGAGCCAGCAGGCCAGAGGTGGATGAACGCAATGCCCTCGTTTGGGTGTAGGGACTGATCAGAGCCTGAAGGTACAGAGGTGCCGTTCCCCTCACTGCTCCATAGGCAAGCACCATGGTCTTGTAGCGGATGCGAGCTTCAACTGGAAGCCAGTGGAGTGTGCGGAGGAGGGGGGTGACGTGAGAGAACTTGGGAAGGTTGAACACCAGACGGGCTGCGGCATTCTGGATGAGTTGTAGGGGTTTAATGGCACAGGCAGGGAGCCCAGCCAACAGCGAGTTGCAGTAGTCCAGACGGGAGATGACAAGTGCCTGGATTAGGACCTGTGCCGCTTCCTGTGTAAGGCAGGGTCGTTAAAACTACTGGCTAGCTAGCTAACGTTACAACTACTGAATAGCTAGCTAACGTTACAACTACTGGCTAGCTAGCTAACGTTACAACTACTGGCTAGCTAGCTAACGTTACAACTACTTGCTAGCTATGCTAACGTTACAACTACTGGCTAGCTATGCTAACGTTACAACTACTGGCTAGCTAGCTAACGTTACAACTACTGGCTAGCTAGCTAACGTTAAAACTACTGGCTAGCTAGCTAACGTTACAACTACTGGCTAGCTAGCTAACGTTAAAACTACTGGCTAGCTAGCTAACGTTACAACTACTGGCTAGCTATGCTAACGTTACAACTACTGGCTAGCTAGCTAACGTTACAACTACTGGCTAGCTAGCTACCAAACGTTAGCAAATCAAAACAAAACCACATTCAACTCACTAATAACAACCAACCCATTTTTTTCATGTGAGACAATTATCTGTATGCATTTATTGATTAACCTCAGCTTGAGTACCAACATATAGCTATCTATTAGCCTAGGTTTGTTCTCAACCACTTCTTATCATGGCTGGCAGCTGCCTGGCTGGTGCAGGTGGCGAGTTGTTTGTGTTGTTGAGTTGCTGAGTTGCTGACAACCGAGTTGCTGGGCCCGGTTAGATAGAACTGTCAGAAATGCTACAAAAAGGTAGCACAGCGTTGGCTACCAGTTACAGGGAGAGTAATAAATTGACAGAAATGTGCAAGTGAGAGCGATAAATGTAATAATAACTGCTGCACCTACAAAACTTAGTAAAATCCAACATGTTGTAAGTCTAATGGTATTTTTAAGGACGCTATAGTCTCGTTTTAATCCGACGTTTAGAATTTGAGCTAGGTGGGCGCAGAAAATACTCTGAAAACTCAATTGCTAACTACCCTGTTAGAAATCCGGTATGTGGTTCTTGGTAACAGCCGAATGGCAAGCCAGACAAAATTAAAAGGGCATATTTATATAATGAATATGAATTCGGAGGACAGAAATTATTAAATATTAAAGCATTAGACCTATCACTAAAAGCTTCAGTCATACAAAAGTTATACTTAAATCCGAACAGGTTCTCAAGCAAATTAGTAAAATTGTCTCACCCAATGTTCAAGAAAGGCCTTTTTCCCTTTATTCAGATTACAACAACTCATTTGCAGTTATTTGAAAAGGAAATCATCTCCCAAATATCACTATTTCTAAAACAAGCCATGGAAAGTTGGTTGCAATTTCAATTTAATCCTCCAGAAACGACAGAACAAATAATGCAACAAATATTGTGGTTAAATTCAAATATACTAATTGACAAAAAACCATTATGTTTTGACAGAATGTTTAAAAAAGGTATAATCTTCGTAAATGATATCATCGGTAGGACTGGTGGAGTTATGTCGCACATGCAGCTAACAAAAACATATGGAAATGTCTGCTCTACCCAAAATTACAACCAAATAATTGCAGCCTTACCGCAAAAGTGGAAGAGGAAAGTGGAAGGGGGAGAAAGTAAGGAACTTGTCTGTCGGCCTTTCATTAAAGAACATAATTGGTTAAGGAAAACTGTGATAAATAAAAAAGTATATCAGTTTCACTTAAGGACCAAAGGATTGACAGCCGTCCCATATAGATTGCAAAATAGTTGGGAAGAGATTTTTGACGTACCGATCCCATGGCATAGTGTTTATGAACTGACACGCAAAACGACACCGGATTCAAAAATTTGAATCTTTCAATTTAAATTATTATATAAAATTCTTGCTACCAATATAATGTTATTTATATGGGGGATACAATCTTCCCAACTCTGCAGATTTTGCTGTGAAGAGACAGAATCATTAGATAATTTGTTTTGGTTCTGTCCATTTGTAGCTTGTTTTTGGACACAGATCCAGGAATGGCTAAAGGATTGCAATATTTACCTAGAGCTAACCTTGCAGATAGCATTACTGGGTGATCTGAAAAGTCATAGTCAATCGATCAATAATATAATAATACTTTTAGCAAAAATGTTTATTTTTAATTCACAATCTGTAGAAGCAATGAGAATAGAAAGGTTCAGAACTTTTGTAAAACATCACAGTACGGTTGAAATATATATGGCAAATAGAAATCCTATATGGATGGTGTTAAGAGATAGATGGGAGGTATTGAATAGAGTTGAAGGATGGGACTAATAACAAATAACAACAAATAATAACAAAGATAGCTAATAATGTAAGCATACTGTGTCCATAATAAGTATATAGGTTGTATGTTGGGAGCATTTGGGAAAGAGCACAGTTAGAAAGATATGGCATATAGAAGCAAACCGGATGGACATCATGAAAATGATCGGAGAGGTTGAGAGTAGAAGAAGTTCAGGAGCAAAAAAAAAGTATATATATATATATATATATATATATATATATATATATAGTGAGGGAAAAACGTTTTTGATCCCCTTCTGATTTTGTACGTTTGCCCACTGACAAAGACATGATCAGTCTATAATTTTAAAGGTAGGTTTATTTGAACAGTGAGAGACAGAATAACAACAAAAAAATCCAGAAAAACGCATGTCAAAAATGCTATAAATTGATTTGCCCCTCTGCAAAACATGATTTAGTACTTGGTGGCAAAACCCCTGTTGGCAATCACAGAGGTCAGACATTTCTTGTAGTTGGCCACCAGGTTTGTACACATCTCAGGAGGGATTTTGTTCCACTCCTCTTTGCAGATCTTCTCCAAGTCATTAAGGTTTCGAGGCTGACGTTTGGCTACTCAAACCTTCAGCTCCCTCCACAGATTTTCTATGGGATTAAGGTCTGGAGACTGGCTAGGCCACTCCAGAACCTTAATGTGCTTCTTCTTGAGCCACTCCTTTGTTGCCTTGGCCGTGTGTTTTGGGTCATTGTCATGCTGGAATACCCATCCACGACCCATTTTCAATGCCCTGGCTGAGGGAAGGAGGTGGGTATGGTGTTCTTGGGCCATAGGCAGCATTCCTCCTCCTCCACACACGGCGAGTTGAGTTGATGCCAAAGAGCTCCATTTTGGTCTCATCTGACCACAACACTTTCACTCAGTTCTCCTCTGAATCATTCAGATGTTCATTGGCAAACTTCAGACGGGCATGTATATGTGCTTTCCTGAGCAGGGGGACCTTGCGGGCGCTGCAGGATTTCAGTCCTTCACTGCGTAGTGTGTTACCAATTGTTTTCTTGGTGACTATGGTCCCAGCTGCCTTGAGATCATTGACAAGATCCTCCCGTGTAGTTCTGGGCTGATTCCTCACTGTTCTCATGATCATTGCAACTCCACAAGGTGAGATCTTGCATGGAGCCCCAGGCCGAGGGAGACTGACAGTTATTTTGTGTTTCTTCCATTTGCGAATAATGGCACCAACTGTTGTCACCTTCTCACCAAGCTGCTTGGCGATGGTCTTGTAGCCCATTCCAGCCTTGTGTAGGTCTACATCTTGTCCCTGACATCCTTGGAGAGCGCTTTGGTCTTGGCCATGGTGGAGAGTTTGGAATCTGATTGATTGCTTCTGTGGACAGGTGTCTTTTATACAGGTAACACGCTCAGATTAGGAGCACTCCCTTTAAGAGTGTGCTCCTAATCTCAGCTCGTTACCTGTATAAAAGACACCTGGGAGCCAGAAATCTTTCTGATTGAGAGGGGGTCAAATACTTATTTCCCTCATTAAAATGCAAATCAATTTATAACATTTTTGACATGCGTTTTTCTGGATTTTGTTGTTGTTATTCTGTCTCTCACTGTTCAAATAAACCTACCATTAAAATTATAGACTGATCATTTCTTTGTCAGTGGGCAAACGTACAAAATCAGCAGGGGATCAAATAATTTTTTCCCTCACTGTACACTGTAACGTTACTGCATGATTGTAGCGGGTTTACTAACGCATTAGTTCTATTAGCTATGTTGACTAGGACGTTACTTTAGCTAATATGGGGACAATGATGTAGGCTGTGTAGCGGTTTGGCTTGGAAAGTTTTTTTTAGCCTGGTCACATACAGCTGATGTTGTTAATTGAAGTCCACAAACGAAGGGAGAAGGTGAGAGGAGGAGAGTGCATAGAGGCTAGAATGAATACAACGTGGCTGTTATGAACGTAAACTCTGTTTATGCATGATCAGGGGTGTATTCATTCCGCCGATTTCTGTTGAAAAAACATTTCTTAAACGGAAGCAAACGAAACGGGGATAAACATACCTGAATTTGTCCATTAGAAATTTGTTTGCAACTATTGGACAAATGATTACACCCTAGATTAGATGCAGGCAAGAGTGTGCAAGGCGGTATTGAAAGTGTCACTGTCTGTCCATGTGTACTGTCTGTCATCTCAAATGTTTCTCTCGACCTGTGTGCACCTACGTTGTAAACTTTCATTCATAGACTAGGTTGTAGCAACCTCATGATGGGAATAGGGAACATTTGAGTATCATGTAGTAGCCTAAACCTATCGACGTTACATTGAACTGGGTGAATGGAATATGAATGACAGTCATCCAACATGCTGTAATAGAAATAAGGCCAATTCTCATAAAAAATATAAAAAAGTGTCCTCCCTCATCATAAACGGCACTTACCGCCACTGTTGTCTAGCAACAATCAACAACCAATTTGACAGAGCTTGAAGAATTTGTAAAATAATAATGGGGAAATGTTGTACAATCCAGGTTTAGAAAGCTCTTAGAGACTTACCCAGAAAGACTCAGCTGTAACCACTGCTAAAAGGTGCTTCTATAAAGTATTGACTCAGGTGTGAATACTTACACTACCGGTCAAAGGTTTTAGAACACCTACTCATTCAAGGGTTTTTCTTTATTTGGACTATTTTCTACATTGTAGACTCATGTAGTAACCAAAAAAGTGTTAAACAAATCAAAATATATTTTATATTTGAGATTCAAATAGCCACCCTTTGCCTTGATGACAGCTTTGCACACTCTTGGCATTCTCTCAAGCAGCTTCACCTGGAATACTTTTCCAACAGTCTTGAAGGTGTTCCCACATATGCTGAACACTTGTTGCTGCTTTTCCTTCACTCTGCGGTCTTACTCATCCCAAACCATCTCAATTTGGTTGAGGTCAGGGGATTGTGGAGGCCAGGTCATCTGATGCAGCACTCCATCACTCTCCTTCTTGGTAACATAGCCCTTACACAGCCTGAAGGTGTGTTGGGTCATTGTCCTGTTGAAAAACAAATGATAGTTCCATTAAGCCCAAACCAGATGTGATGGCGTATCGCTGCAGAATTCTGTGGTAGCCATGCTGGTTAAGTGTGCCTTGAATTCTAAATAAATCACAGACAGTGTCACCAGCAAAGCACCCCCACACCATAACACCTCCTCCTCCATGCTTTACGGTGGGAAATACACATGCGATCATCCGTTCACCCACACCACGTCTCACAAAGACATGGCGGTTGGAACCAAAAATCTCAAATTTGGAATCCAGACCAAAGGACAAATTTCCACCGGTCTAATGTCCATTGCTCGTGTTTCTTGGCCCAAGCAAGTCTCTTCTTCTTATTGGTGTTCTTTAGTAGTGGTTTCTTTGCAGCAATTCAACCATGAAGGACTGATTCACACAGTCCCCTCTGAACAGTTGATGTTGAGGTGTGTATGTGACTTGAACTCTGAAGCATTTATTTGGGCTCCAATTTCTGAGGCTGGTAACTCTAATGAACGATTAGTTACCGGAGTGTAACTCCAGTTCTATGAGTGGAGCGGAGCCCCATAGGGGAGCTCTGCTCCTAGTGGTTTACCCTCTGCCCTAAAGCAGCAACAGCCTGAGACAAAATTATGCACACACCTGCAGCCAATAGGAGCACAGGTGTTCCTATAAGAGGGGATGCCTCCCCTCAATCAGCCTCCCGAGATATTTATCTTCAGAGAGACTAGAGAGGGTCGGCAGGGCCTTAAGTCCTATGGGGCTCCGCTCCACTCATAGAACTGGAGTTACACTCCGGTAACTAATCGTTCTATATCGTGGAGCTCCGCCCCATAGGGGAGCTCTGCTCCTAGTGGTTTAAGGCGGAGCGTAGCGCTCCAAAATGTACTCCCTGCCGAACCTAACACTTCCCATCAAAACGAAAAGGTCAGGCCTGGCAATGGCTGCAACCAAGTCCCGCAGTACTGCAACTAAAAACCCCTACGGGCGTCACAATATACCGCGTCATCGGTTAAAGACCCGCCCCACCTAGTCCAATGCCAATGACTAGTGGGCAGATCACCAGAATAGAAGCCATACTAATCTGTACTAGCAGATAGATGTGCCTCAATATCCTGTGAAAACACTACCAACCACTAATGGAACGACACCAAATGTCACTCTACATTTGTGAACGCGGTAGACCGCCTCACTCACTCAATGGAATCCCAGAGATTAGTGGGCAGGAACAAAACATGGGTCATACTAAACTGAACAAGCAGATAGATGACCTCACATTCTGTCAATCAACGCATGCTTCTACTGTACTGAACCTGTCAGTCATGAGTCATGCTACAAAATATGTTTTCTTATCCAAAGCGGACCTGATGGAAACCTTGTCCATAGTCCTGCTTTTTCCTCTCTTCCTAGCTCAAGATCTCCCTTCAGCTATGCTGAGTACAGACCGAGCCAAAGAGTTAGAAAACACATCTGTCCAAAAACACGTCTTCCTAACCAAAGCGGACCTGATGGAAACCTGTGTCCACAGTCCTGCTTCTCCTCTCTTTTCTTGCTCAAGATCTCCCTTCAGCCACGCTGAGTACAGATCGAGCCAGAGAGTTAGAAGACATATCTAAGAGATAGAAACGGATAAATGGAGACGGCGTCGACCATGATGCTGCTCTACAGATATCCTCTACCCCTGTTCCTCTGAAAAGGGCAGTAGAAGCCGCTACCCCACGAGTGGAGTGAGCTCTGATACCCTGAGGCAATTGCCGCCCCGCTGCCTCATAAGCTGTCTCAATGCCTTCACAAAGCCAGTGAGACAACCTCTGTTTTGAAAGTGGTCTACCTAGTGCAGCCGCACCGTGACACACAAACAACTGAGGCGATGACCTAATCGCTGCTGTGCGCTCGACGTAACACGCCAAAGCGCGTACCGGGCACAGGCGATGGAGCTTCTCCTCACTCCTCTCTCTATGAGGAGGAGGAGAAAAAGCCCACAGCTCCACGGTCTGTGACCTATATGAACTCTTAATAACCTTCGGCACAAATGCCGGTTTAGGACGTAACACTGCTCTGCTCAGGTCACCATTGATGGCCAAGCAGTCAGGTCTCGTCGAAAAAGCACACAAATCACTGATCCGCTTAGCTGTAGTCAAAGCGAGCAACAGTGCTGTCTTTATAGACAGCATCTTGAGGGGTATTTGATTCAATGGCTCGAACGGCGACTTACATAGCGCTTCGAGTACCAAAGCCAAATCCCACTGAGGAAGCGTGACTCTAGGTGTTGGCCTAAGTCGCCGCGTTCCTAATAGGAAGCGTTTCAGTAGAGGGTGGCTAAAGACATTGTCTCTGCCAAACCCCTCATGACAAGCTGAAATCGCTGCTGCAAACACCCTAATAGTGGCCGGCGATTTTTGCTTATCAAACATGAGCTGTAGGAAAGAGAGAATACTCTCCACCTGACAGCTCATGGGGTCTACACCTTGTGTAACACACCATCGTGAAAACACGTTCCATCTACTGGCATACATCTTAGAAGTGGAACTGGCACGTGAACCCTGTATGGTCCTGATCACTGCATCAGATAACCCACGGCGCTCTAGCCTGTCCCTCTCAGCAGCCAGGCCTTCAGTGGTTGGCCGAATATGGGCAACTTCCCTATCGTGCCTTCCGCCTGAGACAACGCGTCCCGTCGATGTGGAATTGGCCAAGGTGGCGCAATCAACATCTGACTCATGTCCGCAAACCAAGGAGCCCCCGGGCGATCGGGCGCTATCAGTATCACTGACAGCCCCCCTGACCTCACCCTGGCTAGCAGTGGGAGAATGCAGGACAGCGGAGGGAATGCATACAGGAGAACTCTCGGCCACGGTTGGTGCGCAAAGGCGTCCCTTCCCAGTGGCGGTTCGTCCTGTTCCCTCAGAGAGAACCACAGAGGACATTGCGCGTTCACGCGTGACGCGAATAGGTCCACCTCGGCTCTCCCGAATTGTTCCCAAATCTGGAGAACAATGTCCGGATGCAGACACCACTCGTCGTCTCGAGGACCCCCTCTTGACATGAGGTCTGCTCCTACGTTCAAGTAGCCCGGAATGTGTGCTGCTCTCAATGAGCGAAGGTGCTCGTGAGCCCACAGCCACAATTCCTCTGCCGGCCGATGGAGAGCAGGAGACCTGACTCCTCCCTGGCGATTTATGTGAGCTACTGTGGTCCGGTTGTCTGACCAGACCAGCACATCGCGACCCCGAAGTGTAGACGCGAAGTGGGTCAGAACCAGTCGAACCGTTTCCAACTCCAAGAGGTTGATATGACGACCTGATTGAGGCCACACACCTCCTATCGCTTGGGTCTGACATGTCCCTCCCCATCCCGTCAGGGACGCATCCGTGAATTCTGGGATGTGAGAGGACACCTTTCGTATCGGGACACCGTGCGTGAGAACGCGCGGGTTACTCCAATAGTTCAGATCTGCACTGAGCCAGAGGGGAACCACCACCAACCAATGACGTTGACGCAATGGGTCTAGTCTTAGTTGGGCGAGCCATCGCTGCATCCTGCGCATATGCAGGAGTCCCAGCGGAACCACAGAGTGGGCTGACGACATGAGACCCAAAAGTGACATGATCAACAGCGCCGTCACCGTGTGATTCGGACGACACTTCCTCAGGGCTAGCAACAAGGCTACCCTTCGGGGGTCCGAAATTCGAGCCCTCATCCTCACAGTGTCTAGCTGTATCCCCAGGTAGACAATCTGATGAGTGGGCCAGGGCGCGCTCTTTTTCCAATTCACAGCAAACCCCAGACTTGTGAGATGCATCACTGTCTGTGTTGTGTGAGTGATCGCCAGCTCTGCTGAAGGGGCGAGAACCAGTAGATCGTCCAGGTAGGCTAGTAGCCGTATTCCCTGACGACGCAACGGTTCCAATGCCGCCTCCACACATTTGGAAAATGTGCGAGGTGCCAGGGCGTACCCAAATGGCATCCTCGTGTATTCGTACGCCACCCCTTGAAAGGCGAACCGCAGAAACATCCTGTGTTGGCTGAACCGGCACATGAAAGTACGCGTCCTTTAGGTCTATGCTCGTACAAAAGTCCCCTCTCTGGACACATTCCAGCAGACGTTTTGTCGTTAACATTCGGAAGGGCCGTTTGGTTATGCTCTCGTTGAGAATGCGTAAGTCCAAAATCGGCCTCACTCCCCCCGTCTTTTTGGGCACTAGGAAATAAGGCGAATATAGCCCTTTGTTCCTTTGCTCCCGGGGAACTACTGTCACCGCCTCCTTCGCCAAAAGTTCCGTAATCTCTGTCATCAGAGTGGCCACTTTGTCTGGCGTTTTCATCACCGTCTCCACCACTCCCCTGAACGGGGGTGGGGTCCGGTGGAATTGGAGGGCATAACCCTTCTGCAACGTCTGTTCTAGCCAGCGTGAGAGGGTGCAGCTTCTTCGCCACTGCCAACAATGCAGAGAAAGTGGCTGAGCACGAAGCTGTGGTGCATCCAGTAGGAAGGACCTGTATTCCTCTATGGCCCTTACCGCCACTGTTCCCCGACATTGAAGTGGTGGAACAGCCCAAGGTGGGCCTCCCGTGAAAGGGAGAGGAACCATCAATGCGTTCTGAGAAAGAAAGAGGAGCAGGGACGTCGTTTAAACCTGTAGCCGTCGTATTCCTGCCCTCCTTGAACGCATCGCGGGTCTGAATTGCGCTGACCGAGGTCACAGCCTGCGGCAGGGCACCATCCCCAGCAAGCGATTGCGTCATCTTAGGTGACTGCAATTCGCTATCAGAGCCCTTCACTACAGTACTCCTATAAGTCTGTAGTATGAGGTCTCTATGAGGTAAAACAAGGCGGCGGCGCCTTGATACCTTCTTAACTTTCACCTTCTGTGTGTGTTCAACTCTGCACCCCTGGTGGGTTGATTCACGCTCAGTGTGGTGAGTACTGGTTCGTTCTGTCAGGGGAGCTGATACTTTGGTTATACCCATAACCCTAGTAATCCGGCCCTCCGTGAACGTAGCATGGGTCTGAATCGCATTAACCGAGACCTTGGTCTGCGATAATGCGCCGTCCCCAGATAGCTGCTGTGTTACAATGCCTGGGGGCGCCGATACTCTGGACACCTTCGTGACCGCGGTAATCGGGCCCTCCGTGAACGCAGCATGGGTCTGGCTCGTACTAGCGGAGACCTTAGTCTGTGCTAGTGCGCCATCCCCAAATAGCGGCTGCGTCCTCATGTCAGAATCTGACCGGGACTGCTGCCTTCTATGTAAAGCACTTCTTATACGTGAAGTGTGATGTGACGACCTGATTGAGGTCTTATGGATACCTACTCTAAGTGCCTGTTCAGCAACGCACCCTCGGTGGGCTGAACGGCTCTTAGAGTGGTAAGGAAGAGAGGGTGAGATTTGAACGCTCTCGGACGTATTATGGAAAAGAGGCTCTTTTTTGACAAAGTCAGGTGGAGCCAACTCCTTTATTAAATACATCAACAAAGGCATTTACATCAACACCCATCCCTTCAACCGAAGGGTGGGGGGGAACAGTGGGTACGTTCGACACCATCGATGCGTCCTCTATCCACTCCCCCGCGTCCCGTCACGTACGCCTCCTCTTGCCTCCCTTGGAGGGCCAGGTCGGCGTCCTCTTCACCTCCCTCGCCGGCTGTAGTGGGGCTACCGTAGCTGCTGGAAGGGCGGGGCCTGTTCCCTTGCTGCTCGTGGCCGCCGGATGACGCCGATTACGCCGCCTCGCCGTAGACCCCGGTCTACTTGGAGGGGCGGAGGTAGATGGCCTTTGGGATGGAGCGGGGCCGAGTCGTCCTGCCAACGGCAGGTGCTTGGCCATCTGTTTCTTCTCCTCTTCTAGCTTGGAAAAACGCTCCGTCGCCTCTTTGACTGCGACCCCAAAGAGGCCGTCGTCAGAGAGGGGGCGTTCAAGAGAGACGTCCTGTCTGCCTCTTTCATGGATGTCAAGGACAACCAGAGGTGTCGTTCCCCGACCACCGAAGTGGCCATGGACCTCCCCGCGCAGACTGCGGACGCCTGTGTCAGGTGGAGTATGGCGGCAGAAATTCTGGACGCCTCCTCCACCTCCTCCGGTGCCAGCTCTGTCTTGCCCGTGGTTAAATGGGACAGAGAGGCCGCCAAGAGGGCAATGTTGTTAGCTGCTGCTACAGCTTGGGCTCCCAACCCAAAGGACTTCTCTAACAGCGACGCTGTGAGTCGGTCCTTCTGGGATGGCAATGTGGCCTTCGTGGAAGAGGGCCAAGGGCTCGAACCCGGTACGAGATATGGCGCTCTCTAACCTGGGGATTCCCTGACCCTGGAATCTTCCTTCCACTCTCGTGAATGGGAGATACGCTTTTACTGGCGAACGCGCCGCTAAAGGTGCCTCCCACGAGCCCTCAACGTACCTAGCCAAAGAAGGCATGGCAGGAGCCACTGGCTCTGCCGCCTTCCTTGGCCTGGAATAAGGACCGCCCTCCATCATATCAACCTCCGGTGCGGAGGGAAGAGTGGGCAGCCCTATCTCCAGACGTTGCGCAGCTCTCTCAATGAGACCCGGAAAATCCGCTCTCAGAGAGGCTGCAGCGAAAGAGAGAGCTTCTGATCTCTCAGAGCTCGTATCCCCTTCGCTATAGGGACTACAAGCCCTCTCGCTCTCCAAAGGAAAGGGGGGCTTGAAAATATGAGGGATGGTGTCCGACTGTTCCATTGGAATGCCAGACCCCTCCTCAAAGTCCCTATCTTCCCCCGAGTCTGCACCGTCGGACGACGCCTCTGAAGCAGAGGCTAGTATCGACAGCACGTCCTCAAGGGGGATGTCCTCCCTGAAAAACGCCCAACGCTGCTTCCTCTCCTTTAAAGAAAGGAGGGCGCAGGAGGCGCAATTCAGGGGACTGCAGACGCCTTTCTTGGCATGCTGGGATCCCAAACACACGAAACACAGGTCGTGGTGGTCACCGGCCGCCATGGAAGTGCATCTGCACTGAGCTCTGAAAAGAGCTTTTGGGGGTGGAAAATCTCCCGGTGTGCTCATTTAGACGACGTTGATGACTGGAATATCAACGGCGTTTTTTCGTCCTGAGTCTTCGTGCTTCGTCTCTTCTTGGCTCTTCAGTCTAGTCATCCAGTCGCTGAAGATAAAGGGAGGCTGATTGAGGGGAGGCATCCCCTCTTATAGGGACACCTGTGCTCCTATTGGCTGCAGGTGTGTGCATAATTTTGTCTCAGGCTGTTGCTGCCTTAGGGCAGAGGGTAAACCACTAGGAGCAGAGCTCCCCTATGGGGCGGAGCTCCACGATATAGAACTTATCCTCTGCAGCAGAGGTAACTGGGTGTTCCATTCCTGTGGCGGTCCTCATGAGAGCCAGTTTCATCATAGAGCTTGATGGTTTTTGCGACTGCACTTTAAGAAACTTTAAAAGTTCTTGAAATGTTCCGTATTGACTTAAAGTAATGATGGACTGTCGTTCCTCTTTGCTTATTTGAGGTGTTCTTAATATGGACTTGGTATTTTACTAAATAGGGCTATCTTCTGTATACCCCCCTTACAAATTAACTTTTAAGAAGGCACACCTGTTAATTGAAATGCATTACAGGTGACTACCTCATGAAGCTGGTTGAGAGAATGCCAAGAGTGTGCAAAGCTGTCATCAAGGCAAAGGGTGGCTATTTGAAGAATCACAAATATAAAATATATTTTGATTTTTGGACCCCAGGAAAAGTAGCTGCTGCTTTGGCAGGAACTAACGGGGGATCCCTAATAAATACAAATACAAACACTTTTTTGGTTACTACATGATTCCATTTCTGTTATTTCATAGTTTTGATGTCTTCACTATTATTCTACAATGTAGAGCATAGTAAAAATGAAGAAAAACCCTTGAATGAGCAGGTGTTCTAAAACTTTTGACCGGTAGTGTTTGTAAATTAGATATTTCTGTATTTAATTTAAATATATTTATGCACAGCAGTGTTCTATCCAAGCTGGGAGAGACACAACAAAATGTGGAATAAGTCAAGGGGTATGGATCCATTCTGAAGGCACAGTAGCTATGGATAGTACACGGAATAAATAAATAATTAATAATTTATATAAGCTGGGAGAGAGCACGAGGAGGGTTCATGTCATGCAGGTTCAGGTAGCAGCTACAGGACAGTTGTATATTATTTAAAACATCAATTGGTAGTTGATTAGTATGCATGGACAATTTATTTTAAAATATGCAATGTTTGAATGTCCAGCTTTAATTACTGAACAAGTAATTACATTATTGCCACCAGCCAGCAGTCTAAAGAAATTGCAGCATTATGACACCGTGTATAGATTTCGTGAAACGTTAGGCCCCGTGTAGTTCAGTTGGTAGAGCATGGCGTTTGCAACGCCAGGGTTGTGGGTTCGATTCCCACGGGGGCCAGTATATATTTTAAAAAATGCACTCAGTAACTGTAAGTCGCTCTGGATAAGAGCGTCTGCTAAATTACTAAAATGTAAACATGAGAAAATGACGACCAAATAGAGGCCTACCAATAAACCTTTATCCATTAGCTAAAGCAAAGCTTTACATTCTCTTGCACCACAGGAAACCTATCATCGATTAATTAGGCATGCAGCCGCATAGACATGTCGCTATTTCAGCACGATGTACAGCAATCGGTTTGTGAGTGGATATCTGGCTGAAACATTCGATTTTATTTTAATATTAGGGAGAAGCCCAAAGTCCAACCTTGCGGGGTCCAGAGAAACTGCGTTAACTTTAGAAAATGACCTACTAAAAGCAGAAGGCTTCCTACGACTGGAGTATTATTTGAATGTTGGCCGAATCCCAACGTTTCAGTTGAACGGAAGTGAAGGCGGAGCCTGGCTCTTTTCTCTTGTGACTTTATGCTCCGTGCAGAGTAGAACACCAGACAACATGATTGAACAAAGGAGGAATGTTAAAATGATATCGGACGGTAACTTTTGAAAATGAGCTAAGCAGACTACTGCTGTATTATTTGTATGTTGGCGGAAGTCCCATTTTTCATTCGAACGGAAGTGAAGGTGGAGTCACATGTTCGCTATTCTCCATTTTGTCTTATGACTTTAGGCAGAGAGTCACGTTGAAATATAACGTCTCGGTCCTCTACCTCCCTGATCTAAAAGGTCCGTAGACTAGAGATAAACATCTAGTTAACTTCGCCTGAACTCTGCAATCGACCATAAACACACGTTTCTACAATGAATCAGGTGAGTTTAGATTAATTTAATCATTTTTATAACGGGTCTTTGTAGCCTACTTTCTGCTTTTACACTGGGCGCATTTAATGGTCCTTGACTTTTGGAAAATAATTTGTGTAGTTTAGCTGGTTACTCGTAGCCAGGCCCGGCGGCAGGATGAACTCGGCAAGGGGGCATCAGAAATGACTAAGGGGGTACAACTATTTTCGCTTGCTGATAACACAGGATAAATAATAATCGATAGTACAATTACACACAATGTATTTGCAGCCACGCACGGCTGTCTTGCAGCAAGAATACAGGTTACTGCACCGCTTTACAAACATGGACATTTGTCAGCCAAAACATGACACCCACCCTTTTTTTCATGTGTTCTATCGCAAACTGTCATAAACATAAAGCTTTCCAACGTAGCATCAACTATCCAAACAAAGCCACATTGACAATTTGAAATTAGCTCATCAATTACAAAAAATTACAATTTAATAAATGTAAATCCCACTTTGTAACGTAACAAAATGTGAAAAAGTTTCAAGGGAGTGCAGACGTTCTAAAGGCAATGTATTATATTAGGTTAACATTTCAAAATAGTCTGATGCATATCCTGAAGATCAGATCAAATAGCCTGTAGATCAGATCAAGGAACGCTGTCTATACTTCCATCCCTTTGGTTATTGGCTGATTCCATCGCCAGCAATGCCCAAAAATATTATTGGAATTCTCACATAGAAACGTAATTGGTGTCTAAAATAAAAATAAGCTAAATCAATTTGCCCTTTTTCCCGATAGGGAATGTCCTATTGGTCTGAAGTGTAAGAGATTGGTTTCTCCCGTGGGAGCCCCGGGTTCATATCGTGCGTGTTACATACAGTTACAATATTTGAGCACTGCAAATCTGCGTAGCAAGCAAACAGACAATGTGTATTATTTTTAACATGCTGTGAAAGTGGTACTCACTTTTAGGAATGGGTAATCGTTTACAAGTTGCAAGCTATATCATAAACCCATCGTTGAAAACCACATTTTTCATCTTCTGTGGTTTGGTAACTTCCTGTTGTTCAACGGACCGGAATGAAGAAGCAGAGTTTGGAAAACATTTATTTGGTGTCCATTAAGTCTTAAACAGCAAGGGGGCATTGTTTCCACTCCGTTGTGGCCGTCCCCATTTAAATGCAAGACCTCATCATACCATTGTTGTGTTGTTTTACCCTCAGTGTACTAACTTGAACTCCACTACCCTCTTTTTGGGATTTACAGGAAACACCTATCCCACCCCCCTCCTCCCTCTCCCTCCAACCATCCTCCCCCCTCCCCCTCTTTGGGTCCCCAGGTCGTGCCTCTCCTGGTAACTTACTGCTGGGTCTGAAGAGGGTGTCTCTGCTGCTGGTCGACTGCAGGAAAACACCGGGACAGAGTGGGTTTATGCTCTTAGATACATTTATTCAAATGTAGACTCATTAGAAGCACTCCTACCCCATTGGTTACATTGATGATTTTAACGCATCCAAAATGCTCAAATCCGATCACAAGAGTTTGGAAAGCTGGGCCTTGAACTAACTTCGATATGAAGAAGGAACCCTAACTGTCTGTCTTTGTTTCACAGGGGACAGCCCTAACCGTCGCTCTCTCAGTAGAAGGGCCTTATCATCTGGGGAGGCTAACCAACATCATGATGCTGATGAGGCAGAGAAGAGTCTCTCCAGATCAGAACACCTCAAGAAACACCAGCAGAGACTTACAGGGAAGAAACCTCACTGCTGCTTTGACTGTGGAAAGAGTTTTACCTCTTCAACAAATCTTAATACACACAAGAGAATACACACAGGAGAGAAACCTTATAGCTGTGATCAGTGTGGGAAGAGATTCACTCGGTCAGGACACCTGGCTGAACACAAGAGAATACACACAGGAGAGAAGCCTTATAGCTGTGATCAATGTGGGAAGAGATTCACTCGGTCAGGACACCTGGTTTTACACAAGAGAATACACACAGGAGAGAAGCCTTACCACTGCTCAGACTGTGGGCTGAGTTGTACTACTTCAGGGGATTTAAAAGATCACCAGCGAACACACACTGGAGAGAAACCTTATAGCTGTGATCAGTGTGGGAAGAGATTCACTACGTCAGGAAACCTGGCTGTACACAAGAGAATACACACAGGAGAGAAGCCTTATAGCTGTGATCAATGTGGGAAGAGATTCACTAAGTCAGGAAACCTGGCTGTACACAAGAGAATACACACAGGAGAGAAGCCTTATCACTGCTCAGACTGTGGAATGAGCTTAACCACTTCACGTGGACTTGTACTACACAGGAGAATACACACAGGAGAGAAGCCTTACCACTGCTCAGACTGTGGGCTGAGTTGTACAACTTCAGGGGATTTAAAAGATCACCAGCGAACACACACTGGAGAGAAACCTTATAGCTGTGATCAGTGTGGGAAGAGATTCACTACATCAGGAAACCTGGCTGTACACAAGAGAATACACACAGGAGAGAAGCCTTATAGCTGTGATCAATGTGGGAAGAGATTCACTAAGTCAGGAAACCTGGCTGTACACAAGAGAATACACACAGGAGAGAAGCCTTATCACTGCTCAGACTGTGGAATGAGCTTAACCACTTCACGTGGACTTGTACTACACAGGAGAATACACACAGGAGAGAAGCCTTACCACTGCTCAGACTGTGGGCTGAGTTGTACAACTTCAGGGGATTTAAAAGATCACCAGCGAACACACACTGGAGAGAAACCTTATAGCTGTGATCAGTGTGGGAAGAGATTCACTCAGTCAGGAAACCTGGCTGTACACAAGAGAATACACACAGGAGAGAAGCCTTATAGCTGTGATCAATGTGGGAAGAGATTCACTAAGTCAGGAAACCTGGCTGTACACAAGAGAATACACACAGGAGAGAAGCCTTATCACTGCTCAGACTGTGGAATGAGCTTAACCACTTCACATGGACTTGTACTACACAGGAGAATACACACAGGAGAGAAGCCTTACCACTGCTCAGACTGTGGGCTGAGTTGTACAACTTCAGGGGATTTAAAAGATCACCAGCGAACACACACTGGAGAGAAACCTTATAGCTGTGATCAGTGTGGGAAGAGATTCACTCAGTCAGGAAACCTGGCTAGACACAAGAGAAAACACCACACTGTTGGGTAATCTTTCCACTTTTGGTAGCTCAATCCAGTTAATGGTAGACTAGTGTACACACACCGGAGAGAAGCCCTACAGGGTGAGTTTTGCCACCTCAAGCGTTCTTAATGTGGCCTTCCTTAGTGTAATTTGATGTACTGTCAACAAGGGGTCCACCCTCTGATAACTTTAACTATCCATTATTTCCAGATTTCTATTAATTGCAATGTGAGTGAAATAGTCTGTGTTTGAATGGTGTGGGCGTACGTACCCCAACAACAGAATGGTGTGGGTGTTTCCCAACAACAGGATTGGTCAGCTCAGAGAAAGCAGTGCGGTAGCTCCTCCCCCTCTCTCTGCAAGTCTATCGTTAGGGTTAAGGCAAGGGTCCGTTTAACATGTTGACTAGTTGGGATGTGGTCAGAAAAGTCCCTTAAGTCGCTGCCGTCCCACAGTCTGTTGACAGATGCTACGATACCAGTTAAGTCTGTTCACCAGAGATTACAGAAATGTTGGCAGGTAGATTTATTTGGTTTGCTTAGCGAGCAAGCTAGAGGGATCTGAAGACTGATAACTATGTCTGAGGACATTTCACCATCCTCATGATCAACCCTGTCTACCATCCAACTCACCATGATCAACCCTGTCTACCAGCCAACTCACCATCACCATGATCAACCCTGTCTACCATCCAACTCACCATGATCAACCCTGTCTACCAGCCAACTCACCATCACCATGATCAACCCTGTCTACCATCCAGCTCACCTTATTTTGAAATGACATGATATTGTTTGGCAGAATGAACACAGTATAGTGAATATTTTCCCAAACTGCGTTACCCACTCCAGTCAGCAGATGACGATGTGAGTCTTTCAAGAGCTGTTTCCTCCAGTGGACAGGACGCTTTTTCAACAACAACACGGACTCATCAGCCGCCTCAGTAGCTTGCTAGCAAACAAACAAACAAACCACAAAGTTTGCTGCTTCAGTGTTTTTAGATATTTTTCTCAGATGTTACTATGGTATACTGAAGTATAATTACAAGCATTCCATAAGTGTCAAAGGCTTTTATTGACAATTACATTAAGTTTATGCAATGAGTTAATATTTGCAGCGTTGACCCTTCTATTTCAAGACCTCTGCAATGGCATGCTGTCAATTAACTTCTGGGCCACATCCTGACTGATGGCAGCCCATTCTTGCCCAATGCTTGGAGTTTGTCAGAATTGGTGGGTTTTTGTTTGTCCACCCGCCTCTTGAGGATTGACCACAAGTTCTCAATGGGATTAAGGTCTGGGGAGTTTCCTTGCCCATGGACCCAACATTTCGATGTTTTGTTCCCCGAGCCACTTAGTTATCACTTTTGCCTTATGGCAAGGTGCTCCATCATGCTGGAAAAGGCATTGTTCGTCACCAAACTGTTATTGGATGGTTGGGAGAAGTTGCTCTCTGAGGATGTGTTGGTACCATTCTTTATTCATGGCTGTGTTCTTAGGCAAATTTGTGAGTGAGCCCACTCCCTTGGCTGAGAAGCAACCCCACACATGAATGGTCTCAGGATGCTTTACTGTTGGCATGACACAGGACTGATGGTAGCGCTCACCTTGTCTTCCTTGCAGGTAACCATGGTTAACAGAGGAAGAACAATGATTTCAAGCACCACCCTCCTTTTTAAAACTTCCAGTCTGTTATTCTAACTCAATCAGCATGACAGGGTGATCTCCAGCCTTGTCCTCGTCAACACTCTCACCTGTGTTAACAAGAGAATCACTGACATGATGTCAGCTGGTCCTTTTGTGGCAGGGCTGAAATGCAGTGGAAATGTTTTTGGGGGATTAAGTTCATTTTCATGGCAAAATGCAATTAATTGCAATTCATCTGATCACTCTTCATAACAGTCTGGAGTATAAGCAAATTGCCATCATAAAAACTGAGGCAGCAGACTTTGTGAAAATTAATATTTGGGTCATTCTCAACTTTTGACCAAGACTGTATATTAACAGCAGGGTTTTAAACACAGTCTGTGTGCTTACTAGTTATTACATGTCATATACAGTGGGGGAAAAAAGTATTTAGTCAGCCACCAATTGTGCAAGTTCTCCCACTTAAAAAGATGAGAGAGGCCTGTAATTTTCATCATAGGTACACGTCAACTATGACAGACAAATGGAGAATTTTTTTCTCCAGAAAATCACATTGTAGGATTTTTTATGAATTTATTTGCTAATTATGGTGGAAAATAAGTATTTGGTCACCTACAAACAAGCAATATTTCTGGCTCTCACAGACCTGTAAGTTCTTCTTTAAGAGGCTCCTCTGTCCTCCACTCATTACCTGTATTAATGGCACCTGTTTGAACTTGTTATCAGTATAAAAGACACCTGTCCACAACCTCAAACAGTCACACTCCAAACTCCACTATGGCCAAGACCAAAGAGCTGTCAAAGGACACCAGAAACAAAATTGTAGACCTGCACCAGGCTGGGAAGACTGAATCTGCAATAGGTAAGCAGCTTGGTTTGAATAAATCAACTGTGGGAGCAATTATTAGGAAATGGAAGACATACAAGACCACTGATAATCTCCCTCGATCTGGGGCTCCACGCAAGATCTCACCCCGTGGGGTCAAAATGATCACAAGAACGGTGAGCAAAAATCCCAGAACCACACGGGGGGACCTAGTGAATGACCTGCAGAGAGCTGGGACCAAAGTAATATAATAATAATAATATGCCATTTAGCAGACGCTTTTATCCAAAGCGACTTACAGTCATGCGTGCATACATTTTTTTTTTTTGTGTATGGGTGGTCCCGGGGATCGAACCCACTACCTTGGCGTTACAAGCGCCGTGCTCTACCAGCTGAGCTACAGAGGACCACCAAAGTAACAAAGCCTACCATCAGTAACACACTACGCCGCCAGGGACTCAAATCCTGCAGTGCAAGACGTGTCCCCCTGCTTAAGCCAGTACATGTCCAGGCCCGTCTGAAGTTTGCTAGAGTGCATTTGGATGATCCAGAAGAGGATTGGGAGAATGTCATATGGTCAGATGAAACCAAAATATAACTTTTTGGTAAAAACTCAACTCGTCGTGTTTGGAGGACAAAGAATGCTGAGTTGCATCCAAAGAACACCATACCTACTGTGAAGCATGGGGGTGGAAACATCATGCTTTGGGGCTGTTTTTCTGCAAAGGGACCAGGACGACTGATCCGTGTAAAGGAAAGAATGAATGGGGCCATGTATCGTCAGATTTTGAGTGAAAACCTCCTTCCATCAGCAAGGGCATTGAAGATGAAACGTGGCTGGGTCTTTCAGCATGACAATGATCCCAAACACACCGCCCGGGCAACGAAGGAGTGGCTTCGTAAGAAGCATTTCAAGGTCCTGGAGTGGCCTAGCCAGTCTCCAGATCTCAACCCCATAGAAAATCTTTGGAGGGAGTTGAAAGTCCGTGTTGCCCAGCGACAGCCCCAAAACATCACTGCTCTAGAGGAGATCTGCATGGAGGAATGGGCCAAAATACCAGCAACAGTGTGTGAAAACCTTGTGAAGACTTACAGAAAACGTTTGACCTGTGTCATTGCCAACAAAGGGTATATAACAAAGTATTGAGAAACTTTTGTTATTGACCAAATACTTATTTTCCACCATAATTTGCAAATAAATTCATTAAAAATCCTACAATGTGATTTTCTGGATTATTTTTTCTCATTTTGTCTGTCATAGTTGACGTGTACCTATGATGAAAATTACAGGCCTCTCTCATCTTTTTAAGTGGGAAAACTTGCACAATTGGTGGCTGACTAAATACTTTTTTCCCCCACTGTATCTGCAAGGTTAGCTCCAGGTAAATATTGCAATCCTTTAGCCATTCCTGAATCCGGTGTCGTTTTGCGTATCACTTCATAAACACTCTGCCATGGGATCGGTACGTCAAAAATCTCTTCCCAACTATTTTGCAATCTATATGGGATGGCTGTCAATCATTTGGTCCTTAAATGAAACTGGAATACTTTTTTTTATTTATTTATCACAGTTTTC
Source organism: Coregonus lavaretus (assembly GCF_964263955.1). Classification (NCBI taxonomy): domain Eukaryota; kingdom Metazoa; phylum Chordata; class Actinopteri; order Salmoniformes; family Salmonidae; genus Coregonus; species Coregonus lavaretus. The sequence continues at coordinate 704,579 of NW_028162154.1, read as the reverse complement.
TTTAACCAATTATGTTCTTTAATGAAAGGCCGACAGACAAGTTCCTTACTTTCTCCCCCTTCCACTTTCCTCTTCCATTTTTTGTGTTAAGGCTGCAATTATTTGGTTGTAATTTTGGGTAGAGCAGACATTTCCATATGTTTTTTGTTAGCTGCATGTGCGACATAACTCCACCAGTCCTACCGATGATATCATTTACGAAGATTATACCTTTTTTAAACTTTCTGTCAAAAAATAAAGTTTTTTTTTAATTTAACCACAATATTTGTTGCATTATTTGTTCTGTCGTTTCTGGAGGATTAAATTGAAATTGCAACCAACTTTCTATGGCTTGTTTTAGAAATAGTGATATTTGGGAGATGATTTCCTTTTCAAATAACTGCAAATGAGTTGTTGTAATCTGAATAAAGGGAAAAAAGGCCTTTCTTGAACATTGGGTGAGACAATCTTACTAATTTGCTTGAGAACCAGTTCGGATTTAAGTATAACTTTTGTATGACTGAAGCTTTTAGTGATAGGTCTAATGCTTTAATATTTAATAATTTCTGTCCTCCGAATTCATATTCATTATATAAATATGCCCTTTTAATTTTGTCTGGCTTGCCGTTCCAAATAAAATTGAATCTTTTTTTCTCATATAATTTTAAAAACTGTTCGCTAGGCGTAGGCAAGACCATAAGCAAATAGGTAAACTGGGATAATACTAAAGAGTTAATCAGGGTGATTTTTCCACAAATTGACAGATTATATACCTTGATATCATTTACGAAGATTATACCTTTTTAAAACATTTTGGTTTATTATCCATACATGGTTCATTATAACAGGTAACAGTGGAACTATTCATGTGAAAAAAGAACAAACAGAGGATTCCTTTTATTAATAATGTACAGTTGGTTTGTATGTTCAAAATGGTCTAAATAGCTCCAATGTTTTGGTTTGTTTGTTTATTGTGTTTTAAAACTATCCTAGCACTACGCTAATGCTATCTTAACAAGCTAGCTGACTGACAACATATACAGTTGAAGTCGGAAGTTTACCTAACCTCTTCTTTTGTACGGGGCGAGTAGCTTATTGAGCTCCTGGTTGTGGACGTTAGTTGGCTAGCTAGTTAGCCTAGCACTACGCTAATGCTAATTATCTTAAAAAGCTGAATAACAAGATATATATATGACTAGTAAGCACACAGACTGTGTGTTTATAACCCTGCTGTTAATATACACAACATGGTCTAAATAGCTCCAATGTTTTGGTTTGTATGTTTGTTGTGTTTAAAACTAGCCTAGCACTACGCTAATGCTATCTTAACAAGCTAGCTGACTGACAACATATACAGTTGAAGTCGGAAGTTTACATACACCTTAGCCAAATATATTTAAACTCAGTTTTTCACAATTCCTGACATTTAATCCTAGTAAAAATTCCCTGTTTTAGGTCAGTTAGGATCACCACTTTTATTTTAAGAATGTGAAATGTCAGAATAATAGTAGAGAGAATGATTTATTTCAGCTTTTATTTATTTAATCACATTCCCAGTGGGTCAGAAGTTTACATACACTCAATTTAGTATTTGGTAGCATTGCCTTTAAATTGTTTTAACTTGGGTCAAACGTTTCGGGTAGCCTTCCACAAGCTTCCTACAATAAGTTGGGTGAATTTTGGCCCATTCCTCTTCACAGAGTTGGTGTAACTGAGTCAGGTTTGTAGGCCTCCTTGCTCGCACACACATTTTCAGTTCTGCCCACACATTTTCTATAGGATTGAGGTCAGGGCTTTGTGGTGGCCACTCCAATACCTTGACTTTGTTGTCCTTAAGCCATTTTGCCACAACTTTGGAAGTATGCTTGGGGTCATTGTCCATTTAGAAGACCGATTTGGGACCAAGCTTTAACTTTCTGACTGATGTCTTGAGATGTTGCTTCAATATATCCAAACAATTTTCCGTCCTCATGATGCCATCTATTTTGTGAAGTGCACCAGTCCCTCCTGCAGCAAAGCACCCCCACAGCATGATGCTGCCACCCCCGTGCTTCACGGTTGGGATGGTGTTCTTCGGCTTGCAATGACCCCCTTTTTTTTCCTCCTCCAAACATAACGATGGTCATTATGGCAAAACAGTTCTATTTTTGTTTCATCAGACCAGAGGACATTTCTCCAAAAAGTAAGATATTTTTCCCCATGTGCAGTTGCAAACCGTAGTCTTGCTTTTTTATGGCTGTTTTGGAGCAGTGGCTTCTTCCTTGCTGAGCGGCCTTTCAGGTTATGTCGATATAGGACTCGTTTTACTGTGGATATAGATACTTTTGTACCTGTTTCCTCCAGCATCTTCACAAGGTCCTTTGCTGTTGTTCTGGGATTGATTTGCACTTTTCGCACCAAAGTACGTTCATCTCTAGGAGACAGAACGCGTCTCCTTCCTGAGCGGTATGACGGCTGCCTGGTCCCATGGTGTTTATACTTGCATACTATTGTTTGTACAGATGAATGTGGTACCTTCAGGCATTTGGAAATTGCTCCCAAGGATGAACCAGATGTGGAGGTCTACCAAAAAAAATTCTGAGGTCTTTGCTGATTTCTTTTGATTTTCCCATGATGTCAAGCAAAGAGGCACTGAGTTTGAAGGTAGGCCTGGAAATACATCCACAGGTACACCTCCAATTGACTCATTTACATTTACATTTTAATCACTTAGCAGACGCTTTTATCCAGAGCGACTTACAGTTAGTGAGTGCATACAGTTTTCATACTGCCCCCCTGTGGGAAACGAACCCACAACCCTGTCATTGCAAGCGCCATGCTCTACCAACTGAGCTACAGGGGACTATGCTAATGACTCAAATTATGTCAATTAGCCTATCAGAAGCTTGTAAAGCCATGACATCAATTTCTGGAATTTTCCAAGCCGTTTAAAAGCACAGTCAACTTAGTGTATGTAAACTTCTGACCCACTGGAATTGTGATACAGTGAATTATAAGTGAAATAATCTGTCTGTAAACAATTGTTGGAAAAATTACTTGTCATGCATGTCAAAGTAGATGTCCTAACCGACTTGCCAAAATTATAGTTTGTTAACAAGAAATTAGTGGAGTGGTTGAAAAACGAGTTTGAATGACTCCAACCTAAGTATATGTAAACTTCCGACTTCAACTGTGTCATAGAAGGGTTTACTATCAGATCCTCAAAAAATTATACAGCTGCACCACCGAAAGCATCCTGACTGGTTGCATCACGGCCTGGTATGGCAACTGCTTGGCCTCCGACTGCAAGGCACGACAGAGGGTAGTGCGTACGTCCCAGTACATCACTGGGGCCAAGCTTCCTGCCATCCAGGATCTCTATACCAGGCGGTGTCAGAGGAAGGCCCTCAAAATTGTCAAAGACTCCAGCCACCCAAGTCATAGGCTGTTCTCTCTGCTACCGCATGACAAGCAGTACCGGAGCGCCAAGTCTAGGTCCAAAAGGCTTCTCAACAGCTTCTACCCCCAAGCCATAAGACTCCTGAACAGCTAATCATGGCTACCTGGACTATTTGCACTGCCCCCCCCCCCCCCCCCCCCATCTTTTTACGCTGCTGCTACTCTGTTAATTATTTATGCATAGTCACTTTAACTCTACCCACATGTACATATTACTTCAACTACCTAATGCACCAAATGTAACTATTGAACAGCCAAGCCACATCTGTAGCCTATTGGCTGGTCTTGACTGAGTCTGCTTCTGGCACCAATAACATCCCTTCTCCTTCTATAGCAGCTCCTTTATTGGTCACTTAGCAGGATGTTACAGCACCAGCTCTATGTCTAACTATCTATTCCTTTCAGTGCCAATATGACTGTGATGACAATTTGTAAGTCGCTCTGGATAAGAGCGTCTGCTAAATGACGAAAATGTAAATGTAAATGTAAATAATATACATATGGCCTATTCATAAAAGGGTTGATTCATAATGTACAAATCCCTATTCAGCTTCTACATCTGCGTAGAGGAAATTATTATCTGTAAGAAGTAAGAGAACTGGTTATTTACCAATTATTTGTTTACATTGTTTGCCAGAATATAGTTTTTGTTCAACTGTGTTACCCACTCCAGTCAGCAGATGGCGATGTGAGTCTTTCAGGTGATGATTCTTGCGTGACGTGTATTCTAGTGGACGGGACGGGACGCTTTTTCAACAACAACAATTCAGCCGCCTTGGTAGCTTGTTAGCCAACATAAAACCAAAATATTGAAGCTCTTTAGAACATTTTTGTGTATATTAACATCAGTGTTTTAAACACACTGTCTGTGTATTTACCAGTTACTCCATTTGATTTCATATTTACATTATTAGCTATCTGGCTAAGTAACACTAGGCTAATGCTAACTAGCTAGATAACATCCCCGACCATGAGCTCACTAAGCTACTCTCCTCCTGCTAAAGAAGAGGAGGTCTGCTGGACGGAGAAAGACGTTACAGTGAAAGAAGAGGAGGAGGATGTCACAGTTAAAACAGAAGTAGAGGGTGAAGCTGTTGCCGTGAAAGAAGAGGAAGAAGTTACAGTGAAAGAGGAGGAGGCAGTTTTTTGGAGTGAAGGAGGAGGAGGCAGTTTTTGGAGTGAAGGAGGAGGGGGAGATTACTGTCACATTGGAGGAAGAAGAGGAGACTGGAGAGCTGATTAACACCAGTAAGTAGTATTTTACGAATAGATACCATTTAACTGTACCGCGTGTTTTCTGGGAGGGAAACTGAGTCGGATGCTCTCTAATGCTCCGACAGAAACGATAGCTACAAATCATTCCAAGCAAACAGTTTGAGCCAAACTTATTAAATCTTTCATAATCAAAATGATACCAAATCGTTAATTTTATTTTCGCACCTTATAAAAATGACTTTGATATCACGGGTAGAGTGAGGCTGCTAGAGTGAGGCTGCAGAGGTTGCAGTAGCCTAACGTTGGTGCTGTTTAGGAAATGTTAAATTGTCAAAGCAAGATGTGTTTACGGTCATGATACACACACAGGAAGATCTAAATGAGCTTGATATGTTTTTAGTAAATCATGAATCCAGTGTGATGACCGTTGCTTACCATACGATCTCCATATTAAAATATGGGTTAATATAATTACTTATTCTATATTACAGTTAACTTTGAAGTAAAATTGGATGGTAAACATTTTGTCATGTCTGCCACTAGTCCGTCACTAATCCATGTTCATTAACATGGCGTTATGCTGGCTTCAACATGGGGGAACACTAGTTTACTGCTCAGTGCATTAGGAAAGGATTCAGACCCCTTAACTTTCTCCACATTTTGTTACGTTAAAACCTTATTCTAAAATGGATTAGATCGTTTTTTCCCCTCATCAATACCCCATAATGACAAACTGTTTTTGCTCATTTATAAAGAAAAATACTGAAATATCACATTTACATAAGTATTCAGACCCTTTACTCAGTACGTTGTTGAAGTACCTTTGGCAGTGACTACAGCCTCGAGTCTTCTTGGCTATGACGCTACAAGCTTGGCACACCTGTATTTGGGGAGTTTCTCCCATTCTTCTCTGCAGATCCTCTCAAGCTCTGTCAGGTTGGATGGGGAGTGTCGCTGCACAGCTATTTTCAGGTCTCTCCATAGATGTTCGATCAGGTTCAACTCCATAATGTTTCATCTGTAGGTGAAGCCTCCTTTAAGACTCCATAATGTTTCATCTGTAGGTGAAGCCTTCTTTAAGACTCCATAATGTTTCATCTGTAGGTGAAGCCTCCTTTAAGTCTCCATAATGTTTCATCTGTAGGTGAAGCCTTCTTTAAGACTCCATAATGTTTCATCTGTAGGTGAAGCCTCCTTTAAGTCTCCATAATGTTTCATCTGTAGGTGAAGCCTCCTTTAATACTCCATAATGTTTCATCTGTAGGTGAAGCCTCCTTTAAGACTCCATAATGTTTCATCTGTAGGTGAAGCCTCCTTTAAGACTCCATAATGTTTCATCTGTAGGTGAAGCCTTCTTTAAGACTCCATAATGTTTCATCTGTAGGTGAAGCCTCCTTTAAGTCTCCATAATGTTTCATCTGTAGGTGAAGCCTTCTTTAAGACTCCATAATGTTTCATCTGTAGGTGAAGCCTCCTTTAAGTCTCCATAATGTTTCATCTGTAGGTGAAGCCTCCTTTAATACTCCATAATGTTTCATCTGTAGGTGAAGCCTCCTTTAAGACTCCATAATGTTTCATCTGTAGGTGAAGCCTCCTTTAAGACTCCATAATGTTTCATCTGTAGGTGAAGCCTCCTTTAAGACTCCATAATGTTTCATCTGTAGGTGAAGCTTCCTTTAAGACTCCATAATGTTTCATCTGTAGGTGAAGCCTCCTTTAAGACTCCATAATGTTTCATCTGTAGGTGCTACAAAAGCAAAAATTGAAAGATGAGAATTGGTTTCATATTAATTGTATGAGTATGTAATTTCCCAAATGTTTTGTGGATACAATATACAGGTAACACTTGAGTCAATGAGGGATACAACGTATATTGAAAGCAGCTTCACACAGCTGTGGTTCCTGAGATAATTAAGCAATTAACATCCAGTCATGCTTAGGGTCATGTATAAAAATGCCCAGTTGACCATTATCTTGGCTACCATGGCTATAAGAAGAGATCTCAGACTTTGAAAGAGGTGTCTCAAAGGAGCGTAGGGGGTTTAAAGGGAGTTTGTGTCTCAGTCACTGGATCTCAACCTAATTTAACCCTTATGGGAGATTCTGGAGCGGCGCCTGAGACAGCGTTTTCCACCACCATCAACAAAACATAAAATTATTGAATTTCTCATCAAGGAATTGTGTCGTATCCCTCCAATAGAGCTCCAGAAACATGCAGAATCTATGCCAAGACACATTGAAACTGTTGTGGGGTCCGAACGACCAAGACACTTTATGCTGGGGGTTTCCTTTATTTTGGCAGTTACGACACTTTATGTTGGGGATTCCTTTATCTTGGCAGGTATGACACTTTGTGTTGGGGATTCCTTACAGAGTCTGATTAACTTGTGGAAACCATTTTTCCAGATTCAGAGGAACCAGAGACGTCCAAACCAGCAAGACGATTCCACTGCTCCCAGTGTGGAAAAGGTTTTAATCAGTTAAGGGTCCTGAAACGACATGAGAGAATACACACAGGCGATAAACCTTTCCAATGCTCCAAGTGTGGAAAGAGTTTTTCCTCATCATGGTGCCTGAAAAGACATGAGAGAATACACACAGGGGAAAAGCCCTACCACTGCTCCCAGTGTGGAAAGAGTTTTAACCGGAAAGAATACCTGAAAGAGCATGAGAGAATACACACAGGGGAGAAGCGAGATAAACCTTTCCAATGCTCCCAGTGTGGAAAGAGTTTTACCCAGTTAGCGAGCCTGAAAATACATGAGAGAATACACACAGGAGAGAAGCCTCATCACTGCTCCCAGTGTGGAAAGAGTTTTAACCTGAAAGGACAACTGAAAGAGCATGAGAGAATACACACAGGGGAGAAGCCCTACCACTGCTCCCAATGTGAAAAGAGTTTTGCCTGCTTAGCTAACCTGAGAAGACATGAGATGACGCATACAGGAGAGAAGCCTCTTCACTGCTCCCAGTGTGGAAAGAGTTATAACCGGTTATGTCACCTGAGAAGACATGAGAATACACACAGGACATAAGGATGTAGGCTGAACAGTAGGACATAGGACAGATGTAGGATACTGAACAGTAGGACATAGGACAGATGTAGGCTGAACAGTAGGACATAGGACAGATGTAGGTCCAATACATGGTGGGTCAGTAGGCCGTAGAGACTCTGAATGTGTCTTGTGTATTGACTTTCCAGTGTTTTCCGTACTGCATGTATTATAGTGGATTGGGTTTGTGGATTTGTTTTCTGGGTGCGTGTTTTGGTTTTTGCTCTAGCACAACTTATTCAGTTAACCAACTCATCATCAAGCTTTTCTGATTTGAATGGGCTGTGTAGTGTTAGAGGACCTGAGATGACATGAGAGAATACAGAGGCTTTGTTCTGACTGTTGTTTTGGACTGACAACTGTTCTGATTATTCTATTTTCCTTTAAGTTGTTGAAATGTTCCGTATTGACTGACCTTCATGTCTTAAAGTAATGATGGACTTGTCATTTCTCTTTGCTTATGTGAGCTGTTCTTGCCATAATATGGACTTGGTCTTTTACCAAATAGGGCCATCTTCTGTATACCACCCCTACCTTGGCACAACATAACTGATTGGCTGAAATGCATTAAGAAGGAAAGAAATTCCACAAATTAACTTTTAACAAGGCACACCTGTTAATTGAAATGCTTTGAAATACCTGTTGAAAGAATGCCAAGAGTGTGCACAGCTGTCATCAAGGCAAAGGGTGGCTACTTTGAAGAATCTCAAATATATTTTGATTTAACACTGTTTTGGTTAATACATGATTCCATATGTGTTATTTCATTTTTTATTTATTTTTTATTTCACCTTTATTTAACCAGGTAAGCCAGTTGAGAACAAGTTCTCATTTACAACTGCGACCTGGCCAAGATAAAGCAAAGCAGTGCGATAAAAACAACACAGAGTTACATATGGGGTAAAACAAAACATAAAGTCATAAATAAAACAGAAAATATATATACAGTGTGTGCAAATGTAGCAAGTTATGGAGGTAAGGCAATAGTTCATCATAGTTTTGATGTCTTCACTATTATTCTACAATGTAGAAAATAGTAAAAATTAAGAAAAACCCTTGAATGAGTAGGTGTTCTAAAACTTTTGACTGGTACTGTATATGAAAATGTTCTAAAATGTTTGACCGGTAGAGTGTGTGTGTGTGTGTGTGTGTGTGTATATATATATATACACACACACACACACACAGTTGAAGTCGGAAGTTTAAATACACTCCAATATATATATATACACAGTTGAAGTCGGAAGTTTAAATACACTCCAATATATATATATACACAGTTGAAGTCGGAAGTTTAAATACACTCCAATATATATATATATACACAGTTGAAGTCGGAAGTTTAAATACCCTCCAATATATATATATATACACAGTTGAAGTCGGAAGTTTAAATACCCTTCGGTTGGAGTCATTAAAACTCGTTTTTCAACCTCTCCACGGTTAGGACATCTACTTTGTGCGTGACACAAGTAATTTTTCCAACAATTGTTTACAGACAGATTATTTCACTTATAATTAATTTGTATCACAATTCCAGTGGGTCAGAAGTTTACATACAGTAAGTTGACTGTGCCTTTAAACAGCTTGGAAAATTCCAGAAAATGATGTCATGGCTTTAAAAGCTTCTGATAGGCTAATTGACATCATTTGAGTCAATTGGAGATGTACCTGTGGATGTATTTCCAGGCCGACCTTCAAACTAAGTGCCTCTTTGCTTGTCATCATGGGAAAATGAAAATAAATCAGCCAAGACCTCAGAAAAGAAATGGTAGATCTCCACAAGTCTGGTTCATCCTTGGGAGCAATTTCCAAACGCCTGAAGTTACAATATTCATCTGTACAAACAATAGTACGCAAGTATAAACACCATGGGACCACGCAGCCATCATACCACTCAGGAAGGAGACTCGTTCCGTCCTAGAGATGAACATACTTTGGTGCAAAAACTGCAAATCAATCCCAGAACAACAGCAAAGGACCTTGTGAAGATGCTGGAGGAAACAGGTACAAAAGTATCTACATCCACATTAAAACGAGTCCTATATCGACATAACCTGAAAGGCCGCTCAGCAAGGAAGAAGCCACTGCTCCAAAACCGCCATAAAAAAGCCAGACTACGGTTTGCAACTGCACATGGGGACAAAAATCATACTTTTTGGAGAAATGTCCTCTGGTCTGATGAAACAAAAAACAGAACTGTTTGGCCATAATGACCATCGTTATGTTTGGAGGAAAATGGGGAGCCTGCAAGCCGAAGAACACCATCCCAACCGTGAAACACGGGGGTGGCAGCATCATGCTGTGGGGGTGCTTTGCTGCAGGAGGGACTGGTGCACTTCACAAAACAGATGGTATCATGAGGAAGGAAAATTATGTGGATATATTGAAGCAACATCTCAAGACATCAGTAAGGAAGTTAAAGCTTGGTCACAAATGGTTCTTCCAAATGGACAATGACCCCAAGCATACTTCCAAAGTTGTTGCAAAATGGCTTAAGGACAACAAAATCAAGGTATTGGAGTGGCCATCACAAAGCCCTGACCGCAATCCTATAGAAAATGTGTGGGCAGAACTGAAAAAGCGTTTGCGAGCAAGGAGGCCTACAAACCTGACTCAGTTACACCAGCTCTGTCATGAGGAATGGGCCAACATTCACCCAACTTATTGTGGGAAGCTTGTGGAAGGCTACCCGAAACGTTTGACCCAAGTTAAACCATTTTAAAGGCAATGCTACCAAATACTAATTGAGTGTATGTAAACTTCTGACTCACTGGGAATGTGATGACATAAACAAAAGCTGAAATAAATCATTCTCTATCCATTCTCTTATCATCCATCCATCCATTGATTCTTGAAGAATATAACTTCTAAATGCCTCCAATGTTTGTAAACATTGTAAATGTAAACAAACACTATATAACCTCATAACATGTTTAAAACTATAATGTTGATATCATGGATGGTCAGTCCTTGCATCCATAGCTCTGTCTGGTTACATTTCTCCCATCCCTCAGCTGTTTACCAAAACAGAGGCAGGGCGGCCGTTTTGTTATTGTTTCATCTGTGGATTTGCCCTTTAAACAGCTTCATATTAAACAAGATATCAAAGTGTCCCCACCACAAAGGTAAACAATAGGCCTGTAGTAAATGCAGCATTTCGTCTTTCACATGTATTTTCAGTAGTGCTCAAAAGCATGCAGCGTTCTAAGGCGTCACCACAGATCCTGGTTCGATCCCAGCCGGCCGTGAACCGGGAGACCCATGATGCGGCGCCCAGTTGGCCCAGCGTCGTCCGTCTCAGGGGAGGGTTTGGCCGGCCCGGGTTTGTCCTTGTCCCAGCGCGCTCTAGCTACTCCTGTGGCCGGCCGGGCGCAACAGTACGGTGTTTCCTCCGACACGTTGGTGCTGCTGGCTTCCGGGTTAAGCCAGCATTTTGTCAAGAAGCAGTGCGGCGGAGGATGCATGGCTCTCGACCTTCGCCTCTCCCGAGTCCGTACAGGAGTTGCAGCAATGGGACAACACTGTAACTACCAATTGGGGAGTAAAAAGGTGTACATAAATAATGAATAATAATAATCTTTAACGTTGATTTATCCTGCAATAGATGTTGTTCAATTGGGAACATACATTTTTGTCTTCTACTAATGCATTAAGGGGAGTAATCTAAAAGTAACGGAATGTAATAAGATTACTTTACTGATTACAATTTTTGACAGGTAACTAGCAACTGTAACGAATTACATTTAGAAAGTAACCCAACCAATCAACCCTGCCAAGATTATTTTAAATGAGAATTGTTTTGTAAACTGGCCTCGGGTTATTGAGGGATCTGATTTGGATTAAACCTCCTAGCAAGAGAGTTGTGGAGGTTTCATTCAGGTCTCTGTTTAAATAAACGCTCTGTCTTTGGCAGGAGAAAGACCAGACTCAGAGGAAGCGGAGACATCCAAACCAGCAAGACGATTCCGCTGCTCCCAGTGTGGAAAAGGTTTTAATAAGTTAAGGGACCTGAAACGACATTACATTTACATTTTAGTCATTTAGCAGACGCTCTTATCCAGAGCGACTTACAGTTAGTGAATACATATATATTTTTTATACTGGCCCCCCATGGGAATCGAACCCACAACCCTGGCGTTGCAAACGCCATGCTCTATCAACTGAGCTAGATCCCTGCCGGCCATTCCCTCCCCTACCCTGGACGACGCTGGGCCAATTGTGCGCCACCCATGAGTCTCCCGGTCGCGGCCGGCTGCGACAGAGCCTGGATTCGAACCAGGATCTCTAGTGGCACAGTTAGCACTGCAATGCAGTGCCTTAGACCACTGCGCCACTCAGGAGTGGGAGAATACACACAGGAGATAAGCCTCATCACTGCTCCCACTGTGGAAAGGGTTTTAACCAGTTAAGGGACCTGAAACGACATGAGAGAATACACACAGGGGAGAAGCCTTTCCAATGCTCCCAGTGTGGAAAGAGTTTTTCCATGTTAGCGAGCCTGAAAATACATGAGAGGACACACACAGGAGATAAGCCTCATCACTGCTCCAGTGTGGAAAGAGTTTTACCCAGTTAGGTCACCTGAAACAGCATGAGAGAATACACACATGGGAGAAGCCGTACCACTGCTCCCAATGTGAAAAGAGTTTTGCCTGGTTAGGTCACATGAGAAGACATGAGAGGACGCACACAGGAGATAAGGATGTAGGCTGCTGAACAGTGGGACATAGGACAGATGTAGGCTGAACAGTAGGACATAGGACAGATGTAGGCTGAACAGTAGGACATAGGACAGATGTAGGTCCAATACATGGTGGGTCAGTAGGCCGTAGAGACTCTGAATGTGTCTTGTGTATTGACTTTCCAGTGTTTTCCGTACTGAAGTAGAGTGATGAAGTAGAGTGATGGAGTGCTGCATCAGATGACCTGGCCTCCACAATCACCCGACCTGAACCTCAATTGAGATGGTTTGGGATGAGTTGGACCGCAGAGTGAAGGAAACAAAGCCAACAAGTGCTCAGCATATGTGGGAACTCCTTCAAGACTGTTGGAAAATAATTCCTCATGAAGCTGGTTGAGAGAATGCCAAGCTGTCATCAAGGCAAAGGGTGGCCATTTTGAAGAATGTAAATATAAAATATATATTGATTTGTTTAACACTTTTTGGTTACTACATGATTCCATATGTGTTTTTTCATAGTTTTGATGTCTTCACCATTATTCAACAATGTATAAAATAGTAAAAATAAAGAAAAACCCTTGAATGAGTAGGTGTGTCCAAACATTTGACTGGTACTGGTACTGTACATCTACATGATGTATCGTTACACAATGTATAGACCCAACTGCATATCGTGATATTGTTGTAACCTTATGTTTAAAATACTCACTCATTAAAAAATCTGTTCTGATCAACACATGATTCTCTTTGTACTTTTACATATCATTTTATTCTTTAGTAAAATACATGAAAAACTAACGTTTTGTTTGAAAATAAAATAAAGATTTTACCTAAATTTGTTACTTTTGGGCAATATGCAATATTGATTGAGGAACTATTTGCTGAGGAATGTGACTGTTTTTCTGGATTGTCTGAACTGTATTTGACTTTGTTTTGTACTTTCCGATTTTGATTAGATTTGGTCTATAAATGTTCTGTGTAGGAAAGAGACCCTGGTCCCAATGGAGGCTTCCTGTTTAAATAAAGGTAACAATATTGATTTATTTATTCATATTTATTGTATACAGTATATCAATGTAGAGCTCATGTAAACCATGATTGACCACACACTCCAGCACATTAGGTGGTGGCAAACACCCTAAAGGTTTGTTTACGGACCACCATTATACCATAGAAGAAGATGCTTCTTCAACAACAACAACAACAACAAAGCTACTGATTCAACCACCTCGGTAGCTTGCTAGCTAATATAAAACCGAAACATTGAAGTTCTTTTAGAACATTTTGGATATATTAATCTGAGTGTTTTGAACACAATTCTGTTTACGTATCTACTAGTTAGCTTCAACTTAATTTCATTGTTCTATTTGTTGAGATTGATACTCAGCCTAGCACTAATGCTAATCGCTGATGCTAGTCACTAATTAGCTAACATCCCCCAACCATGAACTTAGCTACTCCCCTGCTAAAGAAGAGGAGGATATTACAGTGAAAGAAGAGGATGAACATTTTAGAGAGGAAGAGGATGCTATCTCAATAAAAGGTGAAGGAGGAAGAGGAAGGAGAGGAGGAGGAGACTGAACACGACACCAGTGAGTATAGCTGCTCTTGTCAAAATAAAAGCATGGCATGTGTGCACAACAAAAAGGAAGAACTTGTGGGGGACTTTTATTTTGACATGAGGTAAGCAGAGAAAGTGAGTATGGAACAGACTGTTTAATAGATAGATATTCTGTCTCATTCCTCCCGTTTTAAGTACCAACAGTCCAGCCCACCGGTACAGTATAGTACAGCACAGCAATGTTTCTGAAACTTACAGAAAGAAAATAACTCATGTTGATATCAGTTGTAAAATAACGAATCAGAAACTAAGTGTTGATATCAGTTGTAAAATAACTCATCAGAAACTAAGTGTTGATATCCGTTGTAAAATAACTCATCAGAAACTAAGTGTTGATATTAGTTGTAAAATAACTCATCAGAAACTAAGTGTTGATATCCGTTGTAAAATAACTCATCAGAAACTAAGTGTTGATATTAGTTCTAAAATAACTCATCAGAAACTAAGTGTTGATATTAGTTCTAAAATAACTCATCAGAAACTAAGTGTTGATATTAGTTCTAAAATAACGAATCAGAAACTAAGTGTTGATATCAGTTGTAAAATAACTCATCAGAAACTAAGTGTTGATATTAGTTGTAAAATAACTCATCAGAAACTAAGTGTTGATATCCGTTGTAAAATAACTCATCAGAAACTAAGTGTTGATATTAGTTGTAAAAAACTCATCAGAAACTAAGTGTTGATATCCGTTGTAAAATAACTCATCAGAAACTAAGTGTTGATATTAGTTCTAAAATAACTCATCAGAAACTAAGTGTTGATATTAGTTCTAAAATAACTCATCAGAAACTAAGTGTTGATATCAGTTGTAAAATAACTCATCAGAAACTACATTGAAGTGCTGATATCAGTTGTAAAATAACTCATCAGAAACTAAGTGTTGATATTAGTTGTAAAATAACTCATCAGAAACTTAAGTGTTGATATTAGTTCTAAAATAACTCATCAGAAACTAAGTGTTGATATCAGTTGTAAAATAACTAATCAGAAACTAAGTGTTGATATTAGTTGTAAAAAAACTCATCAGAAACTAAGTGTTGATATCAGTTGTAAAATAACTCATCAGAAACTAAGTGTTGATATTAGTTGTAAAAAAACTCATCAGAAACAAAGTGCTGATATCAGTTGTAAAATAACTCATCAGAAACTAAGTGTTGATATTAGTTGTAAAATAACTCATCAGAAACTAAGTGTTGATATTAGTTGTAAAAAAACTCATCAGAAACTAAGTGTTGATATCAGTTGTAAAATAACTCATCAGAAACTAAGTGTTGATATTAGTTGTAAAATAACTCATCAGAAACTAAGTGTTGATATTAGTTGTAAAAAAACTCATCAGAAACTAAGTTTTGATATCAGTTGTAAAATAACTCATCAGAAACTAAGTGTTCATTTGTTTTTTAAATCTCAATGGTTTTATTAGGTCCTTAATATTTAGCTATAAGGTATAGGGAGGCGGGGCACGTAGCCCTTTCCTGCAGTCAAATGTCCAAATCGCTCTCTGGTGGCCTCAAGGGTGGAATGTTATTAATATTTTTCAGAATTTCATAATTCATAAAATCCTACGAATGCAACTCTGAAAATCTGGTATTTCTATGTTAAACAGTTTTGTTATACAGTATTTCAGTGTTCTGTGATGTATATGAAGTGTAATATCGGGACGCAAACTCAGAATGTAATACATTCCAACTCTATATCTGACATGGTCCAGGTGTCTAATGTAATACATTCCAACTCTATATCTGACATGGTACAGGTGTCTAATGTAATACATTCCAACTCTATATCTGACATGGTACAGGTGTCTAATGTAATACATTCCAACTCTATATCTGACATGGTACAGGTGTCTAATGTAATACATTCCAACTCTATATCTGACATGGTCCAGGTGTCTAATGTAATACATTCCAACTCTATATCTGACATGGTCCAGGTGTCTAATGTAATACATTCCAACTCTATATCTGACATGGTACAGGTGTCTAATGTAATACATTCCAACTCTATGTCTGACATGGTCCAGGTGTCTAATGTAATACATTCCAACTCTATATCTGACATGGTACAGGTGTCTAATGTAATACATTCCAACTCTATATCTGACATGGAACAGGTGTCTAATGTAATACATTCCAACTCTATATCTGACATGGTACAGGTGTCTAATGTAATACATTCCAACTCTATATCTGACATGGTCCAGGTGTCTAATGTAATACATTCCAACTCTATATCTGACATGGTACAGGTGTCTAATGTAATACATTCCAACTCTATATCTGACATGGTCCAGGTGTCTAATGTAATACATTCCAACTCTATATCTGACATGGTACAGGTGTCTAATGTAATACATTCCAACTCTATATCTGACATGGTCCAGGTGTCTAATGTAATACATTCCAACTCTATATCTGACATGGTACAGGTGTCTAATGTAATACATTCCAACTCTATATCTGACATGGTCCAGGTGTCTAATGTAATACATTCCAACTCTATATCTGACATGGTACAGGTGTCTAATGTAATACATTCCAACTCTATATCTGACATGGTCCAGGTGTCTAATGTAATACATTCCAACTCTATATCTGACATGGTACAGGTGTCTAATGTAATACATTCCAACTCTATATCTGACATGGTCCAGGTGTCTAATGTAATACATTCCAACTCTATATCTGACATGGTACAGGTGTCTAATGTAATACATTTCAACTCTATATCTGACATGGTACAGGTGTCTAATGTAATACATTCCAACTCTATATCTGACATGGTACAGGTGTCTAATGTAATACATTCCAACTCTATATCTGACATGGAACAGGTGTCTAATGTAATACATTTCAACTCTATATCTGACATGGTACAGGTTCTTTTTTTTTTTTTTTTTTTAGCCCATAACAATGTGTGGGAGGTGTGTTTCAAAGCAGATTTGTTTAAGACTACCAAGAATGTGTGACCCTGATTTAGCCCACTGCAGTAAAAGGTTAACCCTAATGCAGTGTAGTGTTGCTAGGGCAACAACCAACACGTGCTTTGGGGTCCCGAGGACCGAATCTGGGAAACCCTTCCCTAATGGCTCCTGTAAGTCGCTCTGGATAAGAGCGTCTGCTGAATGACTAAAATGTAAATGTAAAGTGTTACACAGACTAATCTGAAAATCTCTATGATGCCACGTCATACAGTATATGCTATATTATTACAACCCAACTCCTGTCTGATTTCATGACATTTGGGTGAAATCTTGGCTTTCATTTTCTTTTCAAAATGATGAAGGGGACAGAATCAAAGACAGCGAAGGATCATTTGGATCTGGATTAAACAATCTAAAACACTGACCTCAGGTTATTGAGGGATCTAGTTTGGATTAAACCTCAGAGGAAGACAGTTTTACCACGTGGAGGGTTCATTCAGGGTCGTGTTTATTAGTGCGCAACATAGCAAAATGTTTCACAGCTCAAAATGAAAAAATATGTAAACATTTATATGATCCTGGTCTCTGTTTAACTAGATACGCTGTTTGTCTTTGGCAGACTCTCACTCTCACATCGGTAAGAGTCCTTCAGGGGAACCAGAGATGCCCAAACCAGTGAGACCACACCAGTGTTCCCACTGTGGAAAGAGTTTTAAGTGGGTATGTTACCTGAAAGAGCATGAAAGAATACCCACAGGAGAAAAGCCATTCCAATGCTCACAGTGTGGAAAGGGTTTTATCTTGGAAGGGAGCCTGAAAACACATGAGAGGACACAAACAGGAAAGAAGCCTTTCCAATGCTCTCAGTGTAAAAATAGTTTTAGCAAGTTAGGGAACCTGAAAAGGCATGATAGGACACACACAGGAGAAAAACCTTTCAATGTTCCCAGTGTGGAAAGAGTTTTACAGAGTTAGGGAGCATGAAAAGACATGAGATAATACACAAGGGAGAAGCCTTACCACTACTGCCGATGTGAAATGAGATTTTCCTCATCATGGTGCCTAAAATCACATGAGAGGACACACTCAGGAGAGAAGCTTTTCCAATGCTCCCAGTGTGTAAAGTATTTTACCCGGTTAGGGACTCTGAAAATACATCAGAGAATACACTTTGGAGTGAAGCTTTACCACTGCTCCCACTGTGGATTTAAATTGACCTGGTCAAGGCAACTAAAAGAGCATGAAAGAATCCACACCTAAGAGAAACGTTATCAATGCTCCCTCACATGGCCTAGTTAACGTTAGCTTGGCTCTCTCTGTGTGTTCGTGCCGTGAAAGAAGAGGAGGTAGATGCTCCCAGTGTGGAAAGATATTTACCCAGTTAGGGAAAGACCATGTGGTAACACACACATGGAAGATGCCTTACCACTGCTCCCAGTGTGGAAAGAGGTATATCAATAATAATAATATAAGGCAATTAGCAGTCGCTTTTATCCAAAGCGACTTACAGTCATGCATGCATACATTGTACATATGGATGGTCCCGGGAATCAAACCCACTACCCTGGCGTTACAAGCGCCAGTATGAAAAATTTATGGACTCACCGAATCTGGGAAACCCTGCCCTAATGGCTCCTGTAAGTCGCCCTGGATAAGAGCGTCTGCTAAATGACTAAAATGTAAAAATTTAAATAAATCTGAATAGAAGAAAATTGTATAAGGAAGCTAACTTGAAGATACTGTGTATCCATGAAAACCGGATGTTTCCGGTTTCTTCCGATAAGAAGTGAGGAAAATCCTTACTTTGAAGTTATGACATTGTTTGACAGAATCTTTTTTGTTAAACTGCGTTACCCAATTCAGTCAGCAGATGGCGATGTGAGTCATTCAGGTGCTTCTTGCGTGACGTATAATCTAGTGGACGGGATACTAAGAACAGCAACACGGCTACTTATCCACCTCGATAGCTTGCTAGTCAACATGAAAATGAAACATTGAAGCTCATTCTTGTGTATATTAGTCTCAGCGTTTTAAACACAATTATGTTTACGTATCAACTTCTTAACTTTAACGTCATTTGCTAGATGTTAAATGTGTTAGCTTGTTAAGATTGATATTGAGCCCGGCACTAGGCTAGTCGTTAATGCTAACCAGCTAATGCTAGCTAGCTAGCTAACATCCCCGACCATGAGCTCACTAATCTACTCTCCTCCTGCTAAAGAAGAGGAGGTCTGCTGGACGGAGAAAGAAGTTCTGGGGATGAACATTGTCGTAAAAGAGGAGGATATTACAGTGAAAGGAGAGGAAGAAGCTATCGGAATGAAAAAGGAGGAAGAGGAGGCTATCACAGTGAAAGAAGAAGTGGAGCATGTTGGAGTGGAAGAGGGAATAACGGCTGTAACACTGGAAGAGGAGGTAGAAGCTTTCAGAATGAAAGAAGAGGAGGAGGATATCACATTGAAAGAAGAGAAGGATGTTATAGTGAAAGAAGAGAGAGATCCGTTTGGAGTGAAAGAGGAAGAGGGGATAGAGGCTGTCACAGTGGAAGAAGAGGAGGTAGATGCTTTCAGAATAAAAAAGGAGGAAGAGGAGGCTGTTATTGTGAAAGAAGAAGAGGATGTTACAGTGAAAGACGAACCTTTTGGGGAGGAAGAGGAGGCTATCTCAATAAAAGAGAAGGTTGAAGACGTTCTGGGAGTGAAAGAGGAGGAGACAGAATATCTGATTAACACCAGTGAGTAACTGTCTAAAAAAAGTTCTGCACTCGAATAGGTTGTTCAGTACTGTATGGATTGTTAAAGGGGCAATCTGTGATTGGTGCATGCATTTTTTGACTTTTAAATGATTGATACTTTATACTCCATTTACATCGAAAATCATTTTGTGAAGTCAGCGGGTAAATATCTTTCCACACTGGGAGCTGTCTCCCAAGCTGGTCTCACTTGCTCAGAGGAAGAGATAATTGATCATTTTTCTGGATAGCCAGAAAATGTGACACGTGACTACCTATGCAAATGTTGGGGTCTGAAACCTGACAGTTCAAGTCAGGTCCGCTGAGAGAATGGAAACAGACAGCAGACAGATGGGGCTTTCTGGCGCTATAAGGCACGGGACCCTATGAAATTCACAGAACGCTTTGTACACAAAATGTAACTGGGAACCAGTCCAGAACTTCACATCTAAGAGTTTAAAAGCAGAGGAGAAGTCCAAGAAACTGGTGACACATACGAGAGAGTTGTAGCCAGTGATTCTTGACAAATATAACTTCTAAATGCCCAACAACTTTAGTTCAATGGTCATCAACCCCATTCAACCCCATCAGAACAGCATGTTTAACTCTATGTAGTGGGATAGAGGAGTTAGTGAGCTGATTTTGGTCAATTCTGAATTCAACTCACTGGATTCAACTCAGGATAACCGTTGAAGGTTGCTTACCTGTTAGCCTTGTACGTTTCTATGGCAACAAATCCTTCAGCTCCAAACCTGCTGACTCCACTTTATCCTGAGTTAAGTGTCTGAGCTGCGAGTTGAGGGCCAATCAAATCGTGAGCCTCTGTAGCTTAATTGGTAGAGCACGGCGCTTGTAACGCCCAGGGTAGTGGGTTCGATCCCCGGGACCACCCATACGTAAAAATGTATGCACACATGACTGTAAGTCGCTTTGGATAAAAGCGTCTGCTAAATGGCATATTATTATTAAATTATTATTAGACGATTCCACGCTAGGACAGCCCAAAAACAACATAGAAACTTAATTTGGAGGAAGGATGTTTGACATGCTTTTTACATTTATATTAATATCTATATTTTTTATCATGATGAAACTAGACATTTTAGGCACTTTTTAGACCCTGAGGTCACATGTTTACCATCTGTTTGATGTTCTCGTTCACACAGGAGGGAGACATGACTATCATGGATCCTCTGGGGAGCCTCAACAACATCCTGATGCTGACGAGGCAGAGAAGAGTCTCTCCAGATCAGAACACCAGATGGTACAGCTTGGTCTGGTCTAGCATACAGCTTGCTCTATCGGGGGCTGGGTTTCTGTAAAGTACTTTATGACAACAGTGACATCAGCATCCATAATGATATGTGTCTTTGTCCCCTATATATGGTTACCAGGACAACACTAGCCCTTCCGCCCTCCCAGAGTCCCTGTGTCGTACCTCTCCCAGTAGCACCTTACTGCTGGGTCTGAAGAGGTTGTCTGTGCGGCTGGTGGACTGCAGGAAAACAACGGGGCTGAGTGGAACTGTGAGAGGAGGAGAAGAGAAGAAAGGAGCAGATTTTACTCATCAAAGTAAGTGCTGTAGTTTAGTTTAAACAAATAAAATAGATCTGCCTACTGGTATCTGTTACCAGGACAACCAGCAGAGTTCTGTTAGTTGACATGAATATATACTGGTATCTGTTACCAGGACAACCAGCAGAGTTCTGTTAGTTGACATGAAGATAGCCTGGTATCTGTTACCAGGACAACCAGCAGAGTTCTGTTAGTTGACATGAATATACAGTGGGGAAAAAAAGTATTTAGTCAGCCACCAATTGTGCAAGTTCTCCCACTTAAAAATATGAGAGAGGCCTGTAATTTTCATCATAGGTACACGTCAACTATGACAGAGAAAATGAGGAAAAAAAATCCAGAAAATCACATTGTAGGATTTTTTATGAATTTATTTGCAAATTATGGTGGAAAATAAGTATTTGGTCAATAACAAAAGTTTCTTAATACTTTGTTATATACCCTTTGTTGGCAATGACACAGGTCAAACGTTTTCTGTAAGTCTTCACAAGGTTTTCACACACTGTTGCTGGTATTTTGGCCCATTCCTCCATGCAGATCTCCTCTAGAGCAGTGATGTTTTGGGGCTGTCGCTGGGCAATACGGACATTCAACTCCCGCCAAAGATTTTCTATGGGGTTGAGATCTGGAGACTGGCTAGGCCACTCCAGGACCTTGAAATGCTTCTTACGAAGCCACTCCTTCGTTGCCCGGGCGGTGTGTTTGGGATCATTGTCATGCTGAAAGACCCAGCCACGTTTCATCTTCAATGCCCTTGCTGATGGAAGGAGGTTTTCACTCAAAATCTCATGATACATGGCCCCATTCATTCTTTCCTTTACACGGATCAGTCGTCCTGGTCCCTTTGCAGAAAAACAGCCCCAAAGCATGATGTTTCCACCCCCATGCTTCACAGTAGGTATGGTGTTCTTTGGATGCAACTCAGCATTCTTTGTCCTCCAAACACGACGAGTTGAGTTTTTACCAAAAAGTAATATTTTGGTTTCATCTGACATTCTCCCAATCCTCTTCTGGATCATCCAAATGCACTCTAGCAAACTTCAGACGGGCCTGGACATGTACTGGCTTAAGCAGGGGGACACGTCTGTACTGCAGGATTTGACTCCCTGGCAGCGTAGTGTGTTACTGATGGTAGGCTTTGTTACTTTGGTCCCAGCTCTCTGCAGGTCATTCACTAGGTCCCCCCGTGTGGTTCTGGGATTTTTGCTCACCGTTCTTGTGATCATTTTGACCCCACAGGGTGAGATCTTGCGTGGAGCACCAGATCGAGGGAGATTATCAGTGGTCTTGTATGTCTTCCATTTCCTAATAATTGCTCCCACAGTTGATTTTTTCAAACCAAGCTGCTTACCTATTGCAGATTCAGTCTTCCCAGCCTGGTGCAGGTCTACAATTTTGTTTCTGGTGTCCTTTGACAGCTCTTTGGTCTTGGCCATAGTGGAGTTTGGAGTGTGACTGTTTGAGGTTGTGGACAGGTGTCTTTTATACTGATAACAAGTTCAAACAGGTGCCATTAATACAGGTAACGAGTGGAGGACAGAGGAGCCTCTTAATGAAGAAGTTACAGGTCTGTGAGAGCCAGAAATCTTGCTTGTTTGTAGGTGACCAAATACTTATTTTCCACCATCATTTGCAAATAAATTCATTAAAAATCCTACAATGTGATTTTCTGGATTTTTTTTCCTCATTTTGTCTGTCATAGTTGACGTGTACCTATGATGAAAATTACAGGCCTCTCTCATCTTTTTAAGTGGGAGAACTTGCACAATTGGTGGCTGACTAAATACTTTTTTTCCCCACTGTATACTGGTATCTGTTACCAGGACAACCAGCAGAGTTCTGTTAGTTGACATGAATATATACTGGTATCTGTTACCAGGACAACCAGCAGAGTTCTGTTAGTTGACATGAATATATACTGGTATCTGTTAGCAGGACAACCAGCAGAGTTCTGTTAGTTGACATGAATATATACTGGTATCTGTTACCAGGACAACCAGCAGAGTTAGACTGGTATCTGTTACCAGGACAACCAGCAGAGTTCTGTTAGTTGACATGAATATATACTGGTATCTGTTAGCAGGACAACCAGCAGAGTAAATCCAGAGAGTGTGGTGAAGGATGGTTATGGTATTACATTGATAACCAACTATTCCCAGACACCAAGACCCCTCCATGGCTGTTCTAAATAATTGAAAGTTCCCCTGGAAGGGACGAATAATGAAGCACCCTATACTGTTCAGGTCTGGAATTGGCCTTTAAAACGGACCAATAACATCACACTACCGTGCTATACCATTCATAATGTGACGAGATCCTGAGGCCCATTGTCGTGCCATTCATCCACCGCCATCACCTCATGTTTCAGCAGGATAATGCACGGCCCCATGTCGCAAGGATCTGTACTCAATTCCTGGAAGCTGAAACTGTCCCAGTTTTTTCCATGGCCTGCATATTCACCAGACATGTCACCCATTGAGCATGTTTGGGATGCTCTGTAATGACGTGTACGACAGCGTGTTCCAGTTTCCGCCAATATGTAACAGCTCGTGTGGGAAAACATTCCACAGGCCACAATCAACAGCCTGATCAACTCTATGTGAAGGTGTAACGCTGCATGAGGCAAATGGTCACGCCAGGTACTGACTGGTTTCCTTATATGAACTGGAACTCAGTCAAATCTTTGAAATTGTTGCATGTTGCGTTTATATTTTTGTTCAGTGGTGAAGGATCTATTGCCCGAAGGAAATAGTATTATACTGGGAAAGATGGGTTAGTCTGTGGACGTCTAAGGGTTGGAATTAAGATTAGAGTGATTGGTTGATTTGAGGATGCACTTCGAGTCCAGTACAAATAGGAGGAGGCTATAGGAGAACGCTACCGTAGTGCCAACTGTAAAGTTTGGTGGATGAGGAATAATGGTCTGGGGCTGTTTGTCATGGTTCGGGCTAGGCCCCTTAGTTCCAGTGAAGGGAAATCTTAACGCTACAGCATACAATGACATTCTGTTATAGGCTGTTATAGCAGCAAAGGAGGGACCAACTCCATATTAATGCCCATGATTTTGGAATGAGATTTTCGATGAGCAGGTGTCCACATAATTTTGGTCATGTAGTGTATTTAATGTTTGACCCCATCCCTCAGCTATATACCAAAACAGTGGCAGGGTGACAACTTTGTTGTTGTTTGAACTGCAGATTGCCTCTTTAGGTCTAGTAGCCTATCAAATAACAATAATGTACACTTAAATTGTATCCTATACTAGTCTATTTATCCATTAGGTCTAATAAATGTATCCTATACTGACTAGTCTATTGATCCATTAGGTCTAATAAATGTATCCTATACTGACTAGTCTATTTATCCATTAGGTCTAATAAATGTATCCTATACTGACTAGTCTATTTATCCATTAGGTCTAATAAATGTATCCTATACTGACTAGTCTATTTATCCATTAGGTCTAATAAATGTATCCTATACTGACTAGTCTATTTATCAATTAGGTCTAATAAATATTGCCACTCCTATTTGCCATATCTTCAATCTAAGCCTACTAGAAAGTGTGTGCCCTCAGGCCTGGAGGAAAGCAAAAGTAATTCCGCTACCAAAGAATAGTAAAGCCCCCTTTACTGGCTCAAATAGCCGACCAATCAGCCTGTTACCAACCCTTAGTAACGTTTTGGGGAAAGTTGTGTTTGGCCAGATAAAATGCTATTTTACAGTAAGCAAATTGACAACAGACTTTTCAGCACACTTATAGGGAAGGGCATTCAACAAGCACAGCACTTACACAAATGACTGATGATTGGCTGAGAGAAATTGATGTTAAAAAGATTGTGGGGGCTGTTTTGTTAGACTTCAGTGCGGCTTTTGATATTATAGATCATATAGTCTGCTGATGGAATGGAATATTACTTTACTGATTACACTGTTTGACAGGTACAGTGGGGGGAAAAGTATTTAGTCAGCCACCAATTGTGCAAGTTCTCCCACTTAAAAAGATGAGAGAGGCCTGTAATTTTCATCATAGTTACACGTCAACTATGACAGACAAATTGAGATTTTTTTTCTCCAGAAAATCACATTGTAGGATTTTTAATGAATTTATTTGCAAATTATGGTGGAAAATAGGTATTTGGTCACCTACAAACAAGCAAGATTTCTGGCTCTCACAGACCTGTAACTTCTTCTTTAAGAGGCTCCTCTGTCCTCCACTCGTTACCTGTATTAATGGCACCTGTTTGAACTTATCAGTATAAAAGACACCTGTCCACAACCTCAAACAGTCACACTCCAAACTCCACTATGGCCAAGACCAAAGAGCTGTCAAAGGACACCAGAAACAAAATTGTAGACCTGCAACAGGCTGGGAAGACTGAATCTGCAATAGGTAAGCAGCTTGGTTTGAAGAAATCAACTGTGGGAGCAATTATTAGGAAATGGAAGACATACAAGATCACTGATAATCTCCCTTGATCTGGGGCTCCACGCAAGATCTTACCCCGTGGGGTCAAAATGATCACAAGAACGGTGAGCAAAAATCCCAGAACCACACGGGGGGACCTAGTGAATGACCTGCAGAGAGCTTGGACCAAAGTAACAAAGCCTACCATCAGTAACACACTACACCGCCAGGGACTCAAATCCTGCAGTGCCAGACGTGTCCCCCTGCTTAAGCCAGTACATGTCCAGGCCCGTCTGAAGTTTGCTAGAGTGCATTTGGATGATCCAGAAGAGGATTGGGAGAATGTCATATGGTCAGATGAAACCAAAATATAACTTTTTTGTAAAAACTCAACTCGTCGTGTTTGGAGGACAAAGAATGCTGAATTGCATCCAAAGAGTGAAAACCTCCTTCCATCAGCAAGGGCATTGAAGATGAAACGTGGCTGGGTCTTTCAGCATGACAATGATCCCAAACACACCGCCCGGGCAACGAAGGAGTGGCTTCGTAAGAAGCATTTCAAGGTCCTGGAGTGGCCTAGCCAGTCTCCAGATCTCAACCCAATAGAAAATCTTTGGAGTGAGTTGAAAGTCCGTGTTGCCCAGCGACAGCCCCAAAACATCACTGCTCTAGAGGAGATCTGCATGGAGGAATCGGCCAAAATACCAGCAACAGTGTGTGAAAACTCTTTCCACACTGGGAGCAGTGATGAGGCTTTTCCCCTGTGTGTATTCTCACATGTCGTTTCAGGTCCCTTAACTGATTAAAACCTTTTCCACAGTGGGAGCAGTGGAATGGTCTTGCTGGTTTGGACGTCTCTGCTTCCTCTGAGTCTGGTCTTTCTCCTGCCAAAGACAGAGCGTTTATTTAAACAGAGACCTGAATGAAACCTCCACAACTCTCTTGCTAGGAGGTTTAATCCTAATCAGATCCCTCAATAACCCGAGGCCAGTTTACAAAAAAAGTATCATTTAAAATAATCTTGGCAGGGTTGATTGGTTGGGTTACTTTCTAAATGTAATCCGTTACAGTTGCTAGTTACAGTGGGGAAAAAAAGTATTTAGTCAGCCACCAACTGTGCAAGTTCTCCCACTTAAAAAGATGAGAGAGGCCTGTGATTTTCATCATAGGTACACGTCAACTATGACAGACAAAATGAGAAAATCCAGCAAATCACATTGTAGGATTTTTAATGAATTTATTTGCAAATTATGGTGGAAAATAAGTATTTGGTCAATTACAAAAGTTTCTCAATACTTTGTTATATACCCTTTGTTGGCAATGACACAGGTCAAACGTTTTCTGTAAGTCTTCACAAGGTTTTAACACACTGTTGCTGGTATTTTGGCCCATTCCTCCATGCAGATCTCCTCTAGAGCAGTGATGTTTTGGGGCTGTCGCTGGGCAACATGGACTTTCAACTCCCTCCAAAGATTTTCTATGGGGTTGAGATCTGGAGACTGGCTAGGCCACTCCAGGACCTTGAAATGCTTCTTACGAAGCCACTCCTTCGTTGCCTGGGCGGTGTGTTTGGGATCATTGTCATGCTGAAAGACCCAGCCACGTTTCATCTTCAATGCCCTTGCTGATGGAAGGAGGTTTTCACTCTTTGGATGCAATTCAGCATTCTTTGTCCTCCAAACACGACGAGTTGAGTTTTTACCAAAAAGTTATATTTTGGTTTCATCTGACCATATGACATTCTCCCAATCCTCTTCTGGATCATCCAAATGCACTCTAGCAAACTTCAGACGGGCCTGGACATGTACTGGCTTAAGCAGGATTTTAGTCCCAGGTGGCGTAGTGTGTTACTGATGGTAGGCTTTGTTACTTTGGTCCCAGCTCTCTGCAGGTCATTCACTAGGTCCCCCCGTGTGGTTCTGGGATTTTTGCTCACCGTTCTTGTGATCATTTTGACCCCACTGGGTGAGATCTTGCGTGGAGCCCCAGATCAAGGGAGATTATCAGTGGTCTTGTATGTCTTCCATTTCCTAATAATTGCTCCCACAGTTGATTTCTTCAAACCAAGCTGCTTACCAATTGCAGATTCAGTCTTCCCAGCTTGGTGCAGGTCTACAATTTTGTTTCTGGTGTCCTTTTTACAGCTCTTTGGTCTTGGCCATAGTGGAGTTTGGAGTGTGACTGTTTGAGGTTGTGGACAGGTGTCTTTTATACTGATAACAAGTTCAAACAGGTGCCATTAATACAGGTAACGAGTGGAGGACAGAGGAGCCTCTTAAAGAAGAAGTTACAGGTCTGTGAGAGCCAGAAATCTTGCTTGTTTGTAGGTGACCAAATACTTATTTCCCACCATAATTTGCAAATAAATTCATTAAAAATCCTACAATGTGATTTTCTGGATTTTTTTTCTCATTTTGTCTGTCATAGTTGACGTGTACCTATGATGAAAATTACAGGCCTCTCTCATCTTTTTAAGTGGGAGAACTTGCACAATTGGTGGCTGACTAAATACTTTTTTCCCCACTGTATGTATTGGCAATAATTCATTTCCAATAGGGAGGCATGGAATAATTACAAATGTATATTTTGTCAGGCTGGATGTTTGAAATATGAGTAGGTGATTTGAGTCATGCTTCTTCAGTAGTGGAATAAAGACAATTAGCTATTGAATATTGTCAAGAAATACTGGAGTGATGTAAGATTGTTAATAAAATTGTTCATAGACGCATGTGTTATCCTGCGTCAATGTTAATAGGCTGCAAGTACGTTGAATGAAGTTGTTTTCAAGTCGTTGAAACAACGACCTGAGAAATCTCTTCAACTTTCACTTTCAACCAAAACCGAACATAGATTGGACCTCGAGCATAGTCTTCTTTTCAACAACATTTTGCAAGGTGGGATATAGCCCAATGTCAAAACACAGTTTTAACGTGTCCAAATCAATAACCAATATGCAGAGTTGTGGAGGTTTCATTCAGGTCTCTGTTTAAATAAATGCTCTGTCTTTGGCAGGAGAAAGACCAGATTCAGAGGAACCAGAGACGTCCAAACCAGCAAGACGATTCCACTGCACCCACTGTGGAAAAGGTTTTAATCAGTTAAGGGGCCTGAAACGACATGAGAGAATTCACACAGGGGAAAAGCCTCATCACTGCTCCCAGTGTGGAAAGAGTTTTAACCGGAAAGAATACCTGAAAGAGCATGAGAGAATACACACAGGGGAGAAGCGAGATAAACCTTTCAAATGCTCCCAGTGTGGAAAGAGTTTTACCCAGTTAGCGAGCCTGAAAATACATGAGAGGACACACACAGGAGATAAGCATCATCACTGCTCCCAGTGTGGAAAGAGTTTTACCCAGTTAGGACACCTGAAAGTGCATGAGAGAATACACACAGGGGAAAAGCCTTATCACTGCTCCCAGTGTGGAAAGAGTTTTAACCGGAAAGAATACCTGAAAGAGCATGAGAGAATACACACAGGGGAGAAGCGAGAGAAGAAGTACCTCTGCTCCCACTGTGGAAAGGGTTTTAACCAGTTAGGGGACCTCAAACGACATGAGACAATACACACAGGGGAGAAGCCTCATCACTGCTCCCAGTGTGGAAAGGGTTTTAACCAGTTAAGGGACCTGAAACGACATGAGAGAATACACACAGGGGAGAAGCCTTTCCAATGCTCCCAGTGTAGAAAGAGTTTTACCCAGTTAGGGAGCCTAAAAATACATGAGAGAATACACACAGGAGAGAAGCCTCATCACTGCTCCCAGTGTAGAAAGAGTTTTAACCGGAAAGAATACCTGAAAGAGCATGAGAGAATACACACGGGAGAAGCGAGATAAACCTTTCCAATGCTCCCAGTGTGGAAAGAGTTTTTCACAGTTAGGGAACATGAAACAACATGAGAGGACACACACAGGAGAGAAGCCTCATCACTGCTCCCAGTGTGGAAAGAGTTTTACCCAGTTAGGACACCTGAAAGTGCATGAGAGAATACACACAGGGGAGAAGTGCTACCACTGCTCCCAATGTGAAAAGAGTTTTGCCTGGTTAGGGTACCTGAAAATACATGAGAGAATACACACAGGAGAGAAGCCTCATCACTGCTCCCGGTGTGGAAAGAGTTTTACCCAGTTAGGTCACCTGAAACAGCGTGAGAGAATACACACAGGGGAGAAACAGTACCACTGCTCCCAATGTGAAAAGAGTTTTGTCTGGTTAGGTCACATGAGAAGACATGAGAGGACGCACACAGGAGATAAGGATTTAGGCTGCTGAACAGTGGGACATAGGACAGATGTAGGCTGAACGGTAGGACATAGGACAGATGTAGGTCCAATACATGGTGGATCAGTAGGCCGTAGAGACTCTGAATGTGTCTTGTGTATTGACTTTCCAGTGTTTTCCGTACTGAAGTAGAGTGATGAAGTAGAGTGATGGAGTGCTGCATCAGATGACCTGGCCTCCACAATCACCCGACCTGAACCTCAATTGAGATGGTTTGGGATGAGTTGGACCGCAGAGTGAAGGAAACAAAGCCAACAAGTGCTCAGCATATGTGGGAACTCCTTCAAGACTGTTGGAAAAGCATTCCAGGTGAAGCTGGTTGAGAGAATGCCAAGAGTGTGCAAAGCTGTCATCAAGGCAAAGGGTGGCTACTTTTGAAGAATCTCAAATATAAAATATATTTTGATTTGTTTAACACTTTTTTTGGTTACTACATGATTTCATATGTGTTTTTTCATAGTTTTGATGTCTTCACCATTATTCAACAATGTATAAAATAGTAAAAATAAAGAAAAACCCTTGAATGAGTAGGTGTGTCCAAACATTGACTGATACTGTACATCTACATGATGTATCGTTACACAATGTAGGCGCAGTATAGACCCAACTGCATATCTTGATATTATTGTAACCTTATGTTTAAAATACTCACTCATTAAAAAATCTGTTCTCATCAACACAACACTTTCTACACTCTTTGTACTTTTACATATCATTTTATTCTTTAATAAAATGCATTAAAAACTAACGTTTTGTTTGAAAATAAAATAAAGATTTTACCTAAATTTGTTACTTTTGGGCAATTTACAATATTGATTGAGGAACTATTTGCTGAGGAATGTGACTGTTTTTCTGGATTGTCTGAACTGTATTTTACTTTGTTTTGTACTTTCCGATTTTGATTAGATTTGGTCTATAAATGTTATGTGTAGGAATGAGACCCTGGTCTCAATGGAGGCTTCCTGTTTAAATAAAGGTAAAAATATTGATTTATTTAGTCATATTTATTGTATACAGTATATCAATGTAGAGCTCATGTAAACCATGATTGACCACACACTCCAGCACATTAGGTGGCGGCAAACACCCTAAAGGTTTGTTTGCGGACCACCATTATACCATAGAAAAAGATGCTTCTTCAACAACAACAACAACAACAAAGCTACTGATTCAACCACCTCGGTAGCTTGCTAGCTAATATAAAACCGAAACATTGAAGTTCTTTAGAACATTTTGGATATATTAATCTGAGTGTTTTGAACACAATTCTGTTTACGTATCTACTAGTTAACTTCAACTTAATTTCATTGTTCTATTTGTTGAGATTGATACTCAGCCTAGCACTAATGCTAATCGCTGATGCTAGTCACTAATTAGCTAACATCCCCAACCATGAACTTAGCTACTCCCCTGCTAAAGAAGAGGAGGATATTACAGTGAAAGAAGAGGAAGAACATTTTAGAGAGGAAGAGGATGCTATCTCAATAAAGGTGAAGGAGGAAGAGGAAGGAGAGGAGGAGGAGACTGAACACGACACCAGTGAGTATAGCTGCTCTTGTCAAAATGAAAAGCATGGCATGTGTGCACAAAAAAAAGGAAGAACTTGTGGGGGACTTTTATTTTGACATGAGGTAAGCAGAGAAAGTGGGTATGGAACAGACTGTTTAATAGATATATATTCTGTCTCATTCCTCCCGTTTTAAAAACCAACAGTCCAGCCCACCGGTACAGTAGAGTATAGTACAGCACAGCAATGTTTTTGAAACTTACAGAAGGAAAATAACTAATCAGAAACTAAGTGTTGATATTGGTTGTAAAATAACTCATCAGAAACTAAGTGTTGATATCAGTTGTAAAATAACTCATCAGAAACTAAGTGTTGATATCCGTTGTAAAATAACTCATCAGAAACTAAGTGTTGATATTAGTTGTAAAATAACTCATCAGAAACTAAGTGTTGATATCCGTTGTAAAATAACTCATCAGAAACTAAGTGTTGATATCAGTTGTAAAATAACTCATCAGAAACTAAGTGTTGATATCAGTTGTAAAATAACTCATCAGAAATTAAATTGAAGTGTTGATATCAGTTGTAAAATAACTCATCAGAAACTAAGTGTTGATATCAGTTGTAAAATAACTCATCAGAAACTAAGTGTTGATATCCGTTGTAAAATAACTCATCAGAAACTAAGTGTTGATATTAGTTGTAAAATAACTCATCAGAAACTAAGTGTTGATATCCGTTGTAAAATAACTCATCAGAAACTAAGTGTTGATATCAGTTGTAAAATAACTCATCAGAAATTAAATTGAAGTGTTGATATCAGTTGTAAAATAACTCATCAGAAACTAAGTGTTGATATCAGTTGTAAAATAACTCATCAGAAACTAAGTGTTGATATCAGTTGGCAGGAGAAAGACCAGACTCAGAGGAACCAGAGCCAGAGACGTCCAAACCAGCGAGACCACACCACTGCTCCCACTGCGGGAAGAGTTTTACCCAGTTAGGGAGCCTAAAAGAACATGAGAAAACGTACACAGGGGAGAAGCCATATCACTGCTCTCAATGTGGTTTTGGAGGGAAAGAGGAGGAGGAGATGACCGTCACAGTGAAAGAAGAGGAAGACGGTTTTGGAGTTAAAGAGGATGGAGAGATAACTGTTACATTAGAAGAAGAAGAAGAAGAAGAAGAAGAAGAAGAAGAAGAAGAAGAAGAAGAAGAAGAAGAAGAAGAGACTGGAGGTCTGATGAACACCAGTGAGTTCTATCTTAAACAGTGGCACAAATTCTGCAGTTGCTGAACCGATGTCTCTGAATATCTCTTTCTGTAGTGCTTTGATCAATCTCAATATTCGACATCACATGAGGGCAAAATTATTATTTCTTAAGACATGATTTGAAGCTCTACATCATTTGTTTTTAAATCTCAATGGTTTTATTAGGTCCTTAATATTTAGCTATAAGGTATAGGGAGGCGGGGCACGTAGCCCTTTCCTGCAGTCAAATGTCCAAATCGCTCTCTGGTGGCCTCAAGGGTGGAATGTTATTCATATTTTTCAGAATTTCATAATTCATAAAATCTTACGAATGTAACTGAAAATCAGGTATTTCTATGTTAAACAGTTTTGTTATACAGTATTTCAGTGTTCTGTGATGTATATGAAGTGTAATATCGGGACGCAAACTCAAAATGTAATACATTTCAACTCTATATCTGACATGGTACAGGTGTCTAATGTAATACATTTCAACTCTATATCTGACATGGTACAGGTGTCTAATGTAATACATTCCAACTCTATATCTGACATGGTCCAGGTGTCTAATGTAATACATTCCAACTCTATATCTGACATGGTCCAGGTGTCTAATGTAATACATTCCAACTCTATATCTGACATGGTACAGGTGTCTAATGGAATACATTTCAACTCTATATCTGACATGGTACAGGTGTCTAATGTAATACATTTCAACTCTATATCTGACATGGTACAGGTGTCTAATGTAATACATTTCAACTCTATATCTGACATGGTACAGGTGTCTAATGTAATACATTTCAACTCTATATCTGACATGGTACAGGTGTCTAATGGAATACATTTCAACTCTATATCTGACATGGTACAGGTGTCTAATGGAATACATTTCAACTCTATATCTGACATGGTACAGGTGTCTAATGTAATACATTTCAACTCTATATCTGACATGGAACAGGTGTCTAATGGAATACATTTCAACTCTATATCTGACATGGTACAGGTGTCTAATGGAATACATTTCAACTCTATATCTGACATGGTACAGGTGTCTAATGTAATACATTTCAACTCTATATCTGACATGGTACAGGTGTCTTTTATTTCATTTTTTTAAGCCCATAACAATGTGTGTGAGGTGTGTTTCAAAGCAGATTTGTTTAAGACTACCAAGAATGTGTGACCCTGATTTAGCCCTCTGCAGTAAAAGGTTAACCCTAATGCAGTGTAGTGTTGCTAGGGCAACAACCAACACGTGCTTTGGGGTCCCGAGGACCGAATCTGGGAAACCCTTCCCTAATGGCTCCTGTAAGTCGCTCTGGATAAGAGCATCTGCTGAATGACTAAAATGTAAATGTAAAGAGTTACACAGACTAATCTGAAAATCTCTATGATGCCACGTCATACAGTATATGCTATATTATTACAACCCAACTCCTGGCTGATTTCATGACATTTGGGTGAAATCTTGGCTTTCATTTTCTTTTCAAAATGATGAAGGGGACAGAATCAAGACAGCGAAGGATAATTTGGATCTGGATTAAACAATCTAAAACACTGACCTCAGGTTATTGAGGGATCTAGTTTGGATTAAACCTCAGAGGAAGACAGTTTTACCATGTGGAGGGTTCATTCAGGGTCGTGTTTATTAAGTGCACAACATAGCAAAATGTTTCACAGCTCAAAATGAAAAAATATATAAAAATGTATATGATCCTAGTCTCTGTTTAACTAGATACGCTGTTTGTCTTTGGCAGACTCTCACTCTCACATCGGTAAGAGTCCTTCAGGGGAACCAGAGATGCCCAAACCAGTGAGACCACACCAGTGTTCCCACTGTGGAAAGAGTTTTAAGTGGGTATGTAACCTGAAAGAGCATGAAAGAATACCCACTGGAGAAAAGCCATTCCAATGCTCACAGTGTGGAAAGGGTTTTACCTTGGTAGGGAGCCTAAAATCACATGAGAGGACACACTCAGGAGAGAAGCTTTTCCAATGCTCCCAGTGTGTAAAGTGTTTTACCCGGTTAGGGACTCTGAAAATACATCAGAGAATACACTTTAGAGTGAAGCTTTACCACTGCTCCCACTGTGGATTTAAATTGACCTGGTCAAGGCAACTAAAAGAGCATGAAAGAATCCACACCTAAGAGAAACGTTATCAATGCTCCCAGTGTGGAAAGATATTTACCCAGTTAGGGAAAGACCATGTGGTAACACACACATGGAAGATGCCTTACCACTGCTCCCAGTGTGGAAAGAGGTATATCAATAATGATAATATAAGGCAATTAGCAGACGCTTTTATCCAAAGCGACTTACAGTCATGCATGCATACATTGTACATATGGATGTCCCGGGAATCAAACCCACTACCCTGGCGTTACAAGCGCCAGTACGAAAAATTTATGGACTCACCGAATCTGGGAAACCCTGCCCTAATGGCTCCTGTTTCCGGTTTCCTCCGATAAGAAGTGAGGAAAATCCTTACTTTGAAATGATTTGTTATGACGTTGTTTGACAGAATCTTTTGTTAAACTGCGTTACCCAATTCAGTCAGCAGATGGCGATGTGAGTCATTCAGGTGCTTCTTGCGTGACGTATAATCTAGTGGACGGGATGCTAAGAACAGCAACACGGCTACTTATCCACCTCGATAGCTTGCTAGTCAACATGAAAATGAAACATTGAAGCTCATTCTTGTGTATATTAGTCTCAGCGTTTTAAACACAATTATGTTTACGTATCGACTTCTTAACTTTAACGTCATTTGCTAGATGTTAAATGTGTTAGCTTGTTAAGATTGATATTGAGCCCGGCACTAGGCTAGTCGATAATGCTAACCAGCTAATGCTAGCTAGCTAACATCCCCGACCATGAGCTCACTAAGCTACTCTCCTCCTGCTAAAGAAGAGGAGGTCTGCTGGACGGAGAAAAAAGCTCTGGGGATGAACATTGTCGTAAAAGAGGAGGATATTACAGTGAAAGGAGAGGAAGAAGCTATTGGAATGAAAAAGGAGGAAGAGGAGGCTATCACATTGAAAGAAGAAGTGGAGCATTTTGGAGTGGAAGAGGGAATAACGGCTGGAACACTGGAAGAGGAGGTAGAAGCTTTCAGAATGAAAGAAGAGGAGGAGGATATCACATTGAAAGAAGAGAAGGATGTTATAGTGAAAGAAGAGAAAGATCCGTTTGGAGTGAAAGAGGAAGAGTGGATAGAGGCTGTCACAGTGGAAGAAGAGGAGGTAGATACTTTCAGAATAAAAAAGGAGGAAGAGGAGGCTGTTATTGTGAAAGAAGAAGAGGATGTTACAGTGAAAGACGAACCTTTTTGGGGGGAAGAGGAGGCTATCTCAATAAAAGAGAAGGTTGAAGACGTTCTGGGAGTGAAAGAGGAGGAGACAGAATATCTGATTAACACCAGTGAGTACTTGTCTAAAAAAAGTTCTGCATTCGAATATGTTGTTCAGTACTGTATGGATTGTTAAAGGGGCAATCTGTGATTGGTGCATGCATTTTATGACTTTTAAATGATTGATACTTTATACTCCATTTACATCGAAAATCATTTTGTGAAGTCAGCGGGTAAATATCTTTCCACACTGGGAGCTGTCTCCCAAGCTGGTCTCACTTGCTCAGAGGAAGAGATAATTGATCATTTTTCTGGATAGCCAGAAAATGTGACACGTAACTACCTATGCAAATGTTGGGGTCTGAAACCTGATAGTTCAAGTCAGGTCCGCTGAGAGAATGCAAAACAGACAGCAGACAGACAGGGCTTTCTGGCGCTATGAGGCACGGGACCCTATGAAATTCACGGAGCGCTTTGTACACAAAATGTAACTGGGAACCAGGAACCAGAACTTCACATCTAAGAGTTTAAAAGCAG
Source organism: Coregonus lavaretus (assembly GCF_964263955.1). Lineage (NCBI taxonomy): Eukaryota > Metazoa > Chordata > Actinopteri > Salmoniformes > Salmonidae > Coregonus > Coregonus lavaretus. The sequence continues at coordinate 668,006 of NW_028162154.1, read as the reverse complement.
AGGAGAAGTCCAAGAAACTGGTGCCAAATAAGAGAGAGAGTTGTAGCCAATGATTCTTGACGAATATAACTTCTAAATGCCCAACAACTTTAGTTCAACGGTCATCAACCCCATTCAACCCCATCAGAACAGCATGTTTAACTCTATGTAGTGGGATAGAGGAGTTAGTGAGCTGATTTTGGTCAATTCTGAATTCAACTCACTGGATTCAACTCAGGATAACCGTTGAAGGTTGCTTACCTGTTAGCCTTGTACGTTTCTATGGCAACAAATCCTTCAACTCTAAACCTGCTGACTCCACTTTATCCTGAATCAAGTGTCTGAGCTGCGAGATGAGGACCAATCAAATCGTGGGCCTCTGTAGCTCAATTGGTAGAGCACGGCGCTTGTAACGCCCAGGGTAGTGCGTTCGATCCCCGGGACCACCCATACGTAAAAATGTATGCACACATGACTGTAAGTCGCTTTGGATAAAAGCGTCTGCTAAATGGCATATTATTATAATATTATTATTAGGCGATTCCACGCCAGGACAGCCCAAAAACAACATAGAAACTTCATTTGGAGGAAGGATGTTTGACATGCTTTTTACATTTATATCAATATCTATATTGTTTATCAGGATGAAACTAGACATTTTAGGCACTTTTTAGACCCTGAGGTCACATGTTTACCATCTGTTTGATGTTCTCGTTCACACAGGAGGGAGACATGACTATCATGGATCCTCTGGGGAGCCTCAACAACATCCTGATGCTGACGAGGCAGAGAAGAGTCTCTCCAGATCAGAACACCAGATGGTACAGCTTGGTCTGGTCTAGCATACAGCTTGCTCTATCTGGGTCTGGGTTTCTGTAAAGCACTTTATGACAACAGTGACATCAGCATCCATAATGATATGTGTCTGTGTCCCCTCTATATGGTTACCAGGACAACGCTAGCCCTTCCTCCCTCCCAGAGTCCCTGTGTCGTACCTCTCCCAGTAGCACCTTACTGCTGGGTCTGAAGAGGTTGTCTGTGCGGCTGGTGGACTGTAGGAAAACAACGTGGCTGAGTGGAACTGTGAGAGGAGGAGAAGAGAAGAAAGGAGCAGATTTGACTCATCAAAGTAAGTGCTGTAGTTTAGTTTGAACAAATAAAATAGATCTGCCCACTAGTATCTGTTACCAGGACAACCAGCAGAGTTCTGTTAGTTGACATGAAGATACACTGGTATCTGTTACCAGGACAACCAGCAGAGTTCTGTTAGTTGAAATGAATATATACTGGTATCTGTTACCAGGACAACCAGCAGAGTTCTGTTAGTTGACATGAAGATACACTGGTATCTGTTACCAGGACAACCAGCAGAGTTCTGTTAGTTGACATGAAGATACACTGGTATCTGTTACCAGGACAACCAGCAGAGTTCTGTTAGTTGACATGAAGATAGACTGGTGGATATGGATGTTATGAATATCATAACACTGAAAAAGGATTCTGCCAATGAAAAGAGAGAAACCAATAGACTATATAAAACCTTGATGAAAGTTAGATCTAGAGAGAAAGTTTCAAGATGATCCAATATAAGGTGCATGTTTTACCAAATCATTTACTAAAAACATTATGAATGTTACATTGCCTGTCCCAGTCACCCCCCACTAACTTTACAATACTGTAGAACAGGCAAAACCAAACTCAAGACACTTCAATATGGTCTGTATTGCTTCATTAACATCTGATCTACAGAATTGGTTCAAAATTGTAAATATATATATTTTTTAAACAAGCTCCGTAAGCCTTTTCTAAAAGCCATGAAATATGATTGAATGAAAAGCATTTTCTGTGACACTTGGCCTCCGTCTCTGTACCGATTGACCATAAAACATAGACAAATATGATGATATCATAGTGAATTCATGACATCTGAATGAACAAGCCTTTTCATACTTTATAATATAGCTATATAGGTCTGAATACTTCGGGAAAGTATTCAGACCCCTTGACTTTTCCATATTTTGTTACTTTCCTGATTCTAAAATTGATAAAAAAAGATTTTTTCCCTCATCAATCTACACACACTACCCCTTAAATGACAAAGCGAAAACAGTTTTTTTTTAGAAATGTTTGCAAATGTATTAAAAATAAAAAAACAGATACCTTATTTACATAAGTATTCAGACCCTTTGCAGTGTTTCCATTGGTCATCCTTGAGATGTTTCTACAACTTACCTGTGGTAAATTCAATTGATTGGACATGATTTGGAAAGGCACACACCTGTCTATATAAGGTCCCAGAGTTGACAGTGCATGTCGGAGCAAAAACCAAGCCATGAGGTCGAAGGAATTGTCCGTAGAGCTCAGAGACAGGATTGTGTCACGGCACAGATCTGGGGAAGTGTACCAAAACATTTCTGCATCAGTGAAGGTCCCCAAGAACACAGCGGCCAACATCCTTCTTAAAAGGAAGACGTTTGGAACCACCAAGACTCTTCCTAGAGCTGGCTGCCCGGCCAAACTGAGCAATCAGGGGAGAAGGGCCTTGGTCTGGGAGGTGAACAAGAACCCGATGATCACTCTGACAGAGCTCCAGAGTTCCTCTGTGGAGATGGGAGAAACTTCCAAAAAGGACAACCATCAGGCTGTAAAGTAACAAAATATGGAAAAAGTCAAGGGGTCTGAATACTGCAAAAATCTCTGAAGCTGGAGACTCTTATCTCCCTCACTAACTTTAAGCATCAGTTGTCAGAGCAGCTTACCGATCACTGCACCTGTACACAGCCCATCTGTAATTAGCCCACTGAACTACCTCATCCCCATATTGTTCTTTATTTTGCTCATTTGCACCCCAGTATCTCTATTTGCACATCATCTTCTGCACATCTATCATTCCAGTGTTAATTCTAAATTGTAATTATTTTCCACTATGGCCTATTTATTACCTTACCTCCATAACTTGCTACATTTGCACACACTGTATATAGATTCTTCTATTGCGTTATGGACTGTACATTTTGTTTACCCCATATGTAACTCTGTGTTGTTGTTTTTATCGCACTGCTTTGCTTTATCTTGGCCAGGTCACAGTTGTAAATGAGAACTTGTTCTCAACTGGCTTACCTGGTTAAATAAAGGGGAAATAAAAAATCTATAAAAACTCCACCAATCAGGCCTTTATGGTAGAGTGGCTCGACGGAATCCACTCCTCAGTAAAAAGCACATGACAGCCCGCTTGGAGTTTGCCAAAAGGCCCCTAAAGGATTCTCAGACCATGAGAAACAAGTTTCTCTGGTCTGATGAAACCAAGTTTGAACTCTGCCTGAATGCCAAGCATCACGTCTGGAGGAAACCTGGCGTCCTCCCTACGGTGAAGCATGGTGGTGGCGGCATCAAGCTGTGGGGATATATTTAAGCGACAGGGACTTGGAGACTATTCAGGATCGATGGAAAGATGAACCGAGAAAAGTACAGAGAGATCCTTGATGAAAACCTGCTCCAGAGCGCTCTGCACCTCACTGGGGCAAAGGTTCACCTTCCAACAGGACAACGACCTTAAGCACACAGCATTGATAACGCAGGAGTGGCTTCGGGACAAGTCTCTGAATGTCCTTGAAGGTTCACCTTGAGAGGATCTGCAGAGAAGAATGGGAGAAACTCCCCAAATCCAGGTGTGTCAAGCTTGTAGCATCATACCCAAGAAGACTCTAGGCTGTAATCGTTGCCAAAGGTGCTTCAAGAAAGTACTGAGTAAAGGGTCTGAATACTTATGTAAATGTGACATCAGTCATACAAACCTGTTTTTGCTTTGACATTATGGGGTATTGTGTGTAGATTGATGAGGGGAAAAAACAATCTAATCAATTTTAGAATAAGGCTGTAATGTAACAAAATGTGTAAAAAGTCAAGGAGTCTGAATGCTTTCCGAATGCACATTACCAGTCAAAAGTTCGGACACACCTACTCATTCAAGGGTTTTTCTTTATTTTTACTATTTTCTACATTGTAGAATAATAGTGAAGACATCAAAACTATGAAATAACACATATGGAATCATGTAGTAACCTAAAAAGTGTTAAACAAATCAAAATATGTTGTATTTTAGATTCTTTAAAGGAGCCACCCTTTGCCTTCATGACAGCTTTGCACACTCTTGGCATTCTCTCAGCCAGCTTCATGAGGTAGTCACCTGGAATGCTTTTCCAACAGTGTTGAAGGAGTTCCCACATATGCTGAGCACTTGTTGGCTGCTTTTCCTTTACTCTGCGGTCCAATTCATCCCAAACCATCTCAATTGGGTTGAGGTGTAGTAGCAAATGTTGTCCTTATACTGATCAAAGAACCAAAGTATTTCAGAGTTTTTGTAGAATTAAGATAGACTTTATTACAATAGCCGAGGTGGTTTGCAAAGCATCCTTCTTCTACCTCTCAGCTTCTCAGTTTATATAGTCATCTCACATATCTTTTAGCCTAACCCCTCTTTCCTGGGTTCCCCCACCACTGTCTCCAGCTTCCACCCCTTGACTGCTCCGCCCACCTCCCCAGTTTATGATAGTGGCGAAATCTGACTTCTCCTATTCAGTTTGGAAACAATGGTGGTACACTCAATAAAGACCTGTCATGAAAAATTAATAATGTTCAGTTTGAACTCTGTTCAACCCCGGCTCACCCTGGCTCGACCTGGAGATTGACTGTTGGACATGGCAGGTCCATAATCAATCTCTCAAACATACCCAAGCCCAACTCCTCTCTCTCCTCCCGTCATGCTGTAATTAATCAAGAAGCCGCCCCAGGAGAGACAAAGGGTTTAGGCTGAACTCTGTTCAACCCTGGCTCCGTTTTCAGGACTTTGTCTAAGGAGAGAGGCAAAATGCAACAGTCTGGTTTCAGTCACTGATAAGGTAGGACAGCCCTGGATTAGGTAAGTGCGAGGAATTCGACCCGAGGTCAGATGCCCATTTCACACACACACAAACTCAGTGAGAGAGCAACCAATTAAGTTCTTGCCTAGCAACAGAGATGTACCCATGTTTAACCCTGGCTCCGTGTTTGTCATGCTGTGATTCACTTTGTTTATCTTACTGAAAAATCCTCATCAGAGATCGGTTGATTGTGGAGGCCAGGTCATCTAATCCAGCACTCCATCACTCTACTTCTTGGTCAAATAGCCCTTTACACAGCCTGGGGGTGTGTTTTGGGTCATTGTCCTGTTGAGAAAAAAAAAATGATAGTCCCACTAAGCACAAACCAGATGGGATGGCGTATCGCTGCAGAATGCTGTGGTAGCCATGCTGGTTAAGTGTGCCTTGAATTCTAAATAAATCACTGACAATGTCACCAGCAAAGCACCATCACACCTTCTCCTCCATGCTTCACGGTGGGAACCACACATGCGGAGATCATCCGCTCACCTACTCTGTGTCTCACGAAGAAACGGTGTTTGGAACCAAAGATCTCGCATTTGGACTCATCAGACCAAAGGACACATTTCCACCGGTCTAATGTCCATTGCTCGTGTTTCTTGGCCTAAGCAAGTCTCTTCTTATTATTGGTGTCCTTTAGTAGTGGTTTCTTTGCAGCAAATCGACCATGAAGGCCTGATTCACGCAGTCTCCTCTTAAAAGTTGATATTAAGACCTGTCTGTTACTTTAACTCTGTGAAGCATTTATTTGGGCTGCAATCTGAGGTGATGTTTAATTGCTGATTTCTGAGTCTGGTAACTGTAATGAACTTATCCTCTACAGCAGAGGGTAGTCGGGGTCTTCCTTTTCTGTGGCCGTCCTCATGAGAGCCAGTTTCACCATAGCTCTTTATGGTTATTGCGACGGCACTTGGAGAAACGTTAAAAGTTCTTCACATTTTCCGGATTGACTGACCATGTCTTAAAGTAATGATGGACTGTCGTTTCTCTTTGCTTATTTGAGCTTGTCATAATAATGACTTGGTATTTTACTAAATAGGGCTATCTTCTGTATATACCCCCCCTTTTTGGTGACTACATGATTCCATATGTGTTATTTCATAGTTTTGGTGTCTTCACTATTATTCTACAATGTAGAGCATAGTACAAATAAATAAAAATCCTTGAATGAGTAGGTGTCCAAACTTTTGACTGGTAGTGTATACTGAACAAAAATATAAACGCAACAATTTCAACAATTTACAGTTAATATAAGCAAATCAGTCAATGTAAATAAATTCATTAGGCACTAATCTATGGACTTAACATGACTGGGCAGTGGCACAGCCATTGGTGGGCCTGGGAGGGCATAAGCCCACCCTCTTGGGAGCCAGGCCCACCCACTGGGAAGCCAGGCCCAGCCAATCAGAATCAGTTTTTCCCCACTAAAGGGCTTTATTACAGAGAGAAATACTCCAGTTTCATCAGCTGTCCGGCCATTTAAACATTGTGTCGAACCCTTTCGACAATGGGGAGATGTTTCTGATGTGCTTTGTGTCTGTCTCCAATGTAAAAAAAAATACAGTTTAGGACTTCCACACAAAATTACTTCTTTACTTATTTTAGGTTTAAGGAAATGTGTAGGTCGCATTCTGTATCATACAGCTATTAAGGTTATACATTTACAACCAGCTGCGTGATAGGAATCTAAACATATTATCAGTAATTACCAGGAAGCTCTAAAACATTTGTTTTAAAATCACATGAAGATTTTATTAAATGATGAAATGTTTGAAAACTGGTCTCAGGTTATTGAAGGATCTGATTTGGATTAAACCTCACAGCAAGGCAGTTTTATCATGTGGAGGTTTCATTCAAATCTCTCTTTAAATAAACACTGTCTTTGGCAGGAGAAAAACCAAAGTCGGAGGAACCAGAGACGTCCAAACCAGCAAGACGACACCTCTGCTCCCAGTGTGGAAAGAGTTTTAACCTGTTAGGATGTCTGAAAAGACATGAGAAGGCACACACAGGAGCGAAGCCACACCATTGCGCCCAGTGTGGAAAGAGTTTTATCCAGTTAAGGCAACTGAAAGAACACATGAGAACGCACACAGGGGAGAAGCCTTTCCATTGCTCCCACTGTGGAAAGAGTTTTAGCCATTTAGGAAGCCTGAAAGGTCATGAGCGAATCCACACAGGGGAGAAGCCTTACCACTGCTTGCAGTGTGGAAATAGTTTTAGCCATTTAGGAAGCCTGAAAGATCATAAGCGAATCCACACAGGGGTGAAGCCTTACCACTGCTTGCAGTGTGGAAATAGTTTTAGCCATTTAGGAAGCCTGAAAGGTCATGAGCGAATCCACACAGGGGATAAGCCTTACCACTGCTCCCATTGTGGAAAGAGTTTTAACAGGTTAGGCAACCTGAAAAGTCATGAGAGGGCACACACAGGGGAGAAGTCTTACCACTGCTCCCACTGTGGAAAGAGTTTTAGCCATTTAGGAAGCCTGAAAGATCATGAGCGAATCCACACAGGGGTGAAGCCTTACCACTGCTTGCAGTGTGGAAATAGTTTTAGCCATTTAGTAAGCCTGAAAGGTCATGAGCGAATCCACACAGGGGAGAAGCCTTACCACTGCTCCCAGTGTGGAAAGCGTTTCATCCGGTTATGGAACCTGAAAGAACACATGAGAACACACACAGGGGAGAAGCCTTACAAATGTTCAGACTGTGGGAAGACATATTACTCATCACAGTCACTTAAAAGTCATGTGAGAATCCACACAGGAGAGGATAATAACTAATCTTAGTGTGTAAATTGATATTTCACATCACATTGACTTAATTACTTCTAGTGTCGAAATTGATATTTCACATCAAATTGACTTAAAGTGAATAAGTTAATCAGAGAACGTACACAGTGCTCCCATTGTCTTATATTGTTGACTGAGAATGTGTTTACTTGTTTATACCATATGAAATGTAATTATACAAAAAATATTTGTATGTTTTTATTAGAAAACATGAATTGAATATGGAGTGTGTTAGTTTGAATATAGAGTAGATCAGATTCCATGTGTTTAAATGGTCCTTTTTTAAACGCTGACTATGTGTGTGTTTACAGTGGGGGAAAAAAGTATTTAGTCAGCCACCAATTGTGCAAGTTCTCCCACTTAAAAAGATGAGAGAGGCCTGTAATTTTCATCATAGGTACACGTCAACTATGACAGACAAAATGAGAAAAAGAAATCCAGAAAATCACATTGTAGGATTTTTAATGAATTTATTTGCAAATTATGGTGGAAAATAAGTATTTGGTCAATAACAAAAGTTTCTCAATACTTATATATCTTCACAAGGTTTTCACACACTGTTGCTGTTATTTTGGCCCATGCCTCCATGCAGATCTCCTCTAGAGCAGTGATGTTTTGGGGCTGTCGCTGGGCAACACGGACTTTCAACTCCCTCCAAAGATTTTCTATGGGGTTGAGATCTGGAGACTGGCTAGGCCACTCCAGGACCTTTAAATGCTTCTTACGAAGCCACTCCTTCGTTGCCCGGGCGGTGTGTTTGCATGATGTTTCCACCCCCATGCTTCACAGTAGGTACGGTGTTCTTTGGATGTAACTCAGCATTCTTTGTCCTCCAAACACGACGAGTTGAGTTTTTACCAAAAAGTTCTATTTTAGTTTCATCTGACCATATGACATTCTCCCAATCCTCTTCTGGATCATCCAAATGCACTCTAGCAAACTTCAGACGGGCCTGGACATTTACTGTCTTAAGCAGGGGGACACGTCTGGCACTGCAGGATTTGAGTCCCTGGCGGCGTAGTGTGTTACTGATGGTAGGCTTTGTTACTTTGGTCCCAGCTCTCTGCAGGTCATTCACTAGGTCCCCCCGTGTGGTTCTGGGATTTTTGCTCACCGTTCTTGTGATCCTTTTGACCCCACGGGGTGAGATCTTGCGTGGAGCCCCAGATCGAGGGAGATTATCAGTGGTCTTGTATGTCTTACATTTCCTAATAATTGCTCCCACAGTTGATTTCTTCAAACCAAGCTGCTTACCTATTGCATATTCAGTCTTCCCAGCCTGGTGCAGGTCTACAATTTTGTTTCTGGTGTCCTTTGACAGCTCTTTGGTCTTGGCCATAGTGGAGTTTGGAGTGTGACTGTTTGAGGTTGTGGACAGGTGTCTTTTATACTGATAACAAGTTCAAACAGGTGCCATTAATACAGGTAACGAGTGGAGGACAGAGGAGCCTCTTAAATAAGTTGTTACAGGTCTGTGAGAGCCAGAAATCTTGCTTGTTTGTAGGTGACCAAATACTTATTTTCCACCATAATTTGCAAATAAATTCATTAAAAATCCTACAATGTGATTTTCTGGATTTATTTTTCTCATTTTGTCTGTCATAGTTGACGTGTACCTATGATGAAAATTACAGGCCTCTCTCATCTTTTTAAGTGGGAGAACTTGCACAATTGGTGGCTGACTAAATACATTTCTCCCCCACTGTAGTCCCATATGACACCCTATTATATTAGTGCACTTTATATGGAAGAGGTGCCATTTGAGAGGCATCCAGTCTATCAATAGGTGCCATTTGAGAGGCATCCAGTCTATCAATAGGTGCCATTTGAGAGGCATCCAGTCTATCAATAGGTGCCATTTGAGAGGCATCCAGTCTATCAATAGGTGCCATTTGAGAGGCATCCTGTCTATCAATAGGTGCATTTGAGCAAAGTCTGGCATTCTCTTGATTTATGGTGCTTTCAAGACAACTGTGAACTCTGAAAAAAACAAGCTCCGACTGGGAAAATAAGTTTTGAACGGTCATCCAACTCAGAATTCCAAGTCGGGCCTCTTTCTAGAGCTCTGACCTGAAGATTACTGACGGGCTGATTCAACCTTGTTTTTTCCGAGTTCCCAGTTGTCTTGAAAGCACCCTAAATCCAGAGAATGCCAGACTTTGATGACAATATTTGCCCACAAGGACCGCCATGCCACCTTCCTGTTCAAGTGATCACAGCACAAGGCGAGTCCAAAAATGTAGTTTATGCTGCTGCATAAATTATGTAAAATAATAATAAATAATAATAATATGCCATTTAGCATGCCAGGGCGATATGTATACTGTAGCTAAGAAAGTAATAGTAAGTGTCTGTTGTGTACAGTCGTGGTGAAAAGTTTTGAGAATGACACAAATATTAATTTTCACAAAGTCTGCTGCCTCAGTTTTTATGATGGCAATTTGCATATACTCCATAAAGTTATGAAGAGTGATCAGATGAATTGCAATTAATTGCAAAGTCCCTCTTTGCCATGAAAATGAACTTAATCCCCAAAAAACATTTCCACTGCATTTCAGCCCTGCCACAAAAGGACCAGCTGACATCATGTCAGTGATTCTCTCGTTAACACAGGTGAGAGTGTTAACGAGGACAAGGCTGGAGATAACTCTGTCATGCTGATTGAGTTAGAATAACAGACTGGAAGCTTTAAAAAGGATGGTGGTGCTTGAAATCATTGTTCTTCCTCTGTTAACCATGGTTACCTGCAAGGAAACTTGTGCCATCATCATTGCTTTGCACAAAAAGGGCTTCACAAGCAAGGATATTGCTGCTAGTAAGATTGCATCTAAATCAACCATTTATCGGATCATCAAGAACTTCAAGGAGAGAGGTTCAATTGTTGTGAAGAAAGCTTCAGGGCGCCCACGAAAGTCCAGCAAGCGCCAGGACCGTCTCCTAAAGTTGATTCAGCTGCGGGATCGGGGCACCACCAGTGCAGAGCTTGCTCAGGAATGGCAGCAGGCAGGTGTGAGTGCATCTGCACGCACAGTGAGGTGAAGACTTTTGGAGGATGGCCTGGTGTTAAGAAGGGCAGCGAGGAAGCCACTTCTCTCCAGGAACAAACTGATATTCTGCAAAAGGTACAGGGATTGGACTGCTAAGGACTGGGGTAAAGTCATTTTCTCTGATGAATCCCCTTTCCGATTGTTTGGGGAATCCGGAAAAAAGCTTGTCCGGAGAAGACAAGGTGAGCGCTACCATCAGTCCTGTGTCATGCCAACAGTAAAGCATCCTGAGACCATCCATGTGTGGGGTTGCTTCTCAGCCAAGGGAGTGGGCTCACTCACAATTTTGCCTAAGAACACATCCATGAATAAAGAATGGTACCAACACATCCTCCGAGAGCAACTTCTCCCAACCATCCAAGAACAGTTTTGTGACGAACAATGCCTTTTCCAGCATGATGGAGCACCTTGCCATAAGGCAAATGTGATAACTAAGTGGCTCGGGTAACAAAACATCGACATTTTGTGTCCATGGCCAGGAAACTCCCCAGACTTTAATCCCATTGAGAACTTGTGGTCAATCATTTTACATTTTACATTTTTTAGCAGACGCTCTTATCCAGAGCGACTTACAGTTAGTGAGTGCATACATTTTTCAATCCTCAAGAGGCGGTTGGACAAACAAAAACCCACCAATTCTGACAAACTCCAAGCATTGATTATGCAAGAATGGGCTGCCATCAGTCAAGATGTGGCCCAGAAGTTAATTGACACATGCCAGGGCGGATTGCAGAGGTCTTGAAAAATAAGGGTCAACACTGCAAATATTGACTCTTTGCATAAACTTAATGTAATTGTCAATAAAAGCCTTTGACACTTATGGAATGCTTGTAATTATACTTCAGTATACCATAGTAACTTTTGAGAAAAATATCTAAAAACACTGAAGCAGCAAACTTTGTGAAGACCAATACTTGTGTCATTCTCCAAACGTTTGACCAGGACTGTAGTAAGCTGTTAGAAGCCCATATTCTACACCCTAATAATTTGGTCCCTTTCCCCCTCATAACTAAGCCTACTGTTCTGACTTGGTGGTGCACATGTAGCCGATAGCCTGTTTTAGAGAAATGTAATAATCAAATGTTGTAAGAGCTTCCATTGTCTGCTTATATGCCCCCTTTATTTATCTTACGGTTCTGACTTGGTGTGCAGGGAGAACACTGTAAGAACAGCCCATGTTCTGAATTCTGTCGCTGTACATTTCAAAAGTGCTGAAGAAATAGTTATATTGACTACGTCCATCCTAGCTCGCTCATTAATGTCTATTTTCCGCTCGTCGTCCCCTCCTGTCACACTGGGATTTCTGGTCGATTCAAAATGAAATAGTCAACCCTGTTACTTTATTTGACACTTAATGGGCAATTACTATAGTATGTATTTTTTACTCCAGATGGGGAAAACATGTTTTTTATTAAGTTGAACATGTGCTCTTTATGGCAGAATGTTAAAATGAGGTGAAATAAAAGTTAAACTCCCCAAAAGGCACTCAGTTGAAGCTATTTCAATCTGATATTTCTCCTATGGTCTAAAATAGATGTGTATAGATGACTCTCTAATATAACATGTCACACATTGTAGCAAACTGATGGAATGTTAGGTGTCTCATTGAAAGTCTAACATCTACCATGACTACTGGATGTTTCAATTCTAATACATAACAAAACAATCGACACCGTAACAACAATATTGCTTTTTTTAATTCATTATTTTATTCAAGCTTAAAACTTTGTAAACAAAAATGACATCATCAAACATCACTGGCCTGACTTGAGCAGCTCTGCCTGGGGATTGAGCCAGCAACTTAGTTGCTACCGTTCCGGGTTCAAGCTGCCTGCAGACCTTCTCCCAGACCCCCTCCCAGACCTCCTCCCAGACCTCCTCCTCAGCACATCCCCTTAACACCTCCTAAGACCAGCAGTGGGAACTGAACTAGCAACCGTGGGGTTGCTAAGCTCTGCTCTCAGGGACCATCTCCTGTCATTGTGCCCTTGAGCAAGACACTTAATCCTGAAATGGCTCTTCGTCCGAGGGGTGCTGCTCCATGGCTGTCCCTGTGCCTCTCAACTTGTGTCATCATTTATTGGGAGTTATCTTCTAGGTCTAGGACAGGAGGGGTCCATGTCAAACCATGTCCATTTGGGGATCTTTTCTAGGACAGGTGAGGTGGTGAGCAGAGATGAATTCAACTGATAAAGATGAGAATCTGTGGTCTGAGGAGGAGAGTTGCTGACCTTAGACGGTTTGTTGCCTTGATTAAGAGCATACTTTTTTTTTTTTTTTTTTTCACCTTTATTTAACCAGGTAAGTCAGTTGAGAAGAAGTTCTCATTTACAACTGCGACCTGGCTGGCTTGAGGAGCTTAAAAAGGCCTGATGACTTGAAGAGGAGGATGAAATATTGGGCGACACTTGTGTTCATTACCAGCGTAACCCCAGTGGCACTGTGGCGTCGTCAAGTTCCAGCTCTCAGCAGACAGCATGTTAGGAATGCTGTAAGACATCACAGAGACAGGTAAGTATCTATATACATGTGTTGCATGTACACTAAACCCTCACATTTGGATAATGTCACTTTTTAAAGTGGCAACATATATATTAACAGTGTAAAACATCAATACATTTGGAAACATTCTTTGCCCCATCTTAATTCTTTTCCAGATGCCTGGAGTTTTCTCTTTCTTGCAGTTTGGCTCTGCTGTCTCAGCCTCTTCTTGAGCCTCTATATGCTGGCTCTTTGACCCCCCCCCCCCCTGCTGGTTCTCTGCCCCCCCCCCCCCCCCCCCCCCTGCTGGTTCTCTGGTCCCCCCCCCCCCCCCCCCCCCCCCCCGCTGGTTCTCTGGCCCCCCCCTGCTGGTTCTCTGCCCCCCCCCCCCCCCCCTGCTGGTTCTCTGCCCCCCCCCCCGCTGGTTCTCTGGCCCCCCCCTGCTGGTTCTCTGCCCCCCCCCCCCCCCCCCGCTGGTTCTCTGGCCCCCCCCTGCTGGTTCTCTGCCCCCCCCCCCCCCCCCCCTGCTGGTTCTCTGCCCCCCCCTGCTGGTTCTCTGACCCCCCCCTGCTGGTTCTCTGGCCCCCCCTGCTGGTTCTCTGCCCATGCCTGCGGCCTCCTTGGCCTCTCCTGCTGGCCATCTCCAGATCCAACGGGCTCTTGGCTTAAGCTCTTGGTTCGACAATGGGTGATGTACTGGGTGCTGCACTTCTTGATTTGAGCATCAGCCTCCAGATTCATCTGCTCCAGCCACTTCTCCTGTTTTTCTTTTATGTACTGTTCCTTCATCCTCTCCCTCTCCTCTTTAAGTTTCTGTTGTTTTCTAAGCAGGGACTGCGCTCTCCACTGCTTATTATAATCCTTCCAGCTTCTTCCTTTTCTCCTCATCCTTCAGGAGCTCCTTCTTCTTCTCCCTCTATCGGCCCGAGTGATGTGGGTTGTTTTCACTGTGTGTCCAGAGATGACTGGGAGGGGAGAAGAAGCAGAGTTCACATTCAACTTAGGGGATCAATTTATATGTAATGGACACAGGGAATTAAGAACAGAACCCCCAATTGGATCTCAATGATTCTATACTCTTTTCAATTGAGCAAGGCATGGTATTTGTCAATAAAGTGCAATAATTCCCATCCTGAATTGACCTGACCCTAAGTTTAACATGAGTCCCAAATGGTACCTATTCCTTATATAGTGCCAGGGCCGGCCCTAGGCAAATACGATCGCTTAGGGCCCCACAGCTTGGGGATGGGGGCTGGGATAAACAGCTTGGGGATGGGGGCTGGAGTAATTCATAGACGTAGCTATGGGTGCAAGGACTAACCATCCATGAGATCAAAATGATTGTTTTAACCATATGGTTTAAGCTAGACAGTGTTTGTTTACAATTACATTGTTTACAAACATTGGAGTGAAATAAACTCATATTTTGGGCTCTGATGGGGTTAGATAGTTGAACTAAGCTCATGAGACTTTTAGGAGAGTCAATGGGTATATATAATTAATTATAAAGTTCAAAATAGATGTAGCAATTGCAGATGGTCTCTTAAAAGACTGAGATTGCCATTCAATCAGTAAGAATATTACACTTTTTCAATCCAATGTAAAGAGTAGTGTTGCATCAATCTGTTTGACATTGAACTGTGATATCCCACTGGACACAGATGTCGGTTTAACATCTAGTTTTGATTTACATTTGGTTGAGTTGTCAACTAAGTGAAGTAGGCTAGCGGATGGTTAATGCATTGTAAACTTTGCTAAATATTTGACTCACCTCAAATCACTCTTGTCAAATCGCAGTTTTAGTGTGGAACTGAATAATATCTTTGACAGGAAGAAACTTTATCTGGCCTGGAGCTGTATTGTTGCATCATTTGAAACACTTGAGCGTCATAATGGTTATCCGCGCCTGCTTGATTGACAGCTAGGGGTTCTCCTGCGCATGTGTCCAAAAGTCGATATTGTTTAGCTACTCATAATTGATAGTCTTTATGAACTATTTTCACTGTACTTTTATGTCGTCTATTTTTGCCTAAGGTTATCTGGTAGCCTATGTTCTGTGATTTCTCTTTGTATGGACTTAAC
Organism: Coregonus lavaretus; assembly: GCF_964263955.1. NCBI lineage: Eukaryota > Metazoa > Chordata > Actinopteri > Salmoniformes > Salmonidae > Coregonus > Coregonus lavaretus. Next base: position 652,704 of record NW_028162154.1, on the reverse strand, counting down.
GTTCAATGAAATACAAAACAGCAACCACAGCGTACACACATTTCCCACACAAATACATATGTGTATGTGTAGTGAGTACACAAAATAATAACATAACAGCCATAACAGTACAAACAAACATCCAATCTCTCGTGCACCTGTCCAGTGCGAACTGTTCCGTGCGTCACCATCACCAACTGCTGGACTACACCTGGAATAGCAGCGATGGGACAGGACTGGAACTACCAATTGTATATCACGAATTTGGGGAGAAAAAGGGGTAAAAGTACCACAAAATAATATATATATATATACATTTATATATTAAAATATATACATAACATAACATTTTATGTTCCCTGGGGCACCAGAATCCATTTGATCAGTTTTCAATTGGCCACCGTTACCTCAAGTCCCGCCTATTCCAATTAATTATAAACTCTTATTGGTTTGTCCCTGTGACAGTCATTCGTAACTTCCTGATGGTTGATTGTGGTGCACCATCGTTCGCATATCGTGAGCTGGAGGAGCGTTCGTCCAACTCCTCATCGAAGAGTGAATGGCAGCGGCGCATCATCCATCCGCTGAAAGGATAGTTTGCGACGCGACAAGCGTTTGGGGGAGTACGTTCATTGAAACGGAATGACTGTTTTTAAATTCTAGGGGGACTCTTGCTCCATGGTCAAATCTCAGCAGCGACGTCTCTGCTGTGCGTCAGAGGTTGGTTCTATTCCTCTTCCAGGTTCTTATTATACCGTACATATCTGTCACGTTAATGACATGGCACTCAGGAAAGTCTGTCTGTAGGCTATTGGCAGAGGTGGGTAGAGTAGCCACAAGTAACACAAATTTCCAAACCTTTATACTTTTTTTACCAGGCAGAACTAGAACGAGGCAGCCCATAAACTCTCATAAACTGTGTGTGTGTGTGTCTCCACAGTGACAGAACAACAGAAGGAAACACACAAACATTTCCGGTCAACGTAAAATAATCAATAGGTGTTGATTAGGCCTACTCAGTACCTTTGTATTGCATGGCAAGCAACAGCCCTTTTTCTGTGTGCCTATAAATGAATACTCTGATCTGTGATTAGGCCACACTGCACATCTCACTGAGCAGAGGAAAAGAGCAGCAGTACACATCAACTGAAAAAGCACCAGTCCATGATAGATGGCCAAATAAAACAATATCTCAGGCCTAGTATCCCAGAACACAAATTAAGCTGAATGCATGTGTGGTATCGCGTCGAATGCTGGTGGGTATTGCTGTCAATCAAAGAATCCGCTTAGGCTGCACCGTGTTTTAGAGGCTTTTATTAATATCACGAGGTTACAGCATAAGTTACAGACCCGCGGTGTCTGGAGAAGTCCCGTCCCAAATTAATCTGAATGCTTCTGACTTCTCCTTTGTCTAGCTCCTACTTATAAACAATGGCAAAAATGGGTTGCTCCCTTTTTCGTCCAATCACCTATCCCCCCTGTCTCCAACACACTTCCTGTCTGTTGTATGTGGCGTTACACTAAAACATTGCCTCTTGATACTAAAATCAACGTCCTCTCTGGTTCCACTTAAAACATTAACAACGTCATAATCTTCATACACGACACATGTTCTCTAAAAGGCATCAGAGGAGAGTGATGTAGTTGTAGATGGGGCATTATGTTTACTTCCAGTTCCAATATCTAACAAGAAAAGACAGCAAAAAAAAGTCACACTTCAACAGTAGCTGGCTCTCAAGGTTCTTGCTGTGAAGCTGTGATCGTTTAGCAGTGAACAGGAGTCCTGCATGACTGAAAAGTCTCTCTCACAGGCTGCAGATGCAGGAAGACCAGTGTTGACTTTGAGTGACAGCTTCTTGATGCGAGGAAAGGTGTGGAGTAGATCCATACCTGCAGGGGACAGACATGAACGGTACCTCTCCAGCTCTCCTACTTGTGATTTTCCCAACTCCATGGATGCAAAGAAGACGTCTTCATCAGAGAGGCCGCTGTTTGCGCTGGTGACATCATCCAAGTCGGTGTCGAGGTGATTTCCGATGTAGTCAAGGCCTGTGGGTTTTAGGGCAAGATAAATGGTTTTTCAAACGAATTAAGTCTGCACATTATTCTTACCCTTCTACTGTATAGGCTGTCAAGCTGCTAATGTTTGACATTAAAAGCTACCTGAGCTTCTAACTATATTGCCACCCTGTGGTTTGTCACTGACACACTGTAATCCTAAATGACAGTAATATTATACAGAGTTATATAGGTCAATGTCTACTGGTTCACATTTGAATTGATAAACAAGTATATTTATCAGCATTTAAGATGTTCTCCTCTGTGGTCCAGGATGTTCTGAATCTTGGTAGGAGTGTTGCTGCTGCAATCAGCTCAGGCACTTTCATGACGTCTCCAAAACGTTTCTGGATCCCTTGCTGCAGGGCGTGAACAAGAGGTGTACACATTTTGCAAGATGACTCCAACCTCTTCAGCTTGTGCACAGATGTTTCCCCTTTGAGGAAAATTAAGGGCCACGGCAACAGGCTTCATCACAGCAGCATACTCGACCAAAAACCCAATTTCAGCTGGACTGAACCTATAAAAGATGTAACGATAAAAAAATTACTTATAGCTTTTTCTGGTACAATGTCTTTATTATGCTTTGTACATGTTAAATACATAAATAAATAAAAATAAAATAAATTAGTTAAATTATTTCATTCAAGTCATCCACAATTGTCACACCACCATGCAAAGAAAACGTAGTTACTTGAGACAAGTGGATTCACCCATTAATCAGCAAGGCTTATTTATTTGTATTATTATTTAAAAACAAAATATACATTTTGTCAACTTACATCTTTATCTTTAATGCTGTGCAGACATTGCGAATTGCTTATTCTCCTTGCTCTCGGTGTCCATTGCTCGTGTTTCATGGCCCAAGCAAGTCTCTTCTTCTTATTGGTGTCCTTTAGTAGTGGTTTCTTTGCAGCAGTTCGACCATGAAGGACTGATTCACACAGTCCCCTCTGAACAGTTGATGTTGAGGTGTGTCTGTGACTTGAACTCTGAAGCATTTATTTGGGCTGGAATTTCTGAGGCTGGTAACTCTAATGAACTTATCCTCTGCAGCAGAGGTAACTCTGGGTCTTCCATTCCTGTGGCGGTCCTCATGAGAGCCAGTTTCATCATAGAACTTGATGGTTTTTGCTTCTGCACTTTAAGAAACTTTCAAAGTTCTTGAAATGTTTCGGAGTGACTGATCTTCATGTCTTAAAGTAATGATGGACTGTCGTTTCTCTTTGCTTATGTGAGCTGTTCTTGCCATAATATGGACTTGGTCTTTTACCAAATAGAGCCATCTTCTGTATACCCCCCTTACCTTGTCACAAGACAACTGATTGAATCAAACGCATCAAGAAGGAAAGAAATTCCACAAATTAACATTTAAGAAGGCACACCTGTTTATTGAAATGCATTCCAGGTGACTACCTCATGAAGCTGGTTGAGAGAATGCCAAGTGTGTGCAAAGCTGTCATCAAGGCAAAGGGTGGCTATTTGAAGAATCACAAATATGTTTGGGACCCCAGGAAGAGTAGCTGCTGCCTTGGGAGCAGCTAATGGGGATTCCTAATGAATACAAATACTTTTTTGGTTACTACATGATTCCATATGTGTTATTTCATAGTTTTGATGTCTTCACTATTATTCTACAATGTAGAACATAGTACAAATTATGAAAAACCCTTGAATGAGTAGGTGTTCTAAAACTTTTGACCAGTAGTGTATGTAAATTAGATATTTCTGTATTTAATTTAAATAGATTTACGCACAACAGCGTTCTATCCAAGCTGGGAGAGAGCACGAGGAGGGTTCATGTCATGCAGGTTCAGGTAGCAGCTACAGGACAGTTGTATATTATTTTAAAAATCAATTTGTAGCTGATTAGTATGCATGGACAATTTATTTTAAAATCTGCAATGTTTGAATGTCCATTTTTAATTACTGAACAAGAAATGACATTATTACCACCAGCCAGCAGTCTATAAATTGCAGCATTACAAAACCGTGTATAGATTTCGTCAAATGTTAGGCTCCGTGTAGCACAGTTGGTAGAGCATGGCGTTTGCAACCCCAGGGTTGTGGGTTCGATTCCCACGGGGTGCCAGTATGAAAAAAAAGAAGAGTATGCTCTCACTAACTGTAACTCGCTCTGGGTAAGAGCGTCTGCTAAATGACTAAAATGTAAAATGTAAACATGAGAAAATGACGACCAAATAGAGGCCTACCAATAAACCTTTATCCATTAGCTAAAGCAAAGCTTTACATTCTCTTGCACCACAGGAACCCTATCATCGATTAATTAGGCATGCAGCCGCATAGACATGTCGCTATTTCAGCACGATGTACAGCGATCGGTTTGTGAGTGGATATCTGGCTGAAACATTCGATTTAATTTTATATTAGGGAGAAGCCCAAAATCCAACCTTGCGGGGTCCAGAGAAACTGCGTAAACTTGAGAAAAATAGTTACTAAAAGCAGAAGGCTTCCTACGACTGGAGTATTATTTGAATGTTGGCCGAATCCCAACGTTTCAGTTGAACGGAAGTGAAGGCGGAGCCTGGCTCTTTTCTCTTGTGACTTTACGCTCCGTGCAGAGTAGAACACCAGACAACATGACTGAACAAAGGAGGAATGTTAAAATGATATCGGACTGTAACTTTTGAAAATGAGCTAAGCAGACTACTGCTGTATTATTAATTGTATGTTGGCGGAAGTCCAATTTTTCATTCGAACGGAAGTGAAGGTGGAGTCACATGTTCTCTATTCTCCATTTTGTCTTTAGGCAGAGAGTCGCATGTTGAAATATAACGTCTCGGTCCTCTACCTCCCTGATCTAAAAGGTCCGTAGACTAGAGATAAACATCTAGTTAACCTCGCCTGAACTCTGCAATCGACCATAAACACACGTTTCTACAATGAATCAGGTGAGTTTAGATTAATTTAATCATTTTTATAACGGGTCTTTGTAGCCTGCTTCATGCTTTTACACTGCGCGCATTTAATGGTCCTTGACTTTTGGAAAATCCTTTGTGTAGTTTAGCTGGTTACTCGTAACCAGGCCCGGCGGCAGGATGAACTCAGCAAGGGGGTATCAGAAATGACTAAGGGGGCACAACTATTTTCGCTTGCTGATAACAAAGGATAAATAATAATCGATAGTACAATTACACACAATGTATTTGCAGCCACGCACGGCTGTCTTGCAGCAAGAATACAGGCTACTGCACCGCTTTACAAACATGGACAATCCATAAATAGCAAGTTATGACAACGCTACACAGCTACATGCACAATACCCAACAATCCAATGCAAAACAGTTGCTAATTACCGTAATAACACTTCCTCATGCCAATACAATGCATTTCCAATGGCGGAAAGCAAACAATAACGGACAATGCACTACCAACGACTTATCGGTACAATGCAGCTTGGACGCAGCTACCAAGCTGTCTTCCCACAAGAGTGCCGTCCTACGCTGCGTGTGATAACAGATAAATTAGTATTCCATAACTACCAGTTGTTTATTTTAAAAATTGTTTAGTCATTTAGTAGATGCTGTTATCCAGAACGACAATGCTGCCGTTGTGCCCCGTCAAAGCCACTTTGTAATATCCATCATACTATCAGCTACCTGCCTAACTGTTAACATTAGCTAAATTCCATCCAGATGCGCCTGAATGTTTTTTCTTCTTCGTAGTAGTACGTAACTTTGAAAGTAAACCTAAACCGTCACATTTTTCAACCAGTAAAATGTGTATGACGTTTTGATGTCTTCACTATTATTCTACAATGTAAAACATTTTCAAAATAAAGAAAAACCCTTGAATGAGTAGGTGAGTCCAAACTTGATAAAGAAATGTGTGAGTAAGATATGACTAAAATGTCACACCCTCAGTTAAACTAATAATAGTACTAAAATGTAATACTCCTCCAATTTAGCCATGTGCAGAGTCAATGTCACGTTTGCTTCGTCAAGCTGAAAGCTATTGTAAACAATGAATTCGGAAAGTATTCAGACCCCTTGACTTTTTCCAGATTTTGTTATGTTACAGCCTTATTCTAAAATGGATTGAAATATTTTTTTCCCCTCATCAATCTACACAGAATACCCCATAATGACAAAGCGAAAACATAAGTATTCAGAACCTTTGCTATGAGACTAAAAATTGAGCTCAGGTGCATCCTGTTTCCATTGATCATCCTTTAGATGTTTCAACAACTTGATTTGAGTCCACCTGTGGTAAATTCAATTGATTGGACATGATTTGGAAAGGCACACACCTGTCTATATAAGGTCCCACAGTTGACAGTGCATGTCAGAGCAAGAACCAAGCCATGAGGTCGAAGGAGTTGTCCGTAGAGCTCCGAGACAGGATTGTGTCGAGGTACAGATCTGGGGAAGGTACCAAAACATTTCTGCAGCATTGAAGGTTCCCATGAACACAGTGGCCTCCATCATTCTTAAATATAAAAAGTTTGGAACCACCAAGACTCTTCCTAGAGCTGGCAGCCCCGCCAAACTGAGCAATCAGGGGAGAAGGGCCTTGGTCAGGGAGGTGACCAAGAACCCGATGGTCACTCTGATGGAGCTCCAGAGTTCCCCTGTGGAGGTGGGAAATCCTTCCAGAAGGACAACCATCTCTGCAGCACTCCACCAATCAGGCCTTTATGGTAGAGTGGCCAGGCGGAAGCCACTCCTCAGTAAAGGGCACGACAGCCCGCTTGGAGTTTGCCAAAAGGCACCTAAATGACTCTCAGACCATGAGAAACAAGATTCTCTGGTCTAATGAAACCAAAATTAAACTATTTTGGCTGAATGCCAAGCGTCACGTCTGGAGGAAACCTGGCACCATCCCTACGGTGAAGCATGGTGGTGGCAGCATCATGCTGTGGGGATCCTTTTCAGCGTCAGGGAATGGGAGACTGGTCAGGATTGAGGGGAAAGATGAACACCGCAAAGTACAGAGATCCTTGATGAAACCTGCTCCAGATCGCTCAGGACCTCCGACTGGGGCGAAGGTTTTACCTTCCAACAGGACAACGACCCTAAGCACACAGCCAAGACAACGCAGGAGTGGAATATGGTCTGGGTAAAGCATATTATAATTAGTGTCTGACATCCCTGACCTAGGGAAACAGCACGTGGTCTGGGTAAAGTGGGGGGTTAAGGCCAATCCAGAGATCACTGGTGTTTTTTGTTGATGTGGGCATGGGCTTGGGCGGACTCTGATCTTTTGGAGCAATATGCACCTGTTGGTAACATGATCCCCTCACCGTTCCATGTGTGCCTAGACCCCCGAATAGCAATATTCACAATGGGGATAGCAGTGACTCTCCATTTTGGATAAAAGCAAAAAATAATCCTGTTAAACAGTGGTAACACCACTGTTAGCTCATTTAAAAGAAATGGCATATTTGAATAATAGCTACATGTAATACAAGTTTAGGTTTGTATTAAATTTACATTGTTTTGTGCCTGTTGGCTGTAGGCTACTCCACTAGCAGCTTGCCAGTTGGCTGTAGGCTACTCCACTAGCAGCTTGCCAGTTGGCTGTAGGCTACTCCACTAGCAGCTTACCAATTGGCTGTAGGCTACTCCACTAGCAGCTTACCAGTTGGCTGTAGGCTACTCCACTATCAGCTTGCCAGTTGGCTGTAGGCTACTCTACTAGCAGCTTGCCAGTTGGCTGTAGGCTACTCCACTAGCAGCTTGCCAGTTGACTGTAGGCTACTCCACTAGCAGCTTGCCAGTTGGCTGTAGGCTACTCTACTAGCAGCTTGCTAAAAACTGTAATCAAGCTAGCCTTTTAGCTTCCCACAGATTTAGATGTGGCTTAGTGTTGTAGGTTACGGTCTTGCTGAAAGGTGAATTCCTCTCCCGGTGTCTGGTGTAAAGCAGACTGAAGTAGTCTTTCCTCAAGGAAGTCCTGTTTCTTTTCATCTTGTAAAACTCCCCAGTCTTTGACAACGTCAAGCATTCCTTTACCATGATGCAGCCATCACCATGCTTGGAAATAAGGAGGCGGTTACTCAGTGATATGATGTTGGATTTGACCCAAACTTAAGGCTTTGCATTTAGGCCCAATAAGTGTGTTCATTTGCGTGTAAATGTTTTAAGAGTATTACTAAGATGGATGTTCTGGAATATTTATATTCTCTTTTCTCTCTGTCATTTAGGTCATTATTGTGGATTATTGTGAAGTCACATGTACAGGGTTGCAGGTGGTCATTATTGGGGATTATTGTGAATAGTCACATGTACAGGGTTGCAGGTGGTCATTATTGGGGATTATTGTGAATAGTCACATGTACAGGGTTGCAGGTGGTCATTATTGGGGATTATTGTGAATAGTCGGATGTACAGGGTTGCAGGTGGTCATTATTGGAGATTATTGTGAATAGTCACATGTACAGGGTTGCAGGTGGTCATTATTGGGGATTATTGTGAATAGTCGGATGTACAGGGTTGCAGGTGGTCATTATTGGAGATTATTGTGAATAGTCACATGTACAGGGTTGTAGGTGGTCATTATTGTAAATAGTCACATGTACAGGGTTGCAGGTGGTCATTATTGTAAATAGTCACTTGTGCAGGGTTGCAGGTGGTCATTATTGTAAAGAGTCACTTGTATAGGGTTGCAGGTGGTCATTATGGTAAATAGTCACTTGTACAGGGTTGCAGGTGGTCATTATTGTAAATAGTCACTTGTACAGGGTTGCAGGTGGTCATTATTGTAAATAGTCACATGTACAGGGTTGCAGGTGGTCATTATTGTAAATAGTCACATGTACAGGGTTGCAGGTGGTCATTATTGTAAATAGTCACATGTACAGGGTTGCAGGTGGTCATTATTGTGAATAGTCACATGTACAGGGTTGCAGGTGGTCATTATTGGGGATTATTGTGAACATCTTTGATGTGTCTGGGTGGCTTAATACACCATACACAATATCATTATTAACAGAAGATGGGTTAGTCATTCAAAAAAATTATGTTAACTGCTATTATTTTACAGTCCATATCACTTATTATGTGATTTCTTAACACCAACTTTACTTATGAACTAATTTAAGGTTACCTAAACAAAGGGGGTGAATACTTATGCAATGACTATATTTTAGTTATTTATTTGTTTGTACAAATTTGTAGAATTTTGTTTTCACTTTCACATTATGGATTATTTTGTTTAGATCAATTACAAAAAATTATAATCAAATCTATTTCAATCCCACTTTTTAAAGCAACAAAATGTGAAAGAAGTTATAGTGGGTGTAGACTTTCCATAGGAACTGTATAGCCTAATAATATTTAGGAAGTTAATTTCCTTGGGAAGATAACTGCCGTGCTTATCCGTCCATTCATATATAGACTACTCTATTTAATTGAGACCAAACACTCACCTAATCTGGCATGCCCAACTAGGAGAGGAGAGGAGAGGACTCTGAACTAGGAGAGCCGGGGTATGGCTGCTTAACTAGGAGAGGAGAGGTATGGCTGCTGAACTAGGAGAGGAGAGGTATGGCTGCTGAACTAGGAGAGGAGAGGTATGGCTGCTGAACTATGAGAGGAGAGGAGAGGTATGGCTGCTGAACTAGGACAGGAGAGGAGAGGTATGGCTGCTGAACTTGAAACAGCAAGAAAGATGAGCGGTCCGTTGCACTTTCTCTTGACCTATGTTTTGCACGTAGGATATAGCCTGTCTTTTAGGAGCGGGAATATTTTCAGTCAGAGACAAATAAATGGATAATTAATATATATTGAGAAGGAGAAGACTCAACGCTCGATCCCCATGTTGCGCCTTCATGCTTTATATTGATAATCACATTTTGGGATTTCACCTCGACTCACGTTGGTTGAGCGTCCCCAACTTCTTTCTATTAACAGACACTGTAGTAAACTATAGCCTCATTATATTTAAGTTAATTTCCTTGGAAAGATAACTGCCACGTGATTTATTCGCCCATTCATAGGTAGCCTTGTAGGCTAGTAGGCTACTCCACTAGCAGCTTACCAGTTGGCTGTAGGCTACTCCACTAGCAGCTTACCAGTTGGCTGTAGGCTACTCCACTAGCAGCTTACCAGTTGGCTGTAGGCTACTCCGCTAGCAGCTTACCAGTTGGCTGTAGGCTACTCCGCTAGCAGCTTGCCAGTTGGCTGTAGGCTACTCTACTAGCAGCTTGCCAGTTGGCTGTAGGCTACTCCACTAGTAGCTTACCAGTTGGCTGTAGGCTACTCCACTAGCAGCTTACCAGTTGGCTGTAGGCTACTCCACTAGCAGCTTACCAGTTGGCTGTAGGCTACTCCACTAACAGCTTACCGGTTGGCTGTAGGCTACTCCACTAGCAGCTTGCCAGTTGGCTGTAGGCTACTCCACTAGCAGCTTACCAGTTGGCTGTAGGCTACTCCACTAGCAGCTTACCAGTTGACTGTAGGCTACTCCACTAGCAGCTTGCCAGTTGGCTGTAGGCTACTCCACTAGCAGCTTGCCAGTTGGCTGTAGGCTACTCCACTAGCAGTTTACCAGTTGGCTGTAGGCTACTCTACTAGCAGCTTACTGAGTACAGGATTGCAGGTCATTATTGTGAATAGTCACATGTACAGGGTTGCAGGTGGTCATCGTGGATTCTTGTGAATAGTCACATGTACAGGGTTGCAGGTGGTCATTATTGTGGATTATTGGGAATAGTCACATGTACAGGGTTGCAGGTGGTCATTATTGTGGATTATTGTGAATAGTCAAATGTACAGGGTTGCAGGTGGTCAGTATTGTGAATAGTTACATGTATAGGGTTGCAGGTGGTCATTGTGGATTCTTGTGAATAGTCACATGTACAGGGTTGCAGGTGGTCATTATTGTGGATAGTAACATGTACAGGGTTGCGGGTGATCATTGTTGGGAATAGTCACATGTACAGGGTTGCGGGTGATCATTGTTGGGAATAGTCACATGTACAGGGTTGCGGGTGATCATTATTGGGGATTATTGCGAATAATCACATGTACAGGGTTGCAGGCGATCATTATTGGGAATAGTCACATGTACAGTGTTGCAGGTGGGCATTATTGGGAATAGTCACATGTACAGGGTTGCAGGTAGGCATTATTGGGAATAGTCACATGTACAGGGTTGCATGTGGGCATTATTGGGAATAGTCACATGTGCAGGGTTGCAGGTGTTCATTATTGTGGATTATTGGGATGAGTCACATGTACAGGGTTGCAGGTGGTCATTATTGTGGATTATTGGGAATAGTCACATATACAGGGTTCAGGTGGTCATTATTGGGAATAGTCACATGTGCAGGGTTGCAGGTGTTCATTATTGTGGATTATTGGGATGAGTCACATGTACAGGGTTGCAGGTGGTCATTATTGTGGATTATTGGGAAAAGTCACATATACAGGGTTCAGGTGGTCATTATTGTGAATAGTCACAGGTACAGGGTTGCAGGTGGTCATTATTGTGGATTATTGGGAATGGTCAAATGTACAGGGTTGCAGGTGGTCATTATTGGGGATTATTGTGAACGTCTTTGATCATTATTAACAGAGGAAGGGTTAGTCATTCAAAAAAATCATGTTAACCGCTATTATTTTACAGTCCATGTCACTTATGTGATTTTTTTAACACCAACTTTACTTATGGACTAATTTAGGCTTACCTAAACAATGACTATATTTTAGTTATTGATTTGTATTTATTTGTACAAATTTGTATAATTTTGTTTCAACTTTCACATTATTTTGTGTAGATGAATTACGAAAATTATAATCAAATCTATTTCAATCCCACTTTTTAAAGCAACAAAATGTGAAAAATGTTATAGTGGGTGTAGACTTTCCATAGGAACTGTATAGCCTAATAATATTTAGGAAGTTAATTTCCTTGGGAAGATAACTGCCGTGCTTCTCCATCCATTCATATATAGACTACTCTATTTAATTGAGACCAAACGCTCACCTGATCTGGCACGCCCAACTAAGAGAGGAGAGGAGAGGACTCTGAACTAGGAGAGCCGGGGTATGGCTGCTGAACTAGGAGATGTATGGCTGCCCAACTAGGAGAGGATAGGTATGGCTGCTGAACTAGGAGAGGAGAGGTATGGCTGCTGAACTAGGAGAGGAGAGGTATGGCTGCTGAACTAGGATAGGAGAGGTATGGCTGCTGAACTAGGAGAGGAGAGGAGAGGTATGGCTGCTGAACTAGGAGAGGAGAGGAGAGGAGAGGTATGGCTGCTGAACTAGGAGAGGAGAGGAGAGGAGAGGTATGGCTGCTGAACTAGGAGAGGAGAGGAGAGGTATGGCTGCTGAACTAGGAGAGGAGAGGAGAGGTATGGCTGCTGAACTAGGAGAGGAGAGGAGAGGTATGGCTGCTGAACTAGGAGAGGAGAGGTATGGCTGCTGAACTAGGAGAGGAGAGGAGACTAAACGCTCGTTCCCCATGTTGCGCCTTTTGCTTTTTGATGATACGATTTTGGGATTTCACCTCGACTCACGTTGGTTGAGCGTCCCCAAATTATTTATTTTAACAGACACTGTAGTAAACTATAGCCTAATCATATTGAAGTTAATTTCCTTGGAAAGATAACTGCCACGTGATTTATTCGCCCATTCATAGGTAGCCTGGTAGGCTAGTGTGTGAATAATACGACAGAGGTGCTTTTAGTACAATAGCTAGGCTAACGCATACACAGCAGAAAGACACCGTTTCCAAATAATCTGTGGCGCAAGTATATTTATCACAACGTTTTCTGTCTGACCGCCTGCAACATGAAAAATTTGGACTGCAGCCCGTACCTCCAAACGTCTTTGTTGTAACATTTGAAAGTGGAAAGAAATATACAGTGGGGAGAACAAGTATTTGATACACTGCCGATTTTGCAGGTTTTCCTACTTACAAAGCATGTAGAGGTCTGTAATTTTTATCATAGGTACACTTCAACTGTGAGAGACGGAATCTAAAACAAAAATCCAGAAAATCACATTGTATGATTTTTAAGTAATTAATTTGCATTTAATTGCATGACATAAGTATTTGATACATCAGAAAAGCAGAACTTAATATTTGGTAGAGAAACCTTTGTTTGCAATTACAGAGATCATACGTTTCCTGTAGGTCTTGACCAGGTTTGCACACACCGCAGCAGGGATTTTGGCCCACTCCTCCATACAGACCTTCTCCAGATCCTTCAGGTTTTGGGGCTGTCGCTGGGCAATACAGACTTTCAGCTCCCTCCAAAGATTTTCTATTGGGTTCAGGTCTGGAGACTGGCTAGGCCACTCCAGGACCTTGAGATGCTTCTTACGGAGCCACTCCTTAGTTGCCCTGGCTGTGTGTTTCGGGTCGTTGTCATGCTGGAAGACCAAGCCACGACCCATCTTCAATGCTCTTACTGAGGGAAGGAGGTTGTTGGCCAAGATCTCGCGATACATGGCCCCATCCATCCTCCCCTCAATACGGTGCAGTCGTCCTGTCCCCTTTACAGAAAAGCATCCCCAAATAATTATGTTTCCACCTCCATGCTTCACGGTTGGGATGGTGTTCTTGGGGTTGTACTCATCCTTCTTCTTCCTCCAAACACGGCGAGTGGAGTTTAGACCAAAAAGCTCTATTTTTGTCTCATCAGACCACATGACCTTCTCCCATTCCTCCTCTGGATCATCCAGATGGTCATTGGCAAACTTCAGATGGGCCTGGACATGCCCTGGCTTGAGCAGGGGGACCTTGCGTGCGCTGCAGGATTTTAATCCATGACGGCGTAGTGTGTTACTAATGGTTTTCTTTGAGACTGTGGTCCCAGCTCTCTTCAGGTCATTGACCAGGTCCTGCCGTGTAGTTCTGGGCTGATCCCTCACCTTCCTCATGATCATTGATGCCCCACGAGGTGAGATCTTGCATGGAGCCCCAGACCGAGGGTGATTGACCGTCATCTTGAACTTCTTCCATTTTCTAATAATTGCGCCAACTGTTGTTGCCTTCTCACCAAGCTGCTTGCCTATTGTCCTGTAGCCCATCCCAGCCTTGTGCAGGTCTACAATTTTATCCCTGATGTCCTTACACAGTTCTCTGGTCTTGACCATTGTGGAGAGGTTGGAGTCTGTATGATTGAGTGTGTGGACAGGTGTATTTTATACAGGTAACGAGTTCAAATAGGTGCAGTTAATACAGGTAATGAGTGGAGAACAGGAGGGCTTCTTAAAGAAAAACGAACAGGTCTGTGAGAGCCGGAATTCTTACTGGTTGGTAGGTGATCAAATACTTATGTCATGCAATAAAATGCAAATTAATTACTTAAAAATCATACAATGTGATTTTCTGGATTTTTGTTTTAGATTCCGTCTCTCACAGTTGAAGTGTACCTATGATAAAAATTACAGACCTCTACATGCTTTGTAAGTAGGAAAACCTGCAAAATCGGCAGTGTATCAAATACTTGTTCTCCCCACTGTATATACAGTACCAGTCAAAAGTTTGGACACATCTACTCATTCAAGAGTTTTTCTTTATTTTTACTATTTTTTACATTGTAGAATAGTATTGAAGACATCATAGCTATGAAATAACACCGATGGAATCGTGTAGTAACCAAAAAAGTGTTAAACAAATCAAAAACATGTTATATTTGAGATTCTTCAATAGCCACCCTTTGCCTTGATGAAACTTTGCACACTCTTGGCATTCTCTCAACCAGCTTCATGAGGTAGTCACCTGGAATATATTTGGATTTGTTTAACACTTTGTTGGTTACAACATGATTATTATTCTACAATGTAAAAAATAAAATAAAACCCTTGAATGAGTAGGTGTCCAAACTTTTGACTGGTACTGTATGTTATTACATTTTAGTACATTTGTCTGCCAAAACATGACACCCACCCTTTTTTAAATGTGTTCTATCGCAAACTGTCAAACATAAAGCTTTCCAACGTAACATCAACTATCCAATCAAAGCCACATTGACAATTTGAAATTAGCACATCAATTAAAAAAAATTATAATTGAATTATAACTGCTCAAAAAAATAAAGGGAACACTTAAACAACACAATGTAACTCCAAGTCAATCACACTTCTGTGAAATCAAACTGTCCACTTAGGAAGCAACACTGATTGACAATACATTTCACACGCTGTTGTGCAAATGGAATAGACAACAGGTGGAAATTATAGGCAATTAGCAAGACACCCCCAATAAAAAGACTGGTTTTGCAGGTGTTGACCACAGACCACTTCTCAGTTCCTATGCTTCTTGGCTGATGTTTTGGTCACTTTTGAATGCTGGCGGTGCTTTCACTCTAGTGGTAGCATGAGACTTAGTCTACAACCTTCACAAGTGGCTCAGGTAGTGCAGCTCATCCAGGATGGCACATCAATGCGAGCAGTGGCAAGAAGGTTTGCTGTGTCTGTCAGCGTAGTGTCCAGAGCATGGAGGCGCTACCAGGAGACAGGCCAGTACATCAGGAGACGTGGAGGAGGCCGTAGGAGGGCAACAACCCAGCAGCAGGACAGCTACCTCCGCCTTTGTGCAAGGAGGAGCAGGAGGAGCACTGCCAGAGCCCTGCAAAATGACCTCCAGCAGGCCACAAATGTGCATGTGTCTGCTCAAACGGTCAGAAACAGACTCCATGAGGGTGGTATGAGGGCCCGACGTCCACAGGTGGGGGTTGTGCTTACAGCCCAACACCGTGCAGGCCGTTTTGGCATTTGCCAGAGAACACCAAGATTGGCAAATTCGCCACTGGCGCCCTGTGCTCTTCACAGATGAAAGCAGGTTCACACTGAGCACGTGACAGACGTGAGAGTCTGGAGATGCCGTGGAGAACGTTCTGCTGCCTGCAACATCCTCCAGCATGACCGGTTTGGCAGGGGGTCAGTCATGGTGTGGGGTGGCATTTCTTTGGAGGGCTGCACAGCCCTCCATGTGCTCGCCAGAGGTAGCATGACTGCCATTAGGTACCGAGATGAGATCCTCAGACCCCTTGTGAGACCATATGCTGGTGTGGTTGGCCCTTGGTTCCACCTTATGCAAGACAATGCTAGACCTCATGTGGCTGGAGTGTGTCAGCAGTTCCTGCAAGAGGAAGGCATTGATGCTATGGACTGGCCCGCTCGTTCCCCAGACCTGAATCCAATTGAGCACATCTGGGACATCATGTCTCGCTCCATCCACCAACGCCACGTTGCACCACAGACTGTCCAGGAGATGGCGGATGCTTTAGTCCAGGTCTGGGAGGAGATCCTAGACCATCTGCCACCTCGTCAGGAGCATGCCCAGGCGTTGTAGGGAGGTCATACAGGCACGTGGAGGCCACACACACTACTGAGCCTCATTTTGACTTGTTTTAAGGACATTACATCAAAGTTGGATCAGCCTGTAGTGTGGTTTTCCACTTTACATTTTGAGTGTGACTCCAAATCCAGACCTCCATTGGTTGATAAATTTGATTTCCATTGATAATGTTTGTGTGATTTTGTTGTCAGCACATTCAACTATGTAAAGAAAAAAGTATTTAATAAGATTATTTCATTCATTCAGATCTAGGATGCGGGCTGCGGTCCAAATTTTTCATGTTGAGGGCGAATCAACAACTGTCATCAACATGAAGCATTCCAAGGTAACATCAACTATCCAATCAAAGCCACATTGACAATTTGAAATTAGCACATCAATGACAAAAAATTATCCCACTTTGTAACGTAACAAAATTTGAAAAAGGTTCAAGGGAGTGCAGACGTTCTAAAGGCAATGTATTATATTAGGTTAACATTTCAAAATAGTCTGATGCATATCCTGTAGATCAGATCAAATAGCCTGTAGATCAGATCAAATAGACTGTAGATCAGATCAAGGAGCGCTGTCTATACCCTGTCTCTGTTCCTATTACCCTTTGACCTCAGGTCACTACATCCTGTCCATCACTCACACTACCCTGACCATCACTAACCTACTTTGACATAAGGAATGTAGACTTCCTGGCACCAGACTAATTATCTAGTAACTCTAACTCTGTCCCCACAATACCATGACATTGCATCATTACAGAGTCTAAAATAAAAAATAAGCTAAATCAATTTGCCCTTTTTCCCGATAGGGAATGTCCTATTGGTCTGAAGTGTAAGATATTGGTTTCTCCCGTGGGAGCCCCGGGTTCATATCGTGCGTGTTACTTACAGTTACAATATTTGAGCACTGCAAATCTGTGTAGCAAGCAAACAGACAATGTGTATTATTTTTAACATGCTGTGAAAGTAGTACTCACTTTTAGGAATGGGTAATCGTTTACAAGTTGCAAGCTATATCATAAACCCATCGTTGAAAACCACATGTTTCATCTTCTGTGGTTTGGTAACTTCCTGTTGTTCAACGGACCGGAATGAAGAATCAGAGTTTGGAAATAATGTATTTGGTGTCCATTAAGTTTTAAACAGCAAGGGGGCATTGTTACCAATCCGTTGTGGCCGTCCCCATTTAAATGCAAGACCTCATCATACCATTGTTGTGTTGTTTTACCCTTAGTGTACTAACTTGAACTCCACTACCCTCTTTTGGGGATTTACAGGAATCACCTATCCCACCCCCCTCCTCCCTCCAACCCTCCTCCCCCCTCCCCCTCTTGGGGTCCCCAGGTCGTGCCTCTCCTGGTAACTTACTGCTGGGTCTGAAGAGGGTGTCTGTGCTGCTGGTCGACTGCAGGAAAACACCGGGACGGAGTGGGTTTATGCTCTTACATACATTTATTTTGGGACACTCCCTAGATGTCCTTAATTACCATTAAATACAATCACTAACCTTCTTAAAATGTAGAATCATTAGAAGCACTCCTACCTCATTGGTTAAATTGATGATTTTAACCCATCCAATATGCTCAAATCTGATCACAAGAGTTTGGAAAGCTGGGCCTTGAACTAACTTCGATATGAAAAAGGAACCCTAACTGTCTGTCTTTGTTTCACAGGGGACAGCCCTAACCGTCGCTCTCTCAGTAGAAGGGGCTTATCATCTGGGGAGGCTAACCAACATCATGATGCTGATGAGGCAGAGAAGAGTCTCTCCAGATCAGAACACCTCAAGAAACCTCACCGCTGCTTTGACTGTGGAAAGAGTTTCACCTCTTCAGGTGGACTTCTACTACACAAGAGAACACACACAGGAGAGAAGCCTTTTGGTTGTGATCAGTGTGGGAAGAGATTCACTCAGTCAGGAAACCTGGCTGAACACAAGAGAATACACACAGGAGAGAAGCCTTTTGGTTGTGATCAGTGTGGGAAGAGATTCACTCAGTCAGGAAGCCTGGCTGGACACAAGAGAATACACACAGGAGAGAAGCCTTTTGGCTGTGACCAATGTGGGAAGAGATTCACTCGGTCAGGAAGCCTGGAGTTACACAAGAGAATACACACAGGAGAGAAGCCTTACCACTGCTCAGACTGTGGAATGAGCTTAACCAATTCACAGGGACTTTTAATACACAAGAGAACACACACAGGAGAGAAGCCTTACCACTGCTCAGACTGTGGGCATAGTTGCACTACTTCAGGGTATTTAAAAATTCACCAGAGAATACACACTGGAGAGAAGCCTTTTGGTTGTGATCAGTGTGGGAAGAGATTCACTCAGTCAGGAAACCTGGCTGAACACAAGAGAATACACACAGGAGAGAAGCCTTTTGGTTGTGATCAGTGTGGGAAGAGATTCACTCAGTCAGGCAGCCTGGCTGTACACAAGAGAAAACAACATACTGTTGGGTAACCTTTCCACATTTGTTAGCTCAGTCCAGTTAATGGTAGACTAGTGTACACACACCGGAGAGAAGCCCTACAGGGTGAGTTTTGCCACCTCAAGCTTTCTTAATGTGGCCTTCCTTAGTGTAATTTGATGTACTGTCAACAAGGGGTCCACCCTCTGAAAACTAACTATCCATTATTTCCAGATTTACATTTACATTTACATTTTAGTCATTTAGCAGACGCTCTTATCCAGAGCGACTTACAGGAGCAATTGGATTACTTTATCCTATATTTCTATTAATTTCTATTAATTGCAATGTGAGTGAAATAGTCTGTGTTTGAATGGTGTGGGCGTACGTACCCCAACAACAGAATGGTGTGGGTGTTTCCCAACAACAGGGTTGGTCAGCTCAGAGAAAGCAGGGCGGTAGCTCCTCCCCATCTCTCTGCAAGTCTATCGTTAGGGTTAAGGCAAGGGTCCGTTTAACATGTTGACTAGTTGGGATGTGGTCAGAAAAGTCCCTTAAGTCGCTGCCGTCCCACAGTCTGTTGACAGATGCTATGATACCAGTTAAGTCTGTTCACCAGAGATTACAGAAATGTTGGCAGGTAGATTTATTTGGTTTGCTTAGCAAGCAAGCTAGAGGGATCTGAAGACTGATAACAATGTCTGAGGACAATTCACCATCACCATGATCAACCCTGTCTACCATCCAACTCACCATGATCAACCCTGTCTACCATCCAGCTCACCATCACCATGATCAACCCTGTCTACCATCCAACTCACCATGATCAACCCTGTCTACCATCCAATTCACCATCACCATGATCAACCCTGTCTACCATCCAACTCACCATGATCAACCCTGTCTACCATCCAACTCACCATGATCAACCCTGTCTACCATCCAACTCACCATGATCAACCCTGTCTACCATCCAGCTCACCATGATCAACCCTGTCTACCACCCAACTCACCATGATCAACCCTGACTACCAGGCAACTCACCATCACCATGATCAACCCTGTCTACCAGCCAACTCACCATCACCATGATCAACCCTGTCTACCATCCAACTCACCATGATCAACCCTGTCTACCATCCAGCTCACCATCACCATGATCAACCCTGTCTACCATCCAACTCATGGGCGGCGCACAATTGGCCCAGCGTCGTCCAGGGTAGGGGAGGGAATGGCCGGCAGGGATGTAGCTCAGTTGATAGAGCATGGCGTTTGCAACGCCAGGGTTGTGGGTTCGTTTCCCACGGGGGGGCAGTATAAAAAAAAAATATGTATTCACTAACTGTAAGTCGCTCTGGATAAGAGCGTCTGCTAAATGACTAAAATGTAAAATGTAAAATGTAACTCACCATCACCATGATCAACCCTGTCTACCATCCAACTCACCATCACCATGATCAACCCTGTCTACCATCCAATTCACCATGATCAACCCTGTCTACCATCCAACTCACCATCACCATGATCAACCCTGTCTACCATCGGACTCACCATGATCAACCCTGTCTACCATCCAACTCAACATGATCAACCCTGTCTACCATCCAACTCAGCATCACCATGATCAACCCCGTCTACCATCCAGCTCACCATATTTTGAAATGACATGATATTATTTGGCAGAATGAACACAGTATAGTGAATATTTTCCCAAATTGTGTTACCCACTCCAGTCAGCAGATGACGATGTGAGTCTTTCATGAGCTGTTTCTTGCGTGACGTATAGTCCAGTGGACAGGAAGCTTTTTCAACAACAGACTCATCAGCCTCCTCTGTAGCTTGCTAGCAAACATAGAAACCAAAACATCGGCGCTCTTTTGACCATTTCATGTACAGTCGTGGTCAAAGGTTTTGAGAATGACACAAGTATTGGTTTTCACAAAGTTTGCTGCTTCAGTGTTTTTAGATATTTTTCTCAGATGTTACTATGGTATACTGAAGTATAATTACAAGCATTCCATAAGTGTCAAAGGCTTTTATTGACAATTAAATTAAGTTTATGCAAAGAGTCAATATTTGCAGTGTTGACCCCTCTATTTCAAGACCTCTGCAATGGCATGCTGTCAATTAACTTCTGGGCCACATCCTGACTGATGGCAGCCCATTCCTGCCTAATCAATGCTTGGAGTTTGTCAGAATTGGTGGGTTTTTGTTTGTCCACCCGCCTCTTGAGGATTGACCACAAGTTCTTAATGGATTAAGTTCTGGGGATTTTCCTGGCCATGGACCCAACATTTCGATGTTTTGTTCCCAGAGCCACTTTTGCCTTATGGCAAGGTGCTCCATCATGCTGGAAAAGGCATTGTTTGTCACCAAACTGTTCTTGGATGGTTGGGAGAAGTTGTTCTCTGAGGATGTGTTGGTACCATTCTTTATTCATTGCTGTGTTCTTAGGCAAAATTGTGAGTGAGCCCACTCCCTTGGCTGAGAAGCAACCCCACACATGAATGGTCTCAGGATGCTTTACTGTTGGCATGACACAGGACTGATGGTAGCGCTCACCTTGTCTTCTCTGGACAAGCTTTTTTCCGGATGCCCCAAACAATCGGAAAGGGGATTCATCAGAGAAAATTACTTTACCCCAGTTCTCAGCAATTCAATCCCTGTACCTTTTGCAGAATATCAGTCTGTCCCTGATGTTTTTCCTGCAGAGTAGTGGCTTCCTCGCTGCCCTTCTTGACACCAGGCCATCCTCCAAAAGTCTTCGCCTCACTGTGCGTGCAGATACACTCACACCTGCCTGCTTCCATTCCTGAGCAAGCTCTGCACTGGTGGTGCCCCGATCCCGCAGCTGAATCAACTTTAGGAGACGGTCCTGGCGCTTGCTGGATTTTCTTAGGCGCCCTGAAGCCTTCACAACAATTGAACCTCTCTCCTTGAAGTTCTTGATGATCCGATAAATGGTTGATTTAGGTGCAATCTTACTAGCAGCAATATCCTTGCCTGTGAAGCCCTTTTTGTGCAAAGCAATGATGACGGCAAGTGTTTCCTTGCAGGTAACCATGGTTAACAGAGGAAGAACAATGATTTCAAGCACCACCCTCCTTTTAAAGCTTCCAGTCTGTTATTCTAACTCAATCAGCATGACAGAGTGATCTCCAGCCTTGTCCTCGTCAACACTCTCACCTGTGTTAACGAGAGAATCACTGACAAGATGTCAGCTGGTCCTTTTGTGGCAGGGCTGAAATGCAGTGGAAATGTTTTTGGGGGATTAAGTTCATTTTTATGGCAAAGAGGGACTTTGCAATTAATTGCAATTCATCTGATCACTCTTCATAACATTCTGGAGTATATGCAAATTGCCATCATAACTGATGCAGCAGACTTTGTGAAAATTAATATTTGGGTCATTCTCAACTTTTGACCAAGACTGTATATTAACAGCAGGGTTTTAAACACAGTCTGTGTGCTTACTAGTTATTACATGTCATATACAGTTGAAGTCGGAAGTTTACGTACACTTAGGTTGGAGTCATTAAAACTCGTTTTTCAACCACTCCTCAAATGTCTTGTTAACAAACTATAGTTATGGCAAGTCGGTTAGGACATCTACTTTGTGCGTGACACAAGTAATTTTTCCAACAATTGTTTACAGACAGATTATTTAACTTATAATTCACTGTATCACAATTCCAGCAGGTCAGAAGTTTACACTATGTTGACTGTGGCTTTAAACAGCTTGGAAAATTCCAGAAAATGATGTCATGGTTTTAGAAGCTTCTGATAGGCTAATTGACATAATTTGAGTCAATTGGAGGTGTACCTGTGGATGTATTTCCAGGCCTGAGGGTGGATATCTGATTAACAGCAGTGAGTTTTAACTATCCCAAAGCCTAGGACCAAGAGGCATGGAGAGGCAGCCTTTAGTTAGTATGCCTCCCAGCCTTTGGAATAGCCAGAGAACCTGAGGGGGAACGAAACTGTGGCATTTTTAAAAATAGATCTTAAAACACACCTTTTTAGTGGTGCTTTTCCTCAGGGTGCTTTGAAGTCATGCATTTTTTATTGTAATTCTTTAGTTTTTTATCCTCTTATATTTGTGTAGTAAATATTTAGTTTTATTTTAATTGTTTTTATTAGTTTTTTTCCTGTGAAGCACATTGTGTTCCATTCCATGTCTGAAATGTGCTGTATAAATAAAGCTTGATTTGATTCTCTATGGTGTTATTAGGTCCCTAATATTGAGTTAGGCCTATAAGGTAAGATAGACTGATATGATTGGAATCTCTATGGTGTTATTGAATTGAAACAACAAGACACTCAACCCCGTGGATTATTGTACAACTAATAGCTGTTCTCTAACATGACGAATAACACACAACTAACGTTGCCGGAGAGATTCAACCACAAAGACCAGGGAAGTTTTCCAATGCCTCGCAAGGAAGGGCACCTATGGGTAGACGACATTGAATATTCCTTCATTCATTACATTTTGGATGGTGTATCAATATACCCAGCCTCTACAAAGATAGAGACATCCTTCCTAACTCAGTTGCCGGAGAGGAAGGAAACCATTTAGGGATTTCACAATGAGGCTAATGCTGACTTTTAAACAGTTACAGAGTTTAATGGCTGTGATGGGAGAAAACTGAGAATGGATCAACAACATTGTAGTTACTCCACAATACTAACCTAAATGACAGAGTGAAAAGAAGGAAGCCTGTACATAATAAAAATATTCCAAAACATGCATCCTGTTTGCAACAAGGAACTAAAGTAATAATGCAAAAAAATGTGGCAAAGCAATTAACTTTTTGTCCTGAATACAAAGTGTTATGTTAGGGGCAAATCCAATCGAACACATTACTGACTACCACTTTTCAAATGTTCAAGCTTAGTGTTGGCTGCATCATGTTATGGGTATGCTTGTAATCATTAAGCACTGGGGAGATTTTCAGGATAAAAATAAATGGAATGGTGCTAAGCACAGTCAGAAATCCTAGAGGAAAACCTGGTTCAGTCTGCTTCCAACAGACACTGTGAGATGCATTCACCTTTCAGCAGGACAATAACCTAAAACACAAGGCCAAATCTACGCTGGAGTTGCTTACCAAGAAGATAATGAATGTTCCTGAGTGCCCGAGTTACAATTTTGACTTAAATCTACTTGAAAATCTATGGCAAGACCTGAAAATGGTTGTCTAGCAGTGGAGGCTCCTCCAAGTAGGAAAGGGATGAGAACCATCCTCCTCAGTGAATTTAATAAAAATGGTAAATCATTGAAAAAGTCATCCTTTATAGATAAAACTATACTAAATATATTCACCTGTCACCAAATAATTGATTAAAACACACTGTTTTGCAATGAAGGTCTACAGTAGCCTCAACAGCACTCTGTATGATAGCACAACTCCCATCAAGCTAGCTGGCTAGTTTAGTTACTCAAACATGCTGCTCCAACAGAGTGATGCAATGTTAGCTAGCTGGCTAGTTTAGTTACTCAAACACCCTGCTCCAACAGAGAGATGCTATGTTAGCTACCTGGCTAGTTTAGTTACTCAAACACCCGGCTCAAACAGAGGGATGCTATGTTAGCTAGCTGGCTAGTTTATTTACTCAAACACCCGGCTCATACATATAAACATATCTGAATTTGACCATTAGAAACTCTTGTTTGCAACTGTTGGACAAATTATTACACCCTAGATAAGCTATTTGCAGGCAAGAGTGTGCAAGGCGGTATTGAGTCACTGTCCGTATGTCACCTACGTTGTAAACTTTCATTCATAGACTAGATTGTAGCAACCTCATGATGGGTATGGGGAAATGTTGAGTATCATGTAGTACCCTAAACCTTTCGATGTTACATTGAACTGGGTGAATGGAATATGAATGACAGTCATCCAACATGCTGTAATAGAAATAAGGCCATGCTCATTAACAAATAAATAATGGTCCTTCCTCATCTTAAACAGCATTTACGGCCACTGTTGTCTAGCAATGATCAACAACCAATTTGACGGAGCGTGAAGAAGTTGTAAAATAATAATGGGGAAATGTTGCACAATCCAGGTTTAGAAAGCTCTTAGAGACTTACCCAGAAAGACTCAACTGTAACCGCTGCTAAAAGGTGCTTCTATAAAGTATTGACTCAGGTGTGAATACGTACACTACCGGTCAACATATTTAGAACACCTAATCATTTAAGGGTTTTTCTTTAATTTGACTATTTTCTACATTGTATACTAATAGTGAAGACATCAAAACTATGAAATAACACATATAGAATCATGTAGTAACCAAAAAAGTGTTAAACAAATCAAAATATGTTTTATATTTGAGATTCTTCAAATAGCCACCCTTTGCCTTGATGACAGCTTTGCACACTCTTGTCATTCTCTCAACCAGCTTCACCTGGAATGCTTTTCCAACAGTCTTGAAGGAGTTCCCACATATGCTGAGCACTTGTTGGCTGCTTTTCCTTCACTCTGCGGTCCGACTCATCCCAAACCATCTCAATTTGGTTGAGGTTGGGGGATTGTGGAGGCCTGGTTATCTGATGCAGCAGTTACATCACTTTCCTTGGTAAATTAGCCCTTACACAGCCTGGAAGTGGGTCATTGTCCTGTTGAAAAACAAATGATAGTCCCACTAAGTTCAAACCAGATGGGATGGTGTATTGCTGCAGAATGCTGTGGTAGCCCTGCTGGTTAAGTGTGCCTTGAATTCTAAATAAATCACAGACAGTGTCACCAGCAAAGCACCCCCACACCATAACACCTCCTCCTCCATGCTTTACGGTGGGAAATACACATGCGGAGATCATCCGCCAAAGCCTATTCTCCCTCAGGAGACTGAAAATATTTGGCATGGGTCCTCAGATCCTCAAAAAATTACACAGCTGCACAATCGAGAGCATACTGACTGGTTGCATCTCAGACTGTTATGGCAACTGCTTGGCCTCCGACCGCAAGGCACGACAGAGGGTAGTGCGTACGGCCCAGTACATCACTGGGGCCAAGCTTCCTGCCATCCAGGACCTCTATACCAGGCGGTGTCAGAGGAAGGCCCTCAACATTGTCAAAGACTCCAGCCACCCTAGTCATAGACTGTTCTCTCTGCTACCGCACGGCAAGCGGTACCGGAGTGCCAAGTCTAGGTCCAAAATACTTCTCAACAGCTTCTACCCCCAAGCCATAAGACTCCTGAACAGCTAATCATGGCTACCCGGACTATTTACACTGCCCCCCCACACCAGCTTTTTACGCTGCTGCTACTCTGTTAATTATTTATGCATAGTCACTTTAACTCTACCCACATGTACATATTACTTCAACTACCTCAACTAGCCGGTGCCCCAGCACATTGACTCTGCACCTGTTCCCCCTGTATATAAAGCCTCCCTACTATTATTTTATTTTACTTCTGCTCTTTTTTTCTCAACACTTTTTTGTTATTTTATTTATTCTACTTTTTTTTTAAATTAAATGCACTGTTGGTTAAGGGCTGTAAGTAAGCATTTCACTGTAATGTCTGCACCTGTTGTATTCGGTGCATTTGGCCAATAAGATTTGATTTGATTTGATCCGTTCACCCACACTGCGTCTCACACAGACACAGCGGTTTGAACCAAAAATCTCCAATTTGGACTACAAACCAAAGGACAAATTTCCACCGGTCTAATGTCCATTGCTTGTGTTTCTTGGCCCAAGCAAGTCTCTTCTTCTTATTGGTGTCCTTTAGTAGTGGTTTCTTTGCAGCAGTTCGACCATGAAGGACTGATTCACACACTCCCCTCTGAACAGTTGATGTTGAAGTGTGTCTGTGACTTGAACTCTGAAGCATTTATTTGGGCTGCAATTTCTGAGGCTGGTAACTCTAATGAACTTATCCTCTGCAGCAGAGGTAACTCTGGGTCTTCCATTCCTGTGGCGGTCCTCATGAGAGCCAGTTTCATCATAGAGCTTGATGGTTTTTGCGACTGCACTTTAAGAAACTTTCAAAGTTCTTGAAATTTTCCGGAGTGACTGATCTTCATGTCTTAAAGTAATGATGGACTGTCGTTTCTCTTTGCTAATGTGAGCTGTTCTCACCATAATATGGACTTGGTCTTTTACCAAATATGGCTATCTTCTGTGTACCCCCCCTTACCTTGTCACAACAAAACTGATTGAATCAAATGCATTAAGAAGGAAAGAAATTCCACAAATTAACTTTGAAGAAGGCACACCTGTTTATTGAAATGCATTCCAGGTGACTACCTCATGAAGCTGGTTGAGAGAATGTCAAGAGTGTGCAAAGCTGTCATCAAGGCAAAGGGTGGCTATTTGAAGAATCACAAATATGTTTTAGACCCCAGGAAGAGTAGCTGCTGCCTTGGGAGAAGCTAATGGGGATCCCTAATGAATATAAAATAATTTTTTGGTTACTACATGATTCCATATGTGTTATTTCATAGTTTTGATGTCTTCACTATTATTCTACAATGTAGAGCATATTACAAATTAAGAAAAACCCTTGAATGAGTAGGTGTTCCAAAACTTTTGACCGGTAGTGTATGTAAATGAGATTTTTCTTTATTTAATTTAAATAGATTTATGCACAACAGCATTCTATCCAAGCTTGGAGAGAGCACGAGGAGGGTTCATGTCATGCAGGTTCAGGTAGCAGCTACAGGACAGTTGTATATTATTTTTAAAAATCTATTAGTAGCTGATTAGTATGCACGGAACATTTATTTTAAAATCTGCAATGTTTGAATGTCCAGTTTTAATTACTGAACAATAAATTACATTATTACCACCAGCCAGCAGGCTATAAAATTGCAGCATTACGACACTGTGTATAGATTTCGTAAAATGTTAGGCTCAGTTTGTAGTGCATGTCGTTTGCAACACCAGGGTTGTGGGTTCGATTCCCACGGGGGCCAGTATGAAAAAATAAATAAAAATATGCACTCACTAACTGTAAGTCGCTCTGGATAAGAGCGTCTGCTAAATTACTAAAATGTTTAACATGAGAAAATGACGACCAAATAGAGGCCTACCAATAAACCTTTATCCATTAGCTAAAGCAAAGCTTTACATTCTCTTGCACCACAGGAACCCTATCATCAATTAATTAGGCATGCAGCCGCATAGACATGTCTCTATTTCAGCACGATGTACAGCGATCGGTTTGTGAGTGGATATCTGGCTGAAACATTCAATGTTATTTTATATATAGAGGCCCAAAGTCCAACCTTGCGGGGTCCAGAGAAACTGCGTTAACTTTAGAAAATGAGTTACTAAAAGCAGAAGGCTTCCTACGACTGGAGTATTATTTGTATGTTGGCCGAATCCCAACGTTTAAGTTGAACGGAAGTGAAGGCGGAGCCTGGCTCTTTTCTCTTGTGACCTCACGCTCCGTGCAGAGTAGAACACCAGACAACATGATTGAACAAAGGAGGAATGTTAAAATGATATCGGACTGTAACTTTTGAAAATGAGCTAAGCAGACTACTGCTGTATTATTATTTTGTATGTTGGCAGAAGTCCTTTTTTTCAGTCGAACGGAAGTGAAGGTGGAGTTACATGTTCTCTATTCTCCATTTTGTCTTTTGACTTTAGGCAGAGAGTCACATGTTGAAATATAATGTCTCGGTCCTCTACCTCCCTGATCTAAAAGGTCCGTAGACTACAGATAAACATTGTGTAACTGCCTCTGTCGCCAGTTTATTTCATGTATTAGCACTTTAGTTTATTTCATGTATTTGCACTTTTTATTATTTAATTTCTTCTGAATTGTACGTTTACAGCAAGACGGAACTAATGATTTGTTCCGCCCGAGTGTTGTCACCCGAGCGCCTTTAGCGACGCACCGAGGAAACTTTACCGCAAAAAGCGAATTATTTTTCCACTGTTATCGTGTTTAAGTGCATACTTACAAAGAAAGTATACAGAAGAAGATAAAGGACATTTAAAATGATGTTTAGCACCTCTGTGTGATAAGCAGAAATGAGGTTTGTTGACTAATTATTTTGCTATGAGGGTGTTAGTGTTTACGTGCGTCATTTTCTGGTGTAAAATATACATAAAGTGTCTAGCTGTATGAGCTTGATTATAACGCCAGATGTGTGAGACATGCATATGGCATTATTTTGTTAATGTATTTTTTCTTTCTTTAAACCAGTTCTCACGGGTTGACCAGCATTAAAGCCCTGTATTCAAATCAAGACCTCTTGCCTCATGCCTGTCACTGGAGGAGCTACAATATTTATGCACAACAGTGTTCTATCCAAGCTGGGAGAGACACAACAAAATGTGGAATTAGTCAAGGGGTATGGATCCATTCTGAAGGCACAGTAGCTATAGATAGTACACTGAATAATGAAACAATCCCTAGTAAGCTAATGTTTCGAGGGCGTGCTGACAGTATTATTTGGCATTAATAGACTGGTTTTAAGCACAACAGCATTCTATCCAAGCTGGGAGAGAGCACGAGGAGGGTTCATGTCATGCAGGTTCAGGTAGCAGCTACAGGACAGTTGTATATTATTTTAAAAATCAATTAGTAGCTGATTAGTGTACATGGACAATTTATTTTAAAATCTGCAATGTTTGAATGTCCAGCTTTAATTACTGAATAAGTAATGACATTATTGCCACCAGCCAGCAGTCTAAAGAAATTGCAGCATTATGACACCGTGTATGGATTTCGTGAAACGTTAGACCCCGTGTAGTTCAGTTGGTAGAGCATGGCGTTTGCAACGCCAGGGTTGTGGGTTCGATTCCCACGGGGGCCAGTATATATTTTAAAAAATGCACTCAGTAACTGTAAGTCGCTCTGGATAAGAGCGTCTGCTAAATTATTAAAATGTAAACATGAGAAAATGACGACCAAATAGAGGCCTACCAATAAACCTTCATCCATTAGCTAAAGCAAGGCTTTACATTCTCTTGCACCACAGGAACCCTATCATCGATTAATTAGGCATGCAGCCGCATAGACATGTCGCTATTTCAGCACGATGTACAGCGATCGGTTTGTGAGTGGATATCTGGCTGAAACATTCGATTTTATTTTTTAATATTAGGGAGAAGCCCAAAGTCCAACCTTGCGGGGTCCAGAGAAACTGCGTTAACTTTAGAAAATGAGCTACTAAAAGCAGAAGGCTTCCTACGACTGGAGTATTATTTGAATGTTGGACGAATCCCACCGTTTCAGTTGAACGGAAGTGAAGGCGGAGCCTGGCTCTTTTCTCTTGTGACTTTACGCTCCGTGCAGAGTAGAACACCAGACAACATGATTGAACAAAGGAGGAATGTTAAAATGATATCGGACGGTAACTTTTGAAAATGAGCTAAGCAGACTACTGCTGTATTATTATTTGTATGTTGGCGGAAGTCCAATTTTTCATTCGAACGGAAGTGAAAGTGGAGTCACATGTTCTCTATTCTCCATTTTGTCTTTAGGCAGAGAGTCGCATGTTGAAATATAACGTCTCGGTCCTCTATCTCCCTGATCTAAAAGGTCCGTAGACTAGAGATAAACATCTAGTTAACTTCGCCTGAACTCTGCAATCGACCATAAACACACGTTTCTACAATGAATCAGGTGAGTTTAGATTAATTTAATCATTTTTATAACGGGTCTTTGTGGCCTACTTCCTGCTTTTACACTGCGCGCATTTAATGGTCCATGACTTTTGGAAAATCATTTGTGTAGTTTAGCTGGTTACTCGTAGCCAGGCCCGGCGGCAGGATGAACTCGGCAAGGGGGCATCAGAAATGACTAAGGGGGCACAACTATTTTCGCTTGCTGATAACACAGGATGGATAATAATCGATAGTACAATTACACACAATGTATTTGCAGCCACGCACGGCTGTCTTGCAGCAATAATACAGGCTACTGCACTGCTTTACAAACATGGACAATTCATAAATAGCAAGTCATAACAACGCTACATGCACAATACCCAACAATCCAATGCAAAACAGTTGCTAATTACCGTAATAACGCTTCCTCATGCCAATAAAATGCATTTCCAATCGCGGAAAGCAAACAATAATGTACAATGCACTACCAACAACTTATCGGTACAATGTAGCTTGGACGCAGCTACCAAGCTGTCTTCCCACTAGAGTGTCGTCCTACGCTTTGTATGATAACAGAGGAATTACTATTCCATAACTACCAGTTGTTTATGGCAACACTAGCTAGCGTGGAACCCCGTGTTATCGGCATATTCAACAGCGTTTATGAAATATATTACCTTCAACAGTGTTATCTTGTGATCAAGCCATCAATGTTATGTGATTTATTGGTGTCGTAAAAATGTTAGCTAACGGGTTAGCAATTAGCATGTATTCATAATTTACATCAAATAAAACTTTAATTTCAGTTATGTGCATTGACATAAACAATGAAAACACTGTTGGAGTTTGTGTTGCAGAGGTGCACTTGGAAAGTAAAGGAAGAAATACAATAATATATATATTATATTTTAGACATTTATTTTTTTGTACAAATAAATAATTTCATATGAACACAAACAAAACAAACAATTAAAATCTCCACCTCCATCCCTATATTGTCACAAAAATCACAATATAAATCCAGCTCCACCGCTACCTCTGGATCCCACAGCACACACCTGCAGTGGAACCAGTGCTGGCAGAAGTCACAGCACACCCATGGCACCTCGGATCTACACTCCTGAGAGGAGCTTGCAGGCGGATCATGCTCCCCGCAGCGGGTGGTGTCTTCTTTTGTAAAGAATAAAATAATAATCAAATTGATTAACATGGTTTTGCAAAATGTAGAAGTTCTTCAGCAACAATAGTAATTGATATAACTGAGAGAGAGAGAAAAACAGATGAAGTACCTGAGAGTGGTGCCATGGGTGGCGTGACAGAGGTGACTGGTGGAGCTTTTCTCTTACTTTTCTGTGCTGCAGTTTGAGAAAAAGTAGTGTTAGACAGAGCATGTTTCATGAAAACCCTTTTCAACTTTTCTACATCAATACCTCTGGAGGAAGCTGCAGAGGTTTTGGAGGAGGTGGAGATGACTTGAGGGCTGGTGCTATGGACTGTAGATATGGAAAGAGAGAATTTTTATATTTTTACATTGCTGTTTTATAAAACAGATAAGTCTTTTTTTTTGTAATTTAACATGTGTTTACCTGTGGAGGTGGCTGTATTCAAATTGCAGGGGGCAGGGACACCAGACGAGGCTGCTATGGTGGTGTGACCAGGGGAGACGTAGGAGGCAGTTGGTCCAGAGGAGGCCGTGTTGGTGCTGACAGACGTGGTGGGGTGGGGGGGGGGTGCATCGTGGTGGTGGTGGACAAAACCGCCGATGATGGCTTGGAAGAGCTTGTGTTTGTAATGGTGGGGTTGAGGGCCCAACAATGGTGTGGCCGGGAGAGTAGGCACGTGGCCTTCTTCTGCAGCTGGGGACTCCGGCGGCTCCTACAGGTGTTGCGCACTGGGAGGCACTGGCAGTGGTGATACAGCTGTCAGGAGCAGGGGGTCCAGCAGAGGCGATGGCGTCAATGGTCTCATCCATGGCAGCCCTCTCCTGTGCCCACTGTGATCTGAGGGCTGCCCGACGCTCTTTCTCCTCTGCCTCTGCCCTCTCCTTCTCACCCCTCTCCTGCCACTGGCGCGTGTATTCCTCCCCGGTGAGGCATGTGGCGACCACAGGGAGTCTTCTGTATCGGTCTAGCTGATATTTCAGGACAGTAAGGATGTGCCCCAGGTCCTTCGCTATCAGCCCTCCCTCTTCTAGAGCTGGGACAGGAGCAGGGGCTGAGGGTCCTCCTGTGGTCACTGGGGAGGAGGTGCTGATGGACGACACAGTGCTGCTGGTTCCAGGAGAGGCGGTGGTGGGACCCGGTAGGGACCGAGACGGCATTAAACGGGACCCTTCAATGGCTGAAGGGTGAAAAGGGAAGAGGCCACACTTCTTAAACCCTTCCACCACATAGCGCATGTCCTTGCAGCGCTGGTACGGGTAGCGGAATACTCTCCCCCTGTCCAGGGTGTCCGGCCTCATGCTCAGGTTCTTGTGCCTCTTCCTGAACATTTCCCACCACCTCTTCCCAAGTGGTGGGATTGTTTCCCCTGTGTGCCGAAACCTACAAT
This sequence comes from Coregonus lavaretus, assembly GCF_964263955.1. Lineage (NCBI taxonomy): Eukaryota > Metazoa > Chordata > Actinopteri > Salmoniformes > Salmonidae > Coregonus > Coregonus lavaretus. The sequence continues at coordinate 619,851 of NW_028162154.1, read as the reverse complement.
AGAATAGAATGTATAATTGTCCATCCAGGATGAAAATGTTCATTTTGGCATCACCATACACATCCACATTTACATCACACACATTGAGAACAGTCAGTCCAGCAATCTACATACATAAACGCATAGAACACCAAATACCTGCTTATTTTGTCAGCGTATTTCATCAGCCTCTGTCTGGTGAAGGGGAACCCATGGCTGGAACAGTAGATACAGTACTGCACCAGAGAATTTTCATCCTCTGGTGCAAGCAATGTGGGTGGTCCACTGCGACGACCATGGGTCCCCCGGCCGCTCAGCCGAGGTACACCATGCACCTTGGTAGATAAGAAAATAAAACTGTTACTAGCAGATAAAATTCACATACACGTGGTAATCTCCTAAAAACAAAAGATGCCTAACCTTGGCAGCCTGGCGGATAGCCATCCCTGCCCCGCAGTCCTCCATGGCATGGAACATGTCCACCTCACCACTGCTTCCTCTTGACTTTCTCCATGCTGTGGTGTTAACACATGTAGCTAAATAACTTGGCATACTAGACACATTTTAGACAGATAACTCAATCTGAATATGTATAAACATTTACATTTCAAAGCTAAGGCATTGAAAGGTGGTGAAAGTTTTCACATTTACTGAAAGTGTATCCACGTTTTTTGTTTGATGTTATCTGTAATGAAAATTTGTGTCCCAGTTAGTTTAATATTTACATTTACATTTTAGTCATTTAGCAGACGCTCTTATCCAGAGCGACTTACAGTTAGTGAGTGCATACATTTTTCATACTGGCCCCCCGTGGGAAACGAACCCACAACCCTGGCGTTGCAAGCGCCATGCTCTACCAACTGAGCTACAGGGGACTGATGCATACATTGTAACATTTGACTAAATACTGCCTCTATGTAGCTGTTGTAAGATGAAACATAGCCAACAGTGATAGGTGTCAAAATATTCATGGTTCAAAGTTCCAAATACATTTTTGCAGATTGTGCAAAATGCCCCCGTCAAAGGACTCCAATTCTGAAAAGGTAAAGCTTGACAACATTCAGCTGTTTTCGTGATCTGTATTATCTAACGCTTACAATTTCTTTCCTTTTTGCTGTCTTAGCAGTTCTATCAACATTTAGCAACTAAGCTAGTAACATTAGAAAATCCGTTAGCTATATTTCAGAGGTAAAAAGTTGGATATTAAATGAGGTGTGGTCTGTCGCGCAGTCGAATTTTACAATATGCAGCGTGTTCCACACAACGTGTACATATATAACTTTTTTGAAAGTTCGGTTTTGAGAGTTTAACTTACAAAAATTGCAATGAAAATCGGTGGTCAGCTAGCTAGAAGGGTGTCGTAAGTCGCAAAACGTACAGTTATTTTCCAGTCCATTTAAATGTCGAACTCGAGGTGATTTAGTCCTCCAACCGCTAGAGTGTCCGAAGTTAGGGGGTGTCCGATGTTGGGGGAAAATTAGCTACATCGTTACTCAACCATTGGTCAAGGTCTGCCCACCCTCATCAATGTAATGCAAAGCACCTCTTCTACATTATAAAACAACATTAAAAACAATCCGCTTTTTATATTATAAACCAAACATTTCCAATCCAATCACATCACAGAAATCAAGCAGTACAGTCGTGATCAAACATTTTAGAATGACACAAGTATTGGTCTTCACAAAGTTTGCTGCTTCAGTGTTTTTAGATATTTTTGTCAGATGTTACTATGGTATACTGAAGTATAATTACAAGCATTCCATAAGTGTCAAAGGCTTTTATTGACAATTACATTAAGTTTATGCAAAGAGTCTATTTGCAGTGTTGACCCTTCTTTTTCAAGACCTCTGCAATCTGCCCTGGCATGCTGTCATTATTGTGGATTATTGTGAATAGTCACATGTACAGGGTTGCTGGTGGTCATTATTGTGGATTATTGGGAATAGTCACATGTACAGGGTTGCTGGTGGTCATTATTGAGATTATTGTGAATAGTCACATGTACAGGGTTGCAGGTGGTCATTATTGGGGTTTATTGTGAATAGTCACATGTACAGGGTTGCAGGTGGTCATTATTGGGGATTATTGTGAATAGTCACATGTACAGGGTTGCATGTGGTCATTATTGTGGATTATTGGGAATAGTCACATGTACAGGGTTGCAGGTCATTATTGGGGATTAGTGTCAATAGTCGCATGTACAGGGTTGCAGGTGGTCATTATTGGGGATTATTGTAAGTAGTCACATGTACAGGGTTGCAGGTGATCGTTATTGTGAATAGTCACATGTGCAGGGTTTCAGGTCATTATTGGGGTTAGTGTCAATAGTCGCATGTACAGGGTTGCAGGTGGTCATTATTGGGGATTATTGTGAGTAGTCACATGTACAGGGTTGCAGGTGGTCATTATTGGGGATTATTGTGAATAGTCACATGTACAGGGTTGCAGGTGATCATTATTGTGAATAGTCACATGTGCAGGGTTGCAGGTGATCATTATTGGGGATTATTGTGAATAGTCACATGTACAGGGTTGCAGGTGGTCATTATTGGGGATTATTGTGAATAGTCACATGTACAGGGTTGCAGATGGTCATTATTGGGGATTATTGTGAGTAGTCACATGTACAGGGTTGCAGGTGGTCATTATTGTGAATAGTCACATGTGTAGGGTTGTAGGTGGTCATTATTGGGGATTATTGTGAGTAGTCACATGTGCAGGGTTGCAGGTGGTCATTATTGGGGATTATTGTGAATAGTCACATGTGCAGGGTTGCATGTGGTCATTATTGTGGATTATTGGGAATAGTCACATGAACAGGATTGCAGGTGGTCATTATATTATTGGGGATTATTCTGAATAGTCACATGTGCAGGGTTGCAGGTGGTCATTATTGGGGATTATTGTGAGTAGTCACATGTGCAGGGTTGCAGGTGATCATTATTGGGGATTATTGTGAGTAGTCACATGTACAGGGTTGCAGGTGGTCATTATTGGGGATTATTGTGAGTAGTCACATGTGCAGGGTTGCAGGTGGTCATTATTGGGGATTATTGTGAATAGTCACATGTGCAGGGTTGCAAGTGGTCATTATTGGGGATTATTGTGAATAGTCACATGTACAGGGTTGCAGGTCATTATTGTGAATAGTCACATGTACAGGGTTGCAGGTGGTCATTATTGGGGATTATTGTGAATAGTCACATGTACAGGGTTGCAGGTGGTCATTATTGGGGATTATTGTGAATAGTCACATGTACAGGGTTGCAGGTGGTCATTATTGGGTATTATTGTGAATAGTCACATGTGCAGGGTTGCAGGTGATCATTATTGGGGATTATTGCGAATAGTCACATGTGCAGGGTTGCAGGTGATCATTATTGGGGATTATTGCGAATAGTCACATGTGCAGGGTTGCAGGTGGTCATTATTGGGGATTATTGTGAGTAGTCACATGCTATATGTTAATATTATATTATATATTATTATAATATATGCAAATACTTATTTCCCTCATTTAAAATGCAAATCAATTTATAACATTTTTGACATGCGTTTTTCTGGATTTTTTTGTTGTTATTCTGTCTCTCACTGTTCAAATAAACCTACCATAAAAATTATAGACTGATCATTTCTTTGTCAGTGGGCAAACGTACAAAATCAGCAGGGGATCAAATACTTTTTTCCCTCACTGTATGTAGTTGAATCTGTTTGAAAATCAATACTTGACTGAGGGACCTTCCAGATGTTGTATGTGGGGACAGAGGAAGGGTTAGTCATTCAAAAAATCATGTTAACCGCTATTATTTACTGAGTCTATATCACTTATTATGTGATTTGTAAAGCCCAACTTTACTTATGAACTAATTTAGGCTTGCCTAAACAAAGGGGGCGAATACTTATGCAATGACTATATTTTAGTTATTTATTTGGATTTGATTGTACAAATTTGTAGAATTTTGTTTTCACTTACACATTATTTTGTGTAGATGAATTACGGAAAATTATAATCAAATCTATTTCAATCCCACTTTTTAAAGCAACAAAATGTGAAATAAGTTATAGTGGGTGTAGACTTTCCATAGGAACTGTATAGCCTAATAATATTTAGGAAGTTAATTTCCTTGGGAAGATAACTGCCGTGCTTCTCCATCCATTCATATATAGACTACTGTATTTAATTGAGACCAAACACTCACCTAATCTGGCACGCCCAACTAGGAGAGGAGAGGTATGGCTGCTGAACTAGGAGAGGAGAGGTATGGCTGCTGAACTAGGAGAGGAGAGGAGAGGTATGGCTGCTGAACTAGGAGAGGAGAGGTATGGCTGCTTAACTAGGAGAGGATAGGTATGGCTGCTGAACTAGGACAGGAGAGGTATGGCTGCTGAACTAGGAGAGGAGAGGTATGGCTGCTGAACTAGGAGAGGAGAGGTATGGCTGCTGAACTAGGAGAGGAGAGGTATGGCTGCTGAACTAGGAGAGGAGAGGTATGGCTGCTGAACTAGGAGAGGAGAGGTATGGCTGCTGAACTAGGAGAGGAGAGGTATGGCTGCTGAACTAGGAGAGGAGAGGTATGGCTGCTGAACTAGGAGAGGAGAGGAGAGGTATGGCTGCTGAACTAGGAGAGGAGAGGTATGGCTGCTTAACTAGGAGAGGATAGGTATGGCTGCTGAACTAGGACAGGAGAGGTATGGCTGCTGAACTAGGAGAGGAGAGGTATGGCTGCTGAACTAGGAGAGGAGAGGTATGGCTGCTGAACTAGGAGAGGAGAGGTATGGCTGCTGAACTAGGAGAGGAGAGGTATGGCTGCTGAACTAGGAGAGGAGAGGTATGGCTGCTGAACTAGGAGAGGAGAGGTATGGCTGCTGAACTAGGAGAGGAGAGGTATGGCTGCTGAACTAGGAGAGGAGAGGTATGGCTGCTGAACTAGGAGAGGAGAGGTATGGCTGCTGAACTAGGAGAGGAGAGGTGTGGCTGCTGAACTAGGACAGGAGAGGTATGGCTGCTGAACTAGGAGAGGAGAGGTATGGCTGCTGAACTAGGAGAGGAGAGGTATGGCTGCTGAACTAGGAGAGGAGAGGTATGGCTGCTGAACTAGGAGAGGAGAGGTATGGCTGCTGAACTAGGAGAGGTATGGCTGCTGAACTAGGACAGGACAGGAGAGGTATGCCTGCTGAACTAGGACAGGACAGGAGAGGAGAGGTATGCTCGTTCCCCATGTTGCTCCTTTTGCTTTATATTGATAATCACATTTTGGGATTTCACCTCGACTCACGTTGGTTGAGCGTCCCCACCTTCTTTCTATTAACAGACACTGTAGTAAACTATAGCCTAATTATATTTAAGTGAATTTCCTTGGAAAGATAACTGCCACGTGATTTATTCGCCCATTCATAGGTAGCCTGGTAGGCTAGTGTGTGAATAATTTGACAGAGGTGGTTTTAGTACAATAGCTAGGCTAACGCATACACAGCAGAAAGACACCGTTTCCAAATAATCTGCGGGACAAGTATATTTATCACAACGTTTTCTGTCTGACCGCCCGCAACATGAAAAATACGGACCACGCTGCAATGATCTCTGTCGGAGCCAGCAGCCCTCTACCTCCAAACGTCTTTGTTGTACCATTTGAAAGTGGAAAGAAATATATACAGTTCCAGTCAAAAGTTTGGACACACCTACTCATTCAAGGGTTTTTCTTTATTTTTACGTTGTAGAATAATAGTGAAGACATCAAAACTATGAAATAACACATATGGAATCATGTAGTAACCAAGAAAGTGTTAAACAAATCTAAATATGATGTTTGAGATTCTTCAAATAGCCACCCTTTGCCTTGATGACAGCTTTGCACACTCTTGGCATTCTCTCAACCATCTTCATGAGGTAGTCACCTGGAATATATTCTGATTTGTTTAACACTTTGTTGGTTACAACATTATTCCATATGTGTTATTTCATAGTTTGGATGTTATTACATTTTAGTACATTTGTCAGCCAAAACATGACACCCACCCTTTTTTTATGTGTTCTATCGCAAACTGTCATCAACATGAAGCTTTCCAACGTAACATCAACTATCCAATCAAAGCCACATTGACAATTTAAATTAGCATCAATTACAAAAAAATATAATTTAATATATTTTAATCCCACTTTGTAATGTAACAAAATGTGAAAAAGGTTAAAGGGAGTGCAGACGTTCTAAATGCAATGTATTATATTAGGTTAACATTTCAAAATAGTCTGATGCATATCCTGAAGATCAGATCAAATAGCCTGTAGATCAGATCAAATAGCCTGTAGATCAAGGAACGCTGTCTATACTTCCATCCCTTTTGTTATTGGCTGATTCCATCGCCAGCAATGCCCAAAAATATTCTTGAAATTCTCACATAGAAACGTAATTGGGGTCTAATATAAAAATAAGCTACATCAATTTGCCCTTTTTCCCAATAGGGAATGTCCTATTGGTCTGAAGTGTAAGATATTGGTTTCTCCCGTGGGAGCCCCGGGTTCATATCGTGCGTGTTACATACAGTTACAATATTTGAGTGCTGCAAATCTCCGTAGCATGCAAACAGACAATGTGAATTATTTTTAACATGCTGTGTAAGTAGTACTCACTTTTAGGAATGGGTAATCGTTTACAAGTTGCAAGCTATATCATAAACCCATCGTTGAAAACCACATTTTTCATCTTCTGTGGTTTGGTAACTTCCTGTTGTTCAACGGACCGGAATGAAGAAGCAGAGTTTGGAAAAAATGTATTTGGTGTCCATTAAGTCTTAAACAGCAAGGGGGCATTGTTTCCACTCCGTTGTGGCCGTCCCCATTTAAATGCAAGACCTCATCATACCATTGTTGTGTTGTTTTACCCTTAGTGTACTAACTTGAACTCCACTACCCTCTTTTTGGGATTTACAGGAAACACCTATCCCACCCCCCTCCTCCCTCTCCCTCCAACCCTCCTCCCCCCTCCCCCTCTTGGGGTCCCCAGGTCGTGCCTCTCCTGGTAACTTACTGCTGGGTCTGAAGAGGGTGTCTGTGCTGCTGGTCGACTGCAGGAAAACACCGGGACGGAGTGGGTTTATGCTCTTACATACATTTATTTTGGGACACTCCCTAGATGTCCTTAATTACCATTAAATACAATCACTAACCTTCTTAAAATGTAGACTCATTAGAAGCACTCCTACCCCATTGGTTACATTGATTTTAACCCATCCAAAATGCTCAAATCCGATCACAAGAGTTTGGAAAGCTGGGCCTTGAACTAACTTCGATTTGAAGAAGGAACCCTAACTGTCTGTCTTTGTTTCACAGGGGACAGCCCTAACCGTCGCTCTCTCAGTAGAAGGGGCTTATCATCTGGGGAAGCTAACCGACATCATGATGCTGATGAGACAGAGAAGAGTCTCTCCAGATCAGAACACCTCAAGAAACACCAGCAGAGACTTACAGGGAAGAAACCTCACCGCTGCTTTGACTGTGGAAAGAGTTTCACCTCTTCAGCAAAACTTAAAACACACCAGAGAATACACACAGGAGAGAAGCCTTACAGCTGTGATCAATGTGGGAAGAGGTTCACTCATTCAGGAAGCCTGGCTTTACACAAGAGAATACACACAGGAGAGAAATCGTCTAGCTGTGATCAATGTGGTAAGAGATTCACTCAGTCAGGAAGCCTGGCTGGACACAAGAGAATACACACAGGAGAGAAGCCTTACCACTGCTCAGACTGTGGAATGAGCTTTACCACTTCAAGCGGACTTCTAGTACACCAGAGAACACACACAGGAGAGAAGCCTTTTGGTTGTGATCAGTGTGGGAAAAGATTCACTCACTCAGGAAGCCTGGCTGAACACAAGAGAATACACACAGGAGAGAAGCCTTACCACTGCCCAGACTGTGGAATGAGCTTTACCACTTCAAGCGGACTTCTAGTACACCAGAGAACACACACAGGAGAGAAGCCTTTTGGTTGTGATCAGTGTGGGAAGAGATTCACTCAGTCAGGAAGCCTGGTTGAACACAAGATAATACACACAGGAGAGAAGCCTTTTGGTTGTGATCAGTGTGGGAAGAGATTCACTCAGTCAGGAAGCCTGGCTTTACACAAGAGAAAACACCACACTGTTGGGTAACCTTTCCACTTTTGGTAGCTCAATCCATTTAATGGTAGACTAGTGTACACACACCGGAGAGAAGCCCTACAGGGTGAGTTTTGCCACCTCAAGCGTTCTTAATGTGGCCTTCCTTTTTCAACAACAACACGGACTCATCAGAAGCCTTGGTAGCTTGCAAGCAAACAAACAAACCACAAAGTTGGCTGCTTCAGTGTTTTTAGATATTTTTCTCAGATGTTACTATGGTATACTGAAGTATAATTACAAGCATTCCATAAGTGTCAAAGGCTTTTATTGACAATTACATTAAGTTTATGCAATGAGTTAATATTTGCAGTGTTGACCCTTCTATTTCAAGACCTCTGCAATGGCATGCTGTCAATTAACTTCTGGGCCACATCCTGACTGATGGCAGCCCATTCTTGCCTAATCAATGCTTGGAATTTGTCAGAATTGGTGGGTTTTTGTTTGTTCACCCGCCTCTTGAGGATTGACCACAAGTTCTCAATGGGATTAAGGTCTGGGGAGTTTCCTGGCCTATGGACCCAACATTTCGATGTTTTGTTCCCCGAGCCACTTAGTTATCACTTTTGCCTTATGGCAAGGTGCTCCATCATGCTGGAAAATGCATTGTTTGTCACCAAACTGTTCTTGGATGGTTGGGAGAAGTTGCTCTCTGAGGATGTGTTGGTACCATTCTTAATTCATGGCTGTGCTCTTAGGCAAAATTGTGAGTGAGCCCACTCCCTTGGCTGAGAAGCAACCCCACACATGAATGGTCTCAGGATGCCTTTACTGTTGGCATGACACAGGACTGATGGTAGCGTTCACCTTGTCTTCCCCGGACAAGCTTTTTTCCGGATGCCCCAAACAATCGGAAAGGGGATTCATCAGAGAAAATGACTTTACCCCAGTCCTCAGCAGTTCAATCCCTGTACCTTTTGCAGAATATCAGTCTGTCCCAGATGTTTTTTTTTTTTTGCACAATTGGTGGCTGACTAAATACTTTTTTCCCCCACTGTGCAAATTGCCATCATAAAAACTTTGTGAAAATTATATTTGTGTCATTGTCAAAACTTTTGACCACGACTGTATATTAACAGCAGGGTTTTAAACCCAGTCTGTGTGCTTACTAGTTATTACATGTCATATACAGTTGAAGTCCTCTGTGGTCCTCTGTAGCTCAGCTGGTAGAGCACGGCGCTTGTAACGCCAAGGTAGTGGGTTCGATCACCGGGACCACCCATACACAAAAATGTATGCATGCATGACTGTAAGTCGCTTTGGATAAAAGCGTCTGCTAAATGGCATATTATTTTTTTTTTATTATTAAGTCAGAAGTTTACATACACTTAGGTTGGAGTCATTAAAAGTCATTTTTTCAACCACCACATAAATTTATTGTTAACAAACTTTAGTTTTGACAAGTCGGTTAAGAAATCTACTTTGTGCATGACAACAATTCTTTACAAACAGATTATTTCACTTATAATTCACTATATCACAATTCCAGTGGGTCAGAAGTGTACATACACTTAGTTGACTGTGCCTTTTTTTACAGCTTGGAAAATTCCAGAAAATTATGTCATGGCTTTAGAAGCTTCTGGCGAATTGACATCATTTGAGTCAATTGGAGGTACCTGTGGATGTATTTCCAGGCCTACCTTCAAACTCAGTGCCTCTTTGCTTGACATCATGGGAAAATGAAAAGAAATCAGCGAAGACATCAGAAAAATTATTGTAGACCTCCACAAGTCTGGTTCATCCTTAGGAGCAATTTCCAAACACCTGAAGGTACCACGTTCATCTGTACAAACAATAGTACGCAAGTATAAACACCATGGGACCACGCAGCCGTCATACCGCTCAGGAAGGAGACGCGTTCTGTCTCCTAGAGATGAACGTACTTTGGTGCGAAAAGTGCAAATCAATCCCAGAAAAACAGCAAAGGACCTTGTGAAATTGCTGGAGGAAACAGGTACAAAAGTATCTATATCCACAGTAAAACGAGTCCTATATCAACGTAACCTGAAAGGCCGCTCAGCAAGGAAGAAGCCACTGCTGCAAAACCGCCATGAAAAAGCCAGACTACGGTTTGCAACTGCACACAGGGACAAAGATCGTACTATTTGGAGGAGGGGGGGGGGGGGGGGGGAGCAGCTTGCAAGCCGAAGAACACCATCCCAACCGTGAACCACTGGGGTGTCAACATCATGCTGTGGGGGTGACTTGCTGCAGGATGGACTGGTGCACTTCACAAAGTAGATGGCATCATGAGGAAGGGAAATTATATTATGTGGATATATTGAAGCAACATCTCAGGTCAAGTTAAAGCTTGTTCGCAAATAGGTCTTCCAAATGGACAATGACCCCAAGCATACTTCCAAAGTTCTGGCAAAATGGCTTAAGTACAACAAAGTCAAGGTATTGGAGTGGCCATCACAAAGCCCTGACCTCAATCCTATAGAACATTTGTGGGCAGAACTGAAACAGCATGTTAGAGCAACGAGGCCTACAAACCTGACTCAGTTACACCAGCTCTGTCAGGAGGAATGGGCCTAAATTCACCCATCACTCTTTATAACAGTCTGGAGTATATGCAAATTGCCATCATAACTGAGGCAGCAGACTTTGTGAAAATGTATATTTGTGTCATTCTCAAAACCTTTGACCAAGACTGTATATTAACAGCAGGGTTTTAAACACAGTCTGTGTGCTTACTAGTTATTACATATCATATACAGTTGAAGTCGGAAGTTTACATACACTTAGGTTGGAGTCATTAAAAGTCGTTTTTCAACCACTCCACAAATTTCTTGTTAACAAACTTTACTTTTGGCAAGTCGGTTAGGACATCTACTTTGTGCATGACAACAATTCTTTACAAACAGATTATTTCACTTATAATTCACTATATCACAATTCCAGTGGGTCAGAAGTTTACATACACTTAGTTGACTGTGCCTTTAAACAGCTTGGAAAATTCCAGAAAATGATGTCATGGCTTTAGAAGCTTCTGATAGGCTAATTGACATAATTTGAGTCAATTGGAGGTGTACCTGTGGATGTATTTCCAGGCCTACCTTCAAACTCAGTGCCCCTTTGATTGACATCATGGGAAAATCAAAATAAATCGTCCAAGACCTCAGAAACAAAATTGTAGACCTCCACAAGTCTGGTTCATCCTTAGGAGCAATTTCCAAACGCCTGAAGGTACCACGTTAATCTGTACAAACAATAATACGCAAGTATAAACACCATGGGACCACGCAGCCGTCATACCGCTCAGGAAGGAGACGCGTTCTGTCTCCTAGAGATGAATGTACTTTGGTGCGAAGTGTGCAAATAAATCCCTGAAAAACAGCAAAGGACCTTGTGAAGATGCTGGAGGAAATAGGTACAAAAGTATCTATATCCACAGTAAAACGAGTCCTATATCAACATAACCTGAAAGGCCGCTCAGCAAGGAAGAAGCCACTGCTCCAAAACCGCCATAAAAAAGACACACTACGGTTTGCAACTGCACATAGGGACAAAGATTGTACTTTTTGGAGGGGTGGGGGGGTCGCTTGCAAGCCAATAAACACCATCCCAACTGTGAAGCACGGGGTTGGCAGCATCATGCTGTGGGGGTGATTTGCTGCAGGAGGGACTGGTGCACTTCACAAAATAGATGGCATCATGAGGAAGGAAAATTATGTGGATATATTGAAGCAACATCTCAAGACATCAGTCAGGAAGTTAAAGCTTGGTCGCAAATAGGTCTTCCAAATGGACAATGACCCCAAGCATACTTCCAAAGTTGTGGCAAAATGGCTTAATGACAACAAAGTCAAGGTATTTGAGTGGCCATCACAAAGCCCTGACCTCAATCCTATAGAACATATGTGCGCAGAACTGAAAAAGCATGTTCGAGCAAGGAGGCCTACAAACCTGACTCAGTTACACCAGCTCTGTAAGAGGATTGGGCCAAAATTCACCCAACTTATTGTGGGAGGCTACCCGTAACATTTGACCCAAGTTAAACAATTTAAAGGCAATACTCCCAAATACTAATTGAGTGTATGTAAACTTCTGACCCACTGGGAATGTGATGAAAGAAATAAAAGCTGAAATAAATCACTCTCTACTATTATTCTGACATTTTACATTCTTAAAATAAAGTGGTGATCCTAACTGACCTAAGACAGGGAATTTTTACTAGGATTAAATGTCAGGAATTGTGAAAAGCTGAGTTTAAATGTATTTGGCTAGGGTGTATATAAACTTCCGACTTAAACTGTATATGTTGTTAGTCAGCTAGCTTGTTAAGATAGCATTAGCGTAGTGCTAGGCTAATTAACTAGCTAGCCAACTAACGTCCACAACCATGAGCTCAATAAGCTACTCGCCCCATACTAAAGAAGAGGTCTGCTGGTTGGAGAAAGAAGCTCTGGGGCTGAACATTGTTGTGAAAGAGGAAGAGGAGGATATCACAGTGAAAGGAGAGGAGGGGGAGATGCCTGTCACAGTGAAAGGGGAGGAGGGGGAGATGACTGTCACAGTGAAAGGGGAGGAGGGGGAGATGACTGTCACAGTGAAAGGAGAGGAGGGGGAGATGACTACCAGTGAAAGGGGAGGAGGGGGAGATGACTGTCACAGTGAAAGAGGAGAAGGAGGGTGATGAGGAGGAGGATGGATATCTGATTAATAGCAGTGAGTTTTGTCTTGGGGAGAGGCAGAAAGCTCTGATTAGAGAAAACGCCTGCAATGTCACTGGCCTTTTTAACTATCCCAAAGCCTAGGACCAAGAGGCATGGAGAGGCAGCCTTTAGTTACTATGCCTCCCAGCCTCTGGAATAGCCAGAGAACCTGAGGGGGAATGAAACTGTGGCATTAAAAAAAAAAATAGATCTTAAAACACACCTTTTTAGTGTTGCTTTTCCTCAAGGTGCTTTTTAGTCGTGCATTTTTTATTGTAATTCTTTAGCTTTTTATCCTCTTATATTTGGGTAGTAAATATTTATTTTTATTTTTATTGTTTTTATTATTTTTTTTCCTGTGAAGCACATTGTGTTCAATTCCATGTCTGAAATGTGCTGTATAAATAAAGCTTGATTTGATTCTCTATGGTGTTATTAGGTCCCTAATATTGAGTTAGGCCTGTAAGGTAAGATAGACTGATATGATTGAAATCTCTATGCTGTTATTGAATTTAAACAACAAGGCACTCAACCCCGTGGATTATTGTGAACAACTAAGAGCTGTTCTCTAACATGACGTGAAGAGCGAATAACACAACTAAGAGCTGTTTGTATTGGAGATTTTTAGTTAACTACTTAGACAACGTAACAAACCAATTACATGATTTGTACAGTTTTGTAGAATTAAACACCTATATGCCTATGGATTAAGAACCAATTAAAGGGTTTAAAAAGAGCCATGATGAAATGGCTCTATAGGTATTTTTCCATTACATATATTATAATATGCTTAACAATAGTAGAGACATTACTTTAGTGCAAATGCTGTGCTTCTGATAAATGATGGTTCCCTCTAGCTCCCTGCATCTGGTCTGGGCCTGTAGTCAAGGACATGGGATGTAGATAAACTTCAGGAACAGATACACCTGTATTGTAGTAACGGAACTAACGTTATCACTTGTTTGTGCGCTATGACCCGATACACATAGCCACAAGAAGAAACCATAATGGCTCAAGGTCAAAGGGAGGGTGGCTGTTTGGATAAAGAGGGGGTTCCGATATGATATGAAAAGGAGACCAAGCAGACATGGGGATAGACAGGAAAGAAGCTAGACAAAGAAACCATAGTGGCTCCGATATGATATGAAATGATGAAGCTGTATAAAAAGAGAGCTCCAAATCTGGGACGGCAGTTGCTCTGCAGACCAGCTCGGCTCTATTGCTTGTGAAATAAAGTATATCTTTATTCTACAAAAACTCTGAAAGTACTTTGTTTGTTTTAATAAGTATAGGGATAAGCTAAATAGCCGCTAAATACTGTATGCCTTCAGAAAGTATTTATACCCCTTCTACTTTTTCAATTTTTTTTGTTACAACCCTGAATTTAAAATGGATTAAATTGAGATTAATTTTGTCACTGGCATACACACAATACCCCAAAATGTCAGTGGAATCATGTTTTTCGAAATAATTAATTAAAAATGAAAAGCTGAAATGTCTTGAGTTAATAAGTATTCAACCCATTTGTTATGACAAGCTTAAGTAAGTTCAGGAGTAAAGATTTGCTCAACAAGTCACATAAGTTGCATGGACTCACTCTGTGTGAAATAATAGTGTTTAACATGATTTTTGAATGACTACCTCATTCAGACATACGGTACAATTATCTGTAAGGTCTCTCAGTCGAGCAGTGAATTTCAAACACAGATTCAACCACAAAGACCAGGGAAGTTTTCCAATGCCTCGCAAGGAAGGGCACCTATTGGTAGGTGGGTAAAAAAAATAAACAACACTGAATATCCCTTCATTCATTACAATTTGAATGGTGTATCAATATACCCAGCCACTACAAAGATACAGGCATCCTTCCTAACTCAGTTGCCGGAGAGGAAGGAAACCGCTCAGGGATCAACAACATTGTAGTTACTCCACAATACTAACCTAAATGACAGAGTGAAAAGAAGGAAGCCTGTACAGAATACAAACATTCCAAAACATGCATCCTGTTTGCAACAAGGACCTAAAGTAATAATGCAAAAAAAATTGGCAAAGCAATTAACTTTTTGTCCTGAATACAAAGTGTTATGTTAGGGGTTAAATCCAATCCAACACATTACTGAGTACCACTCTTCAAATGTTCAAGCTTAGTGGTGGCTGCATCATGTTATGGGTATGCTTGTAATCATTAAGGACTGGGGAGTTTTTCAGGATAAAAATAAATGGAATGGTGCTAAGCACAGGCAAAATCCTAGAGGAAAACCTGTTTCAGTCTGCTTTCCATCAGACACTGGGAGATGCATTCACCTTTCAGCAGGACAATAACCTAAAACACAAGGCCAAATCTACGCTGGAGTTGCTTCCCAAGAAGATAGTGAATGTTCCTGAGTGACCGAGTTACAGGTTTGATTTAAATCTACTTAAAAATCTATGGCAAGACCTGAAAATGAGTGTCTAGCAGTGGAGGCTCCTCCGAGTAGGAAAGGGATGAGAACCATCCTCAGAGAATTTCATAAAAAATAAAAATTGTAAAACATTGAAAAAGTTATCCTTTTTAGATAAAACTATACTAAATATATTCACGTCACCAAATAATTGTTTTGCAATGAAGGTCTACAGTCGCCTCAACAGCACTCTGTAGGGTAGTACCATCGTGTAGCTGGAGGACAGCTAGCTTCCATCCTCCTCTTGATACATTGACTTCAATACAAAACCTAGGAGGCTCTTGGTTCTCACCCCCTTCCATAGACTTACACAGTAATTACTTCTGGAGGACGTCCTCCAACCTATCAGAGCTCTTGCAACATGAACTGACATGTTGTCCACCCAATCAAAGGATCAGAGAATTCCTCTAGTACTGAAAGCATAAGCTACAGCTAGCTAGCTATCACTGCAGTGCATAAAATGTGGTGAGTAGTTGACTCAAAGAGAGAGAATGTGATGAGTGTGATAGAAGGAGTCAGGCGCAGGAGGGTAAATCACCGAATACAGAGTTTATTCCGTCGTACACAATTGCGCTGGATAGCGACACACGAAAACAGGCACAGTGGAAACTATCTACCCTGGCAATACACGGTACAGGATACTCCAACAAATTACAGGCACAGGGGAAATATCTACCCCGGCAATACAAAGGGTGAGTAGCTCCACCGAGCTACACTACTCTCTCACAATAAACAATCACCCACAAGGACAAGGGAGGCAGAGGGAACACTTATACACAGACTAATGAGGGGATAAGAACCAGGTGTGTGTAATTGACAAGACAAATGGAATGATGATATATGGAGCGGCAGTGGCTAGTAAGCCGGTGACGACGAACGCCGAAGCCTGCCCGAACAGGGAGGGGAGGCAGCCTCGGCGGAAGTCGTGACAGTACCCCCCCCCCCCCCCCCTTAACGTGCAGCTCCAACAGCGTGCCGACCCCGGCCTGGGGACGGCCAGGAGGACGCGGAGCAGGGCGAGCCGGATGGCGACGGTGGAAATCCCGCAACAGGGAGGGATCGAGGATATCCCTCACCGGGACCCAGCACCTTTCCTCTGGACCGTACCCCTCCCACTCCACGAGGTACTGAAGGCCCCCCACCCGACGCCTCGAATCCAGGATGGAATGGACAGAGTACGCCGGGGCCCCCTCGATGTCCAGAGGAGGTGGAGGAACCTCCCGCACCTCAGACTCCTGGAGCGGACCAACCACCACTGGCCTGAGGAGAAACACATGAAACGAGGGGTTAATACGCTAATCAGAGGGGAAGTAATAACCTATAAGTGACCTCGTTGATTCTCCTCAGGACTTTGAACGGCCCCACAAACCGCGGGCTCAGCTTTTCCAACAGTCTTGAAGGAGTTCCCACATATGCTGAGAACTTGTTGGCTGCTTTTCCTTCACTCTGCGGTTCGACTCATCCCAAACCATCTCAATTTGGTTGAGGTCGGGGGATTGTGGAGGCCAGGTCATCTGATGCAGCACTACATCAATCTTCTTCTTGGTAACATAGCCCTTACATAGCCTGGCGGTGTGTTGGGTCATTGTCCTGTTGAAAAACAAATGATAGTCCCACTAAGCCCAAACCAGATGGGATGGCGTATCGCTGCAGAATTCTGTGGTAGCCATGCTGGTTAAGTGTGCCTTGAATTCTAAATAAATCACAGACATTGTCACCAGCAAAGCACCCCCACACCATAACACCTCCTCCTCCATGCTTTACGGTGGGAAATACAATTGCGATCATCTGTTCACCCACACCGCATCTCACAAAGACATGGCGGTTGGAACCAAATATCTCCAATTTGGACTCCAGACCAAAGGACAAATTTAAGGACAAAAACTAATGTCCATTGCTTGTGTTTCTTGGCCCAAGCAAGTCTCTTCTTATTATTGGTGTCCTTTAGTAGTGGGTTCTTTGCAGCAATTCAACCATGAAGGCCTGATTCACACAGTCTTCTCTGAACAGTTGATGTTGAGATGTGTCTGTTACTTGAACTCTGTGAAGCATTTATTTGGGCTGCAATTTCTGAGGCTGGTAACTCTAATGAACTTATCCTCTGCAGCAGAGGTAACTCTGGGTCATCCATTCTTGTGTCGGTCGTCATGAGAGCCAGTTTCATCATAGCGCTTGATGGTTTTTGCAACTGCACTTGAAGAAACTTTCAAAGTTCTTGAAATTTTCCGGAGTGACTTACCTTCATGTCTTAAAGTAATGATGGACTGTAGTTTCTCTTTGCTTACCTTGTCACAACACAACTGATTGGCTCAAACTCATTAAGAAGGAAATAAATTCCACAAATTAACTTTTAAGAAGGCACACCTGTTAATTGAAATGCATTCCAGGTGACTACCTCATGAAGCTGGTTGAGAGAATGCCAAGAGTGTGCAAAGCTGTCATCAAGGCAAAGGGTGGCTATTTGAAGAATCTCAAATATAAAATATATTTAGATTTGTTTAGATTTTTAGAGCCCAGGAAGAGTGGCAGCAGTTAATGGGAATCCCTAATAAATACAAATACAAACACTTTGTTGGTTACTACATGATTCCATATGTGTTATTTCATAGTTTTGATGTCTTCACTATTATTCTACAATGTAGAACATAGTAAAAATGAAGAAAAACCCTTGAATGAGTAGGTGTTCTAAAACATTTAACCGGTAGTGTAAGTAAATTAGTTATTTCTGTATTTCAATAGATTTGCATTTTTAACAACATGTTTTCACTTAGCCATCATGGGGTATTGTGTAAGGGGGGAAAAAATAATTAAATTCATTTTGAATTCAGGCTGTAACACAACAAAATGTGGAGTAAGTCTAGGGGTATGAATCCATTCGATAATAATAATAATAATAATATATAATATGCCATTTTCATCCATACATTATTTGTGTATGGGTGGTCCCGGGGATCGAACCAACTACCCTGGCGTTACAAGCACCGTACTCTACCAGCTGAACTACAAAGGACCACAATTCTGAAGGCACAGTAGCTATAGATAGTACACTG
Organism: Coregonus lavaretus; assembly: GCF_964263955.1. NCBI lineage: Eukaryota > Metazoa > Chordata > Actinopteri > Salmoniformes > Salmonidae > Coregonus > Coregonus lavaretus. The sequence goes on along the minus strand of NW_028162154.1, from coordinate 601,566 downwards.
AATAATGAAACAATCCCTAGTAAGCTAATGTTTCGAGGGCGTGCTGACAGTATTATTTGGCATTAATAGACTGGTTTTATGCACAACAGCGTTCTATCCAAGCTGGGAGAGAGCACGAGGAGGGTTCATGTCATGCAGGTTCAGGTAGCAGCTACAGGACAGTTGTATATTATTTTAAACATCAATTGGTAGCTGATTAGTATGCATGGATAATTTATTTAAAAATCTGCAATGTTTGAATGTCCAGCTTTAATTACTGAACAATAATGGCATTATTACCACCAGCCAGCAGTCTAAAAAAATTGCAGCATTATGACACCGTGTATAGATTTTGTGAAACGTTAGACCCCGTGTAGTTCAGTTGGTAGAGCATGGCGTTTGCAACGCCAGGGATGTGGGTTTGATTCCCACGGGGGGCAGTATGAACAAATAAAATAATGTATACACTAACGAACTGTAAATCACTCTGGATAAGAGCGTCTGCTAAATGACTAAAATTAGAAAATGACAACCAAATAGAAGCCTACCAATAAACCTTTATGTATATTATTTAAAGCAAAGCTTTACATGCTCTTGCAACACAGGAACCCTATCATCGATTAATTAGGCATGAAGCCGCATAGACATGTCTCTATTTCAGCACGATGTACAGCGATCGGTTTGTGAGTGGATATCTGGCTGAAACATTCGATTTTATTTCATATATAGAGGCCCAAAGTCCAACCTTGCGGGGTCCAGAGAAACTGCATTAACTTTAGAAAATGAGTTACTAAAAGCAGAAGGCTTCCTACGACTGGAGTATTATTTGTATGTTGGCCGAATCCCACCGTTTCAGTTGAACGGAAGTGAAGGCGGAGCCTGGCTCTTTTCTCTTGTGACTTTACGCTCCGTGCAGAGTAGAACACCAGACAACATGATTGAACAAAGGAGGAATGTTAAAATGATATCGGACTGTAACTTTTGAAAATGAGCTAAGCAGACTACTGCTGTATTATTATTATTTGTATGTTGGCGGAAGTCCTATTTTTCGGAGTCACATGTTCTCTATTCTCCATTTTGTCTTTTGACTTTAGGCAGAACTTCGCCTGAACTCTGCAATCGACCATAAACACACGTTTCTACAATGAATCAGGTGAGTTTAGATTAATTTTACACATTTTTATAACGGGTCTTTGTAGCCTACTTCATGCTTTTACACTGCACGCATTTAATGGTCCTTGACTTTTGGAAAATCGTTTGTGTAGTTTAGCTGTTTACTCGTAGCCAAGCCCGGCGCCAGGATGAACTCGGCAAGGGGGCATCAGAAATGACTAAGGGGGCACAACTATTTTCGCTTGCTGATAACACAGGATGGATAATAATCGATAGTACAAATACACACAATGTATTTGCAGCCACGCACGGCTGACTTGCAGCAAGAATACAGGCTACTGCACCGCTTTACAAACATGGACAATTCATAAATCGCAAGTTATGACAACGCTACACAGCTACATGCACAATACCCAACAATCCAATGCAAAACAGTGGCTAATTACCGCAATACAATGCATTTCCAATCGCGGA